>NC_054844.1:17511150-17836831 GCF_018345385.1 Vulpes lagopus | reverse complement strand
CTTGTCACAAGCAACTTGTCCTCAAAGGAAAGATATGTTTCTGAAATACTTATAAAATTGCTTTTAGTAGACAAATCATACTTTCTCATTGACTTAAGCTGTAATTTCAGAGATTTATTCTTAAGGAAAAAATACAGCTCCAAGGAAAATTTATGCTTATATACAAAACATTCTTTCTGACAGACAGGAAAAAAAATCCCATCATAGTTCATCTCAACTGGAAAAAAAAAAAGAACAAAACCAAAGATTTGTCTGCTAGACAGCAGACAAGCTATGTACCAGACATTAAGGAGACTAGAAGGCCCTGGTTCCTAATCCTAAACCTCTTCCGTTGGAAACTGTCCATGCAAAATGATGGCTAAGGAAGAAGTTCCATCTGTATTAAATCAGTCATAGATCCTGTTCTCTAGACTTGTGGTTTGAGGTTTTCTATCTTTACAAAGTAGATTTTAGACTTATACTTCAAAATTTAATAAAAATCACAGAGTATTTGTAGGATTTTATTAACATATGTATTTTTCATGAAAGACTCTCTATATTCAATGCATATTCAATGTCTAGTCCTTTACACTAAATATGGCTTACTAAACCATCAAAATACTGATTCTACATTAAAGCTTCATAAGAAACTTGGTCTATCTCTATTCTCAGAGAGAAAACAAGACTGATACTGAATCTGCAGAGGATTCTGGGGGCAAGCAACCAGCCTATCTGAAGTTCTTAAGTAGCTTAGGGTAGGAGTCCCTTGCTCCCATATCTGTTAATATGTGTACCCTCCCTTCTAAGAATAAATGAGGATCTGAGAACATGTGTACTCTTTAGGTTACAACAAGAAAAACCACAAGTTAATCAGGTTTCATATTTAACAGAAGTGCCAGAAAAAGAGCCTCTAAGCTGATAACTAATCAAACTATCCATTTTTCAAAATAAAATCAAAACAAAAAATCTTTAAATTAAGTGGGTGGGCCAGGGGCACAGCCAACAGATATTTTACTTTCATATGGGTCTAACATGTTTCAGGGAAAAAGCAGAAGACTCGAGACTCCAGTAGACTAAGGTAATGATGGCGATTCTTTAACCTTCTGGGCAGCATTCAGGATAATGGGGAAGAAATAACACACCCTGAGGGAAGAGAAAAAGTTACCTAATCCATTTCAGGGCCAGTGAGCTGAGGAGTTGCTGAGGAAAAATTATTCTGAAGTTATTATAGTAAATTGTAATTCAAACTGTTTTAAGGCTTAACCCCTGGAAGGGAATTTGCGACAATTTGGCAATAAGAGCCGGCCAACAGTTAGTCACTCAAAGGAAACAAAGGCATTCTAAGAACTGCAGCGCCCAAGGGGGCTTGTTTGCATTCTAATATTGAGCTTAACAGGGGAGGGAGTAAATGATGTAAAGTTACTGTCACTGTTATTATTTTAACTTTTATTCTGACCTGTGATCCGTTTTATTACTCAGGCACAGGACACCTGAGGAAATCTAGGTTACAGGAAACTGAAAATGTTTCTTTTTTAAAAAGATTTTCTTTGAGAGAGAGAGAATGCGCGTGCGCACACGCATGTGTGCACAAGCAGGGGGAGGGGCAAAGGGAGAAGGAGAAGTGGACTCCCTGTTGAGCAGACGCCCCAACACAGGGCTTTATTCTAGGGCCCTGAGGTCAAGACCTGAGCCTCAGGCAGATGTTTAACTGACTGAGCCAACCAGATGCCCCCCAGAAACCGAAAATGTTTAGAATGAATTGGGCAGGATTGAACCTGCGCATTTGTCTTACTGAAAGGACCTTCTGGGATAGGTGCTGACAAAGATCTGGATGTGTGAGTCCAGGAATAATGTGGAGAAATAGCAAAACAAACTAAAGAACAGAAACTCCAAACCCTGATTCCTAGACTAAATGTTTGAGCTATAAATGCAAGAGAGGACTTGATAAAAGGTTGCTGAGAAGAATCTAGAGGAGAAAAGAACCAGTAAGTCTGGAGTGACAACTAAGAGATTGTGGAAGCAAGTTCAAGACAATCTGAAATCAAGTGGGAATCTGGGCACCATCAACAAAACACTGAGGAAATTACAGACAGAGGTTAAACTCACATAAACTTGCTGAGTGTTTGTTTAGTGGCCATCTATTAATGGCCTAAAGAGCTAAGTTATGTCAAGTTAAGGTAAGTAATGGTCATCGTATATATATACTTTTGATATATCTATCTTAAATCACGGATAACCCTGAGATCTCATTAAAATAGTTTTATATCAAGCCATTTAGCTGACCTTGAATTTGTCAAAAAGCCATTGTTAGAAGAAATGCATTAGAGAGAATCTAATATATGACTGCGATGGCCCCAATGACACACTATTTGAGATATCTTTCCAACACCAAACTATGCACTCAATTTCTAAATGCTGAACAATCTTGCTACATAAGGGCTACAATTCACCAGATAGGCCAGATTTCACCAAATTTTCAATGGATAAGCCAGAGTGCCAGAGTTCTGGGGTATAAGTAATTATAAAATTCTATCAAGGGGCACCTGGGTGGCTCAGTGGTTGAGCATCTGCCTTTGAGTCCCACATCAGGCTCCCCGTGGGGAGCCTGCTTCTCCCTCTGCCTATGTCTCTGCCTCTCTCTGTGTCTCTCACGAAAAGATAAATAAAATCTCTAATAAAAAAAAAAATTCTATCAGGATCAGCAAAGAATTATTTACAGTTTAAAAGAAGAAAAGTCCCTGCTGTAATTCATATTATCAGTTCATTTATGAAGATTATGGTATGGGGTCTAATAATTTTAATGTATTTCTTAAACAATAATAGTATGAAAGGGTTTTGTTTTTAAAAGAACAGCAATCTTCACAGAAACAGGACACAGAAACAGAAAATATAAGCTCTAAAATAGTGGAATTCATATGGGTTGAAAAACATGAAAAAATTTAATTCAATATACATTTAGGGAGTTCCAATTCTGTGCCAGGCACTGCTGGGTTTCCACTAAAGAGTTTATATTTCACTAAATGTGATTTTATTTATAATAACATGTTTTGTACAGTAATAAGAACAAATTTGAGGTATTTCTTTAGACTAAATATTCATCACTTTGTCTACCAGACCAAACACAGCTGAAACAAATGGGTATTTAGCAATTACTCTTATAACAGTGGGTTAAGCAAATAAGACTTTTTCAACATTTTATCATGTATACATTGTTTTTATTGATTGATTGGTTTAGAGCACAGAGTAGGGGGCAGTGGACAGAGAGAATCCTAAGCAGAGCTCTCCACACAGAGCTAGATCTCATGACCCTGAGATAATGAGCTGAGCTGAAACCAAGAGTCGGATGCTTAACCCACAGAGCCATCCAGGTGCCCCTACATTCTGGTTTTAAAAACAAGTTACAGAGGTGCCTGGGTGGCTTGGTGGGTTAAATGTCCAACTCTTGATCTCAGGGTTGTGAGCTGAAGCCCACATTGGCTCCACGCTAGGCATGGCGTCAACTAAAAAAAGAAGAAAAAAGTTATATAAAGAGATTCCAAGTATATTATAATTTATAAATATTATATTTATAAGGTATATTTCTGCGAGGTTAGTATTTAAAATAGGATAAGTAATATTTTGAAAAAAATTTAATACAGAAAAAACTTAATTGTTTCAAAGGGAAATTAAGGAGACAAACATTTATTGAACACTGTGAGTGACATCATGCTAGGTTCTTTATGTAAAATTAAATACTCATAATCTAAAAGAAAAACATCGATGTTTATGTTTACTATTGAAAACACAGAATGGAAAAAAGAAGGTACTTGCCTACAGTCACAAGTGGCAAAACTAGATTAGAACCCAGGCCATGGGATTACAAATACTACTTATTTCCCATTACGAACTATATTTAAAAAATCTAATTGGTCTCTCTATAGGAGTAACTTTAAGAAAATGGATGAAAACTTATGAAAATTATCAAAATGTTTACTTGGTTATATTGCCCCCCCCCACCCCCCGCCAATCCCTCACATAGTGTTTACTGCTTATACTTTAATGTTCAGGGCTTTCAAAAATGTAATTTTAGCTTATGTCTCTAGTACTATCCCCAAGTCTAATCATACCTCTTATATTCCATTTATACTGTATTTCTAAGATTGTCCTTCTAAATGTAAAATGAGAAAAGAACTGAGATAATATTCTGGAAGACCTAAGGAAACCCATAATTCTTTCACTTATCCATGTACTTCAAAGATAATGGTTCATACTCAGAATTATTTAAATGTGTGCTAAATGTTCATATACTGTTTTTTCATTTCATATATTGTTTTTTCTTTTCAAAATTTAACCATATTTCAGAGAAAATTAAGTTCTCTGAATAAAGTTCTGAAAAAGAATTAAAGGCAAGAAGTTCTGCTTTAAACAAGCACTCATGGTCCATCATTCCTCAAACTTACTTGACCACAGAACTCATTTTCAGTTAAAACCACTTGGGATCTTTAAGCACTACTGAACTTCATAAATGTTAGGGAACTAAATTATCCTTAATTGGTAAACGTTAAGTTAAATGAGTAGACGAACTTAATGATTTAGAAATGAACAAAATATACAGGTATGTGATGTGCTTCATCTTCAAAACCTGGCAAAGAAATCCTTGTAGTCAATCATTCCTTTCATATTTCCCTCCTTTCACTTTCCCAGTATTTCTCCATATTTTTCTTTCTTTTTTTAAAAAGATTTTTATTTATTTATCTGAGAGAGGTAGTGAGAGAATATGAGTAGGAAGGAAAGGGAGGAGCAGGCTTCATACTGAGAAGAGACTGATGTGGGGCTCAATCCCAGGACCCTGGGATCATGACCTGATCCAAAGGCAGACACTTAACCAACTGAATCACTCAAGCACCCTTCTCCATATTTTTCTTTAACAGACTTCAATTGATTATCGATTTATTATTTTTTCTATTTATTTTTTTATTGAAGATCTATGAAGGTCTATGATTAGAGGCAAATGGGACTAAATATGTAAGAGAAAATAGTATAAAGTATAATCCTACCATGAAAATTTCATGGTTATTCACAGATTAAATAGGTATTAGAAAATTAGTTTCAAAGACCACAGAGAACTTCTACATTTTTATTTTTATACACTCAAAATATTTTTTTTAAAGATATTTATTATTTTGAAGTAGTCTTTACATCTAACATGGGGCTCGAACTTAAAAACCTGAGATCAAGAGCTGCATGCTCCACTGACTGATCCAGCCAGGCATCCCCGAGATATTTTTTTTTTTAATTTTTTATTTATTTATGATAGTCACAGAGAGAGAGAGAGAGAGGCAGAGACACAGGCGGAGGGAGAAGCAGGCTCCATGCACCGGGAGCCTGATGTGGGATTCGATCCCGGGTCTCCAGGATCGTGCCCCGGGCCAAAGGCAGGCGCCAAACCGCTGCGCCACCCAGGGATCCCACCGAGATATTTTTAATTAAAAAAGAAAACACTTGATAGGATTCTGTAAAAGCAACACTTGTTTGTTTTTTACCACAGTAACTATCTGTGAATGACTTACAGCCCTTATGCATCTTTGCAATAGTCCAGGAAATAATCTTATTACATTAGAAATCTTAAATGAATCTCCTATTATTACCACGGTTAAGTACTATACTAAAAATAAGTGGAAATAACTGTGTGCATGCTGCCCAAGGTCACACAAGTGAGTCAGTATGTATAAGTGGAACAGATTTCTTGAGTATTATCACTTAGTCCTCATCTCTAACTGCTAACCCTCCCTTTTCACGAATATACAACCTTAAGTATACACCCACCTCCTTCACATGTGCCAATCCTGGAAAATGGCATAGTGGGGGCAGCTCACAAAATAAAGCTATTTCAGGAAAGCATCACATAATTGCTTGGCATTTGAAGGCACTAAGCCTTTAGTATTCTCTTCCTATTCCTCCTACCCCACCGCATTGTTTTTCTAGAACTCTTTAAAACACCTTCTATACCTCAAATTCCCTACTTTACTGACATTTACTAATAAATATGATCTTCCCCCAAGGAAATAAATTTGGTAATTCTATGCCTTTTCTTCAAATCTTTATGAACTACAATGATTTCTCTCATGTAGAGTATGCAATTTTAATTTCCAGAATACCCTGAAGGTTTGGCTGCCAAGTTTATCAACAATAAATATAAATCAAAATCATGTTCATTATGAAATAATAATTTATAGACTTCAAATATTATTTGATATTATAAGAACACAACATGGAAAAAATGCACAAAACTTCCCTCTTTAATTTCATGGTAGAACATGAACACTTGGATAACAAAAACAACCACAGTACATTTCCTAGCAATCACCATTATATGAGCTCAAGAGAAGTAAAAAGAGCTTAAAACGGCTAAACTATTATTATACTCCAAACACTTCCATAGCTACTTCAATAACTAAAAACAGAACGGATTCTAAATATGAATATTGAGTAACTGCAGCATATTTCACAAAGTGTTGTCAATTTCATTCTATTTTCGAGTACTGTAAATGACCAATTATAAAGTCAACTGATTTTTGAATCATCTATATAACAGTATGTACATATAGTATAACATATCCTCTCATTTTTTCAAGAATTCTTGCTTTTTTATGCTAAATGAGTCTTACCACTACTTTTTAAGATGAAGTGTAAAAATATGAAAGCAAAAATTATAATTTCATAAAAATACAAGAACAAAATGCTAAACTGTTCAAACAGACAAATCCTGAGCTCCCTTAGCACACAATTCTGCCAGCATTATTCAGCACCAGTAAGCGAATGAAATTTGTGGAGAACACGAAGGAGTATCATCATAGCAATTTATGAACTTGTCACCTCAGAAATCTACTGAAAATATTTCATAGGAGTGAGATTTGGATGGCAGAAACAAATTTCTCCTAATCTCAGCTAAGTTACTTGCTACATAAAGCTTCAGCTTACTACAAAATAAGCAGCAGATAGAAGAAACAGCCTTGCTAGGAATTATAAAATAGAATAAAACAGCTAGTTAACTCACCAAATAGTCTTTTGCTAAAAACCTGCATTCTTCTTTTTGTCTCAGGTTCCTGGTTTCCAAAGACAAAATTACATGCCCTCTGACAGAATCATGACAAAGGGCACACAGTGGTGAGCTCTTTCCTGCTCTTCCCACTAGAAGAAAACTGAACCTCACTGCAGTCTCCAAGAGTAAGTACTTCATATGAGCATGCTCGGTATCTAATTTAAATGACTTGGTATTTCATCTCAGCATGTGATGGCCTACTTCCAAACAAACTCAGAGAGCTGCAAATTCAATCGAAGATCATTAACTGCAATAAACTAAACAGAACCACCAAATGATAATTGATTTTGTTTCTGACTTCATGATTTTTGTGGTTCATTTAACTTAATGTGCCTGGAAATAATTATTTTTATACTTAAAAAAAATTCTTAGGTTTCAATATTTCACTAACTATGTCAACATAGGTATTTCCCCAAAATACTGGAAATATCAAGGCATGCAGGTATGACCCCCCCAAAAAGTAAATGTGACCACTGATAAATTAGGCAAACATTTCATATTTTACTTTTTAACCTTTTATTCTGTTTCTCTGCTATTCAACAAATAAAACAATCTACAAACTATTAGTATTTTAACTTTTCCTTTGGAAATATTAGTAAGCATCAATAAACTAAAATGTTCGGTATCTTTATTAAATATGTCTGCTTTCTTGAAAATATATCAGTAAGGATTTTTCTCATCTATAGATTATACGTTATATAATAGATTATATGCTTATATAATAACAGACCTCAGCAAAATTTTGATAAAGATATAAAAAGGATTAATAATTGTTTCTGCATTTTCAAGAACTTTTACAAAATGCTACACACACACACACAATCAATAAAATGGTTTACATATGAATGCTTATGCAATCAAATAGCTAATTTGCCTGGTATGCTGAGCAAGCTGCTGCAAAGGCATATATAGTTTTGCATGATGGAAATATGGTCAAGAAGCTCCCGATGCCCATTTAAATCTTTCAGGGAAAAAAAAAATCTAGCACAGCAAATACAGCCCCACCAAAAACCAGCAGACAATTCTTATGAATCCACTTCCATTTTCACCTTGGGCAAAAATTGGAAGTGTTCATACAGTTGACACACTAAGCCTAGGATAGCAAACCACAGGCAGAGTGGGGCTACACCATCTTTAACTGGGTCCATATACTAATTTATGATTGTCCTTTCTTCACAACCATTCTTGGTTACTTCTACATTTCCCCATCATTAAATACCTAACTAACCCACACACAAATGTCTCATTTTATGAACAGTAGCGTTACTTCCCCCTTCCCTCTTGACCCCAAATTAATCTGGAAGACCTGGGAAAATAAGAAGGCATAAGAAACAGACAAATTCAATAAGATAAGGCCCCCTCATAGATGGTAAGACAAGATCATTAAGAGGTTTAGAGAAGTCATAAAAAATAAAATGTTAAAAAAGAACATGAGAACTGTTTATGGAACCACACCTACCTAATTCCAACACCTTTAAAAAAAAAAGTGTAAAGTTCAAAGAAAGCTACCAATACATCATTTTCTTTAGCATTCTATCAAAGCAACTCATCTACTGCCAGTGAGTGTTAGGTAGGTTTAATTGCAAGGTCTGTGGGCAATGTATGGTACATAAGCACTCTCTCCCTAAAGAAAAAGCCCGGGAAAAGCAGAAGCACAGAATAAAAGCAAATACCAAGAGTCATACAATATATCAAACAAAAAGTGTCAAAATGCATATGTTTTATGTACTGCTAAGTCTAATAAATTCTGTGTACAGTATGTGGCAGGGTAAGGATTCTGTTAAAAAGAGTTTCTAGAAAACTATGACCTCTGAAGGAGAAAGGAAAGTTCTTCACTGAAAACAAACAAATCTACTTCTGATCTATAAATATTTATTGAGCACATGTTATATATGAGACATGGTGCAAGGCAATGCACAGTGGAAACAAAAACAAGGAGGGCGATCTCTGTTTTCAAAAGAGCTTATAGATGATAAGGCAAAAGGAGTACGTGTCGCTAATCCAAGATGATCACAGCAAAAGAGAGATAGATGTTTTGCTGCGCTGGGGGGTTTAGAGGGATGAGAGAAAGCGTTCTGATGAGGAAAATTTAAAGAAGATTCTGGGAGAGGGTGACCTTTTTGAAATGCTGTAAATGAACACTGAGGATCGGGACCAGAAACAGGGAAGAGGAAAACAGCCAGGTAGGGGGCAGAGAAATAGGGCATGAGAGGACTAAGAAGTGGCGTGGGGACTGGAGAACTTGTGGTATGGTGTGAATCACAGGAAGAAGTGTAGGCTGTCCAAACTGGGAAGAGAGAAAAGAGAAAACGCAAGATAATATTCAGGGAGCACAGAATCTGGAAGCAGAAGGCAAGAAGTGCTTTACACCCTGGATAATGGAGGAGCCAGGGTCATGCGCTAAACAGCTGAATGAAGGAGATAACTTTGGAATGACAGGCAGATGCAAAAATAGGTAAAAAGAGACATTAATTCCAGCACACTGGCACAGCATGCACATTTTTTAACTCACGTTTTGAATGCTTCCATATCACTTAATAGGTCTTTAACCTGAATTTCCTCTCTCTTCTACATTCGACTTTAGCATTCTGATTTAAAATTGAGGTCATCTTGTAATTACATTTACCTTTGATCTTAATTAGAGGTCCTATTTTTTTTAAATCTTTATCTCCTGCCACTCATTCTTTAATTTACTTGCTTATCCTTTCTCTACCTACAATATTTGATAAAATGTTTCCCCCAAAGGCTACTCTGATAAGAATGAATGAATTTGTAAAAATTTGACAAAAGATAGAATCCATTTCTATTGACAAGTGAGTAACCTCTGAAGACTGTACACAGTTCTGGAGCATTGTACTGCACATAGACACAGGAGGATGGATGGATCTCGCCACGACTAAACATACTTGCCATTCACTGGATCCTGAACCACAAGAGAGGGAACGGGAGGAGGGAGAACGGAAGTGTACATGAGCCTTTGACTGCAATTTGCCGTCATTTTGGATTTTTACCATAGTTCATAACAGAATCACCTGTGTGGCTGAGAAACAACTTAGGCACACACATTCAGAGTCCAGAAATCTTTCAATCTGATCAAGGTGGGGCCAGTCATTATGAAGAAGCTCTCTATACGATTGTGCAGTTCCTCTGGCAAAGAGCCACTCATTGATACACGGGGAGAGACAGACACAGAATAATGAAGTACTGACACTATACAACTCGTTGGTAAAAGATTCCTATTTATTGTTTCCTGCTTTCTCAGACATCTTCTGATGGTATTTAAAAAAGTGGAAACATTTTCCTTTTTAAAAATACTCCATCTTAATATAATGAAATTAGGAATTCTTTTCAAATATATATAGCAAGAAAGTGAGTCCCAGGAAGTGTACAATGACAAAGAAAAAATAACTGAAAGAGTCCCTACAAAATCTGGAGCATATATTTGCAAGAATCTTGGGCAGCAACGCCTGGGTGGTCCAGTGGTTAAGCGTCTGCCTTCAGTGCAGGGTGTGACTCTGAAGCCCTGGGATCGGGTCTCAAATCGGGCTTCCTGTACGGAGCCTGCTTCTCTCTCTGCCTCTCTCTCGAATAAATAAATAAAATCTTAAAAAAGAAAAAAAAAAAAAAGAATCTTGGGCAAAGGCATACATTTTCCATAATAATTTATCTTAAAAGAAACCCCATAAATTTTAAAACCTGTTTCGTAAAATAAACTTAAATATCCTTGTGACTTTTACTGCAGTGATAAGCCCTTAGCACCTACTTTGCATGTGGCCAGATAATGTACAGACCTAATTATACATGATTTTGGCATTCAAATGGTCTCTTGCTATAGACAATGCTTAGACTATAAGACAATCTTTCGTGCTTTACTAGAAAAACAAAAGCAAACACAAAACAATTTTGATTCTGAATAAAGACATAAGAGTATTTTTAAAATATCGCACTGTGTACATGAAAAGAGAAAATGAGGGTGGGGCAGGACTATTTCCTGTTTTCTATTAAGAGACAAAGCAGCATTTCTTTCTTTTTTTTTTTTTTTTTAAGATTCTTATTTATTTATTCATGAGACAGAGAGAGAGAGAGAGAGAGAGAGAGAAAGAGGGAGAGAGAGAGAGAAAGAGGCAGAGACACAGGCAGAGGGAGAAGCAGGCTCCATGCAGGGAGCCCGATGTGGGACTCGATCCCAGGTCTCCAGGATCATGCCCAGGGCTGAAGGCAGTGCCAAACAGCTGAGCCACCGGGGCTGCCCCAGAGCAGCATTTCTTAATGCTCCTTCCCCAACATCAGAATAGTCCTATTTTTCCCATTCTACTTGAGGATATTCTTAATCAGTTAGTTAAAATACAACCATTATTATAACAGAAATTTATAACATAAAAAACAATGTGTTCCTTTTATTTACTCATTCAGCCCACAAATATTTATCAAGTATTAACTTTAACAGACATTGTGGTACATATTAATTAGGGATATGGGTGTACAAAGGTACAAACCTCTCACAGAGCTTACATTCTCATAAGGGAGTAGATTTAGCGAACAATAATATGTAAGATGGTGGAAAAGGGCTGAGTGACTGGGTGAATAGTCCGGTCAGGAGAAGTCCTGAAGATGCAGCATTGAAGCGCCAGCTTGAACAATGGCTGTTAGTCTAATAAGGGCATTACTGGCAGCATATCTGAAGAAAAGGAAGGCTTCTGTGAGCACAGTGTGGTGCAGTGAGGGGAAAACAATTAAGAGACGAGGTCTGAGAGGCAGCAGGTCAATTAGTGTTCGATTTATAAAGCAGAAAAGGGACTTTGGAAAATATTCTAAATGCTACAGAAAGCCACTGGAAGGCTGTGTGGTATGATCTCTTTTGCAGCTTTACATTCTAAGAAGATGCCTCTGGCTACCATATGGAGAATGGATTGAAATGGGTCATGTAGCTGCTGCTACTGTCTGGATGAGGGAGGACAGAGGCACAGATTCATGTGGGATACTTTTTGCAAAGAAGACGAGTCAACCGGGCCTACTAAGAGATTGGAGAGGAAGGAGGAAGGGTGAAGAGAGTAATTAAGGATCCTGGAAGGTTTTTTGTTTTTCTGATTATGTCTATGAAGAGAGATCAGTGAGTACAGACTTGGAAAAAGGTCTAGGTGCGAGATGTAGATTTATGGAAGACTGGTATGTGGTGTGCAAAGAGCCTTGGAAGTCAATGAGGTGACCTAGAAGATAACACAGGATAGATGCTATGCTTTCATCAATCAACCGTGCCTACTATGTGTAGTAGGGCCTTATGCTAGGTGTTTGGTGTATCTGAGGGGGAAAAAAAAAAGAAAAAAACACGACAAACACAAAATCCAGACCCTTGCCCTCATGGAACTTATACTCTATCAGAGATGATAAACATAATAAATGAGTAATCCATGTAGCATGACAAAAGGGGTAAATACTATGGAAAAAAGAAAAAAGTCAGAGATGTGGCTATGATAATGTGGGTTACAGTAAGCCTCAATCAAAAGATGAGATGTGAGCAAAAAGCCAGGCAGAGGGAATGGTCAGAGTCAAGGCCCTGAGGCAGTAATAAGTAAGATCTTCCAAAGTAAATTTCACTGGCATATTTGAAGAATAGAAGAGAGACCAGAATGGCTACAGCAAAAGAAAAAGAGCTTGTAAAAGAGTAGCAGAAAAGCAGTAAGAAACCCAGAAGTACATGATGGCATAGAAGCCAAGTGGGAAAAGGTGTTAAGGAGTAACTATACTGAAAGGTTGCCAAGAAGGTAAGATCAGAATGAAGAGGTTCTTAATGTTCTTTTTTTTTTCTTTTTTTTCTTAATGTTCTTAATGTTGAAAGAGCAACAGTAGAGAAGAGGACTATCTCTGCAGAAGGGCAGGGAAGGAGGTACATTTGGCAAGGGGTATATTCATTTCTAAAGGTAATAAGACAAGTTGGCTCTCAGAACTTTACTAAATTCTTGATTGATTGCAGCCAACAAAAGAGGATTTAAAATTTTTTAGTCAATATCATCAATCAATTCTGGCATCCAAAAAGCCCATTCTGCTTATTTTCTCACTCCATTAATTATAAACCAACCCAAAATCACTACTCCATTATTTTCTAAAAATAAAGAAAAAGAAAAAAAAAAAAAAAAAGAAAACAAAATCACAGACAGAACAGAAGCTAAAAACTCCTAAGCCAGAACAGCAGCTTCCGCAGCAACATGACACCAACTACCATTTGTTGAGAATCATTCCAGGTATTGTGATATTATATGACTGATCTTTTGTTTGCACAAGAACAGTCAGATAGGTTTTACTATACACAGTATATATAAGGACAGGTGAACACGACAGAAACTATCCAGGGTTGTGCTGCTCGGAAACTGAATGAAAGAATCCACGTTCTTTCTACTCTGCTCTATCTACTCTGCCACATAGTGTCTCCCTTCTATTCATATTCATCTAAAACCAGAGGGCAAACGGGTAGGTTTTCTTCTTGCTTTGTTAAACACTCTTGTTAGCTAGATAAGGTGTAACGTTCATTCTTTACAGTTCTATAACCATTAACATTGCTGCACTAACAAATAGACAACTTCCTCAATTTTTTGTCTCCTTCCTCTCTCCTACCCATCTATCCATCCATCCCTTCCTTTATTTCATAAATACTACTACTATAAACAAGTAGATACTCTGTACTAAAGGCATTTTAGAAAAGTTAGTTTTCCAAAATAATAATGCCTTCCAAAATAAGCATTGCTGCTGTATGAAAAGCATAATTTGCCAATACATCAACAACGATCATAGAATTGTGTGCTTTATTCAAATAAGTTACAAAAATGACACCAGGAATTAGGTTAGATATCTTAACGTTCTTTTGGAAAAAACACTTTTTGATAATTCATGGTCCAAATTTTTTTATTACACATTTATAACCATATATAAGATTTACAGTCTAATGACCTATGAAGAATCAACTTAAGTCATTTATTATGTGGTAATTTAAAAATTTTGATTGAGATAGCTCATCCCTAAAATTTTTTAAATGATCACTGACATATAAATTATAATCTGCTGAAAACTGAGAAAAGAAAAAGAATTCTTAAGGAGTTTAAGAAAGGGTCACAAGCTCTCATGATACAAACAAAATCCCATTCAAGAAATTAGACTCAAAACATCATTAAAGTCATGGGAAGAACATAACCACTGCTTTTAAAAAATTATCTAAATTGATAAACTTCAGTCATCTCAATTAGTGTATGCAAGGCAAACACCAGATGCTCATTAGGCCAAGTTATATAAACAGCAGAAAGAGAAAACAAGATGCCAAAAGTCAAGAGAATAATCAATAGGAATGGCTGCATAAATTAACTTCTGTACTGTGGAACATGTCGTGCAGCTGGTAAAAATAGTAAGGCATAAAGAACAGTGTGTCCTGTCATGGAAAGTATCTATGATATATGTATATTATCTTGGGTAAAGGAAGCGGGTAGGAGAATAATAAATGTTAACGGTATGGATAAAGGCTACTTTCATTTTTTTACTTTATACCATTTTGTGCTAAACTGTTTTAGTACTATGTATTAGTTATGTAATTAACAGTTAAAAAAAAAAGGAAAGGAAATGGAAAACGGAAGAAGGGGTGGGAAGGAGGGAAAAGAAAATGGGAGGAAAATAATAGGAGCTGAGAACAAGATGACAGATTTATGGGCTGGCAGTGTGATGTGGAGACATCTGGAGTGAGATGTCCCCAGATTCAAGTCCTAGTCCTCCTGTTACTGAATTTGGGCAAGTTAAACTCTCCAACATTCAGTTTACTCATGTGGTGAGTGAGGATAAAACACTATTTTTTACCCTATGGACTTACTGAGAGCATTAAACGAGCCAATTTTTGAAATGCACCTAGCACAAAGCCTGAAATAGTGTGAGTGCCCAATCAATGGTAGCTACTGCTATTTTCTAAAATTAAAATGCAAAAAAAACTTCACTTCTAAATCTTTTCCTCTTGATACTGTATCTTATAATCTTTTTTTTAAAAAAAGATTTTACTTATTTATTCAGGAAAGACCCAGAGAGAGAAAGGAAGAGACGTAAGCAGATGGAGAACCAGGCTCCAGGCAGGAAGCCTGAACTGGGACTTGATCCTGAGACGGAGGATCATGCCCTGAGCCAGGGGCAGGTGCTCATCCGCTGAGCCACCCAGGCATCCCGTCTTATATCTTAACCATAATATTATACTCTGGTATAAATTCTGCTCATTCATTTAGAAAAGTAGGTTTTAACAATGAGCACAAAGTCAACCCGGTAGGACAACATATGCTGGTGGTACTATTAGAAACATATTTCACCTAGGATTTCCTTGTCCACCTGCACAGGAGTGCCTACTTCCTTGTTCTTCCTCATATAGCCCTGAGCCCTAAACTTTGTGCTAATTATTTGGAAATTTCACTTTTCAATTTGTCTGCAGCATATCATTAAGGCTGGCAAGTGCCTTTATCTCTTCAAGTCATTCCACAGTAGAAGGATAGGAAATGAAATTACTCATGGGCATTTTCTCAAGACTGTACTTCCATGTTAAAAAAAAAAAAAAAAAAGGTTGGGGGCAAAACTCTAATCATAAACCATAACAGATTTCAAAGTAAATTAAAAAATCCCTAACTTCTAATTTGAAGTCATAAATATATTAAAATGTTTAAATTGGTTTTTCACAATAACCTAATTCAGTCAACATAATATTCACATTTGCTTTTCAAATGCTGGCTTCACCTGTTCTCACATGGGCCCTATTCAAAGCTCATGAATTTTCTTAATAAGCAAAGTCTTGCTTAATGAAGCATTATTCTTGTGAATCTTACAATAGTCTGTCCCTCCCTCTTCTAGTTAATAAGACTTTTCTTCTAAAAAAAAATTAAAAACACTGTTAACACTGCACCCTCTTTAATGTTTAAAAGTTCACTTACATGCTATTGTCCTTAGATTTATGGATCTGAATCAACACTCCAAAGCCTAATCTTGTATTTAAGTGTAAAATTTAGAGCAGGGGTCAATAAACTTATCCTTCAGAGGACAGTAAGTATTTTAGGCTTTGAGCACAGTCTTTGTCACAAAACTATTGCTTCTGCTATCACAATAGAAAGCAGTCACAGAAATATGGAAACAGATGAATGTGGCTGTGTTCTAATAAAATTTTATTTATAAAACTAGACAGCAAAAAAAAAAAAAAAAAACCAGACAGCATGATGGATTTGGTCCACAGGCCCCTGTTGCCAAATCCTAATCTAAAGTAAGTGGAATGTTATGACAATCTTCTATGTATCTTCTCTTTAAAGGTGTAGTAACACATGTCTCTGCCCAATTGGGTCTAAAAGGTTATTTTACTTGTTAATGATTAGTATTCTCCAATTTTACTGAGAGCAAATTATTTTCTATTCTTAATAATTTCATCTAGGGTCTTCCCAGTATTTATCTAATTTTTCATAATTCTGTACTTCATCAAGAATCTCATTTTCTGAAATTTATCATTTTTATACCTTTAAATTCTCTCCAAATTCCTGTGAGAAGTAGAAATGTCAATACTTCTCTACAAATGCTTTACAAAATTCAAAAATAAAACAAAGGCAGCCCCAGTGGCACAGCGGTTTAGCGCCGCCTGCAGCCCAGGGCCTGATCCTGGAGACCCGGTATTGAGTCCCACTTCGGCTCCCTGCATGGAGCCTGCTTCTCCTCTGCCTGTGTCTCTGCCTTTCCCTCTTGCTCTGTGTCTCTGATGAATAAATAAAATAAAATCTTAAAAAATAAAAAAATAATAAAAAATAAAAAAAACATGTTTACTTTTTCCTTCGTTAAAAATTCAAGGCAATCATTAATAAAGATACCTGTTTATGTTATGGTAGCTCGTTTCTAAGATATCCCCCAAGGATCCTCATCTCCTGGTATTCAACACCCTCGCAGTACCCTTCACTGCTGCTTCTGCCTTGGTTTCCTGGACAAAGCCAGGTGCCAGGTCATGAGGGCACGGAACCCTGTGGAGAGGCCCACATGGAGAGAAACCAATAGGCAGCCCCATCTTGCCGGCCATGTGATCCTCCAGCTGAACCTTTCAAAATTTCAGAGACTGAACTCCAGCCAATATGGAACTAAAACCATATAAGACACCCTAAGCCAGAACTGCCCAACCAAGCAGCTCCAGAATTCTTGCGCCACAGCAAACATGAATAATAAGAAATGATTACTGTAGTAAGTTTGGGAAGATTTGAGGACACAGTGGATCCTCCTTACTGGATTAGATTACAGTTTAGCTTATTTTGTATAACTTAATGAATATTATGGTTCATGGCAGCTGCAGTTGATAAACAAATATCTCCTGTCTTGCAATAAGATGAGTTCAGGGGACAAGACCGATATTACCAAGAAGCAATTAGGCTGCATAGCAGTGATGACTGCTTGCTGTTTGTTCAAAAGCATTCAATGTTAACTCAATGCTCGCTGTGTGGAAAGCTTTGTGCCAGGATATAAAGATAGTTTAATTTCTCCATAGATGCACATGACTCATAATAACAGTTATAAGCAAAAAAACAATCCTGACTTCACCACATCGGTGCCCATGTAAATCTCACTATTGCACAGGGCAATATTTGTAAACTCTGGTCTAATCCATTAGAGGCTAATGACATGCAGTTAATGGGATGCTTTCTACCAGCACTTCAAATCATGAAACAGAAGAGGAGATACAAGTAGTATGGGGAAAGTATTTTTTCATTTCAATTTTATATAAAAAAAGTATTTGTATGTGAACAATACATCATGAAATAATAGGTATTTCTTACTGTGGATCATGGTCAAAAAAGTTGAAAATCAGTGACATTAAATACCAATGGTAACATCCTTAGCAATTACGGATGAGTCACCACGTTCCCAGTTCTTACCCATCCCTTTCTTCTGACTTCTCTTCTGCCCGCCTGCTAAACACCTGGGCTTCACAGCTCATTTTGTTTTCACATTGAGATTTTTAAATCTCTGTGGAAATTGGCTCTGACCTAGTTGGTTTTTTTCCTAATCTCAGTCCTGCCCATTTTGAAAATAGGAAAGTCTCTTCTCCTTGGGGATACCTCTTTTAAAACACAGTTAGCGGTTGACTCAAGAGTGAGGCAAATAATAAAAGGAAGATCATATGGGGAACTTGAAATAACACTCAGATTACTGAAATTTCTAACTAAATGAATCATATTCACTTCTCCAACATGTTGGAAATAATTAGATACACTGGGCTTATAGGGTTGGTACTCTATAATGCTCAGAAACAATATATTTTCCACTAGGTGGACTCTCAGATTGTTGTGATTTATAGGCAGTAAAGTTCAATGGTTTTATGACAAAGCCTGTAGAAACAGAAGTATCCTGAGTCCAAGAATTACCTCCAGTTCTCGCTTTTGTAGTGTCTAGCACAGGCTTTGCACTAAACTGATAAATGTACAACTATATTTTTTAAAGATCTTATTTATTTATGTAAGAGAAAGAGAGAGCAAGCAGGGGGAGGGGCGGAGGGAGAGGGACAAGCAGACTCCCTGCCAAGCAAGGAGGCCAATGACTCAGGGCTTGATCCCAGGACCCCGAGATCATGACCTGAGCCACTCAGGTGCCCAATGAACAAATATTTTTAAAAAGACTTTGGAAAATTAAACAAAAATTATCCAATCAAGTGATAATTAATTTACTTATTTATAATGCTTTAAGAGAAAGGCATTGTTAACTGTAAGGAAGTGTTCCTAGCTTTAAACCAGTATTTCTACCACTGAAAATATAATACTAATAAATAGAGCTAAACATTTCTTTGAACTGTCTAATTAAGAAGATGTCGGGATTACTCCAAAATGAGTCAGGATAAGCAAAAATGGTCAGGGTAATGATTCTATTGTGCACTGACAGTCTTCTTTCTACCAAAAAGGCACAATGAAGCTTAAGAGAAGCTATGGGAAAAATGATACTAAGACTCAGCTGATTAATAACTTCTAAAAAACAAGCTACAAAGAGGAAAATGGGGAATCAACATGCTGTAACCAGACCTCAACATTTAATAAGGAAATGGATTGATGTCTTTTGAGAAGCAGAGAAAAGCAAGTAATCAAATTCCTCTAGAATGAGATCAAGCAAAGGAGAAGAGTATTAAATCACAAAAAGTCTAATGAAAAAAAGTTCTGGCATTTTCCAAAGTTCTTCTAAGCAACATCCGATTTTTTTTTTTAATTATTCAAAAAGCAGTTGTTTTTAGGTCAATAAAATTTTAGCACAGTTATGTCATCCTCATCCTATCATTGGTCTAAACAAGACCTAAGAACTTGCACTCCAGTCTGTTCATTGGCCTAAATTGCAGAAAATGTTGGCATTTGCCAAATTTCTTTTTCTAGCCCACTCTGAGTTCCAGACTAGTATACTCAACTGCGTGCCTGAAATCTCTCTACTTGGATTTTCCCACAACCATTTAAACTTCCCCTACTAAGAACCGAATCTCTTGACCTTTCCATCCTTCAATCCAAAACTCTTCCTCACTCCCCACCTTACCCCACCCTCCAAAAAGAATAAACCATTTTTTCTCATTTCAAAATATGGAACTTCCAAACCAGCTGCCAAAGTCACAAAGCTGGAAATTATTCTTCCCCTATAATCCAACAAATCTGTATGTGTGGATCTCCAAAATCTCTCTCCAATTAGTCTACTTTCCTGTATCTCTGCTGACAATTCCCGTAATTCATGCAACACCTTTTCTCATTTGGATAAATGCAATAGCTATTTAACTATTCTTCTTTTTCTATTCTAAGTCTTGCATCATTTAATTCTCCACTCAGCAGAGTAGTATACAAAATGTCACTCTATTTAAAACTTTCAGTTTCTGAAATAAAGTGCTAAGACCTTAATCGGGCTGTAAGTCCTTGCAGTGTGGTCCCTGGACCTGTCTCCAGATGCAGATGGGGAGGCTCCCAACGTCCCTTACTTCTCCAGGGAATCCAGCTGCCTTCAGATCCTGTGAATCTTTATTTATTTTTTTAAAGATTTTATTTATTTATTAATGAGAGAGAGAGAGAGAGGCAGAGACACAGGCAGAGAGAGAGAAGCAGGCTCCATGCAGGGAGCCGGATGTGGGACTCGATCCCGGGTCTTCAGGATCATGCTCTGGGCCGAAGGCAGGCGCCAAACTGCTGAGCCACCCAGGCATCCCAGATCCTGTGAATCTTTATAACTTATAAGGTTTCCTCCCAGCAAACTAACTCCCACTACTTATCTGTCAGGTCTCAGCTTAAGTACTTAAAAATATAATTTACCTCTGTGGTTATTAGTCTATTGTCCATCTCTCTCTCTTCTGCGCTTACAGCTTCAAAAATTCAGTGACAGCGCCTATTTTGTGCAACACTAACCCCAGAAGCCACAAGAAGCTTTGGTATATAATAGAAGCCCAATAAATATTTGTTCAGGGAAAGGACTTTCTTTTAAATTTATCTCACCACTAATATTACATCATGCCTTGATATATAAATTATAAATGTAAACAAATAATCACAAGATGAAATATGAAATGAATAAACTTACAAGAAAATATAATCAATGAAATATGTTCTAAAGAAAATAATCTCAACATATATCATAAATCTATCCATTTGCCTTTCAGGATTACAAACTTATAAATATATTAATTTTGTAAGTCAAATTAGCAAAATAAGACCCTGAAGATAAACAAGCATTACAGGCTGTTAGATAGTTATTCCATGGAAACATTTACTCTAGGTTGGCTATTACCGGAAGCATCAATGAAACTGCAGAGCCAGGAACATCATTTCTAATATGGTTTGTCCCTAAAATAGTACTGAAATGATTAGATGAAAAACAGATGTACAATTTTAATATTTTAAATTGTTTATATTCTTCTTATACATTCACAATACTGAAAGTATCATTATTATATTTTTTAAGTGAACATACTAACCCGAAAACAGATGTTATTTATGAAAAAATGTATTAAGACAGAAAACAGAACAGGAAAATAACTTGGGGGGAAGGCAGCAGGGACGAGTAACAACGTTAATTTTCCTTACTAATTTTACTTCAAAGTCCTTATGTTCTTAATACTAAAATTCTGGTTTAAACAGTTCTCAAGTTCTGTTCATTTCTGATCTTAATGACCTAGCAATGATTAAGCCTGCATATCATGAAGTGGCCACATTCTCCTTATCACCCAATTGACTGTATTATTCTCATTTTTCATCATGACATTGATGAGACTAGCAGAGTTCTGACAGGCTGTAGACCCAGAATGGTGTGCTGCTGCTCAAATTAAAATATGCAAGTAATTTGGCAAAGAAATCTTTGAAAAACAAGCATTAGTTTCTATGAAACTTGGTCAGCCATCACTAAGCATTCTCTTTGCAGAAATACTTCTCACTACTGAATGGCACAGAAATATAAATTGAAATAGATCACATTAAAAAAAATTGAAATGTTCCAGTCTCACGTTCATATAAGTATGTTCTCATAAAACTCATTTGTTACCACTCTTTTCCCGTATTCCTAAATGCTCCATTTAAAAGTATCAGCATGGGAACACTTGAGTACTTAGCAACATTCTCCTAGGAGAATGAAGTATGAAAATTGAAGTGACAATGAGCTGTTCTGATTTTTCAACCCCATATTTCACTCTAAAATACTTCCATTTGAAGATTTACTTGTATCTTCTCCATGCAGGCCTCAAGTCATTGACTACAGGGCTACAAGATGTGGTGGCCCCAGGTGATTCTCAACCTCTTGGTACTCCGGCCCTTACATAGACCCTTTGCCCAAGGAATAACACCTGATTGTTATATACAACAGGATATTGCAGAAATGACAAAAGCTTGACTTCTAAGGATAGGCCACCGAAAACACTGAGGCTTCCCTCTTGCTCTCTTCAATCAAATCACTGGGTAAAGCCAACCAGGTCCTCCAGCCCCAGTGAAACCTTCAGATGACTACAACCCTGACCAACATCCTGACTGCAATCTCTTAAAAGACTCTGAGCCAGAACCACCCAGCAAAATTACTTCCATAATTCCTGACTCACAGAAACTCTGATATTAAATGTTTGTTGTAAGCTGCTAGGTTTTGAGGTAAACTGTTAGGGAGCAAGAGAACTAAAACACAATACTTCATCATTTCTAATCCACCCCATGTACAACCAATCTGAGGCTCAGCAGGCCTAGAAATGTTACATGTAGATAAGAAAACACTTCATAATCTAAGCACAAAAACCCAAAAGTCAGATTTAGACATACTGAAAGCATGCTTTTTGGAATTCCATTTGTAAGACCTCAACTATGTTAACTATTGCTACCACAGGCCATGATGTTACCACACCAAGACCTGATGAAGCCTGTCATAAAGAAGATGCCCATTACCGACTTGATAAATCAGTAAACCAATATATGATGTGGAAATAAAAGAAACAAATGTTACCAGGGCTGGTAAGATTCATAGCACACAGCTTTATCACTTGCTTGCAATGTTTCTTTCAACCACCAGAGGGCAGGAATGGCACACTGTTCTTTGGCCTACTAGGACTTAACGATGCCTAAGCATTTAGTAGGAATAAAATAAAAATTCTGCACAAATGGAGGAAGAGAGAAAGGGATGATGCTTGTCAATAGTAGGAAGAGATTAAGTCTTACTACGATACACTTTCTGGAGTGTAAACTGAGTTAGCATACAGGACTTCATAGGCTAATGTCAATTAGAACTAATTCTTGTATTTCATGATTCAATGCTGATTCATTAATGGTATTCTGGAAAGGGAATAAAGTAAAAAGTCACAGAGGCTAAGAACATCAGGCCAATTTCGAAAAACACATGACTAGAACATGGGGAATATGGACTGGGACTCAAGTGCAAGCAATTTTTTCACTCTTGCCTGTTTATTCTACCTACCTCATCAGAAATTAGTTGGTATTTCTTTTCTGAAATGTCTGTTTCTATAGGAAACAGTAAATTTAGTATATTAAATTCAGGCACATTCTCACACTATCCACAGGTGATTAAAACTCAACTTTCTTGTTCTGTATAAGCAAAACAAGCATCATTATGTACCTAGGAGGAGCTATATCCATATCCACACAGGTGCAGTGCCCAGAAAGAAATCATCACCTTCTCTGTGGCCAGACTCATTAACTCATACCTATTAAGTCACCACAGATGTCACAATGCTTCCTGAAATCTTATTATCATAGCAAGTATTTTCCAATTGCCCCATTATTTTTAATGTTGCCTTGCAGCAAATAGTTTTTACTGAATATATTTTTAAATATCCATCATTTTCTATTGAATCAGAAGCTTACTCCTAATAACAAAATTAACAGAATCATTTTCCCTTTTCTTCAAATTGCTTAAGTTAGCTAGAGTCAAGGATGACTTCATATTTGTGAAGGCCTTTATGAGGCCTTTGGCAAATTATGTTGCTTTTATGGTTTATGGTCTGATTCCTAGATCTAAGAATTATGGCTGGCAAAAATATTTATTAGAGGATAGAGACATAATGAATAAAATGGAATCCCAACATTTCACAAAGGATAACCCTGGTGAAAGAAGCTAAAGGAGATAAATGGGTTAACTCTTGATTAATCTAAAAGGTGTTAACAAAAAATACCCTATCCCCTCAACTACAATAAATGGCAAGATGTTATATGTATGTTTATAATAAAGATCAAATTATCCCAAGGACACCCACTAATTAGCTAATGATAACAATACTGGATTTGGATTTATGGGGAAAATCTTGTTGACAGTAATGTTGGAAGAATAAAGCAGGAGCATTTAATTTGGCTCAGATGGCCTCTATAGATCTGTAAACCCCAGATCCTTTGCATACTTTAAAATACAGAGGCACATACGGCATTCTTTACGTAAATGAGACTCTTTCACCCTCAAACGACAGAAAATCAAATTCAAAATAGCTTAAGCTGGGCAGCCTGGGTGGCTCAGCAGTTTAGCGCCACCTTCAGCCCAGGGCATGATCCTGGAGACCCAGGATGGAATCCTACGTCAGGCTCCCTGCTTGGGGCCTGCTTCTCTCTCTGCCTCTCTCTCTGTGTCTCTCATTAATGAATAAATAAAATCTTTAAAAAAAAAATAGCTTAAGCTAAAGAAGGGAATTCACTGGCTCAAATAATTGAAAAATCCAGAAGTAGATCCAGTGACTCAATTCATATGGTAAAGGTGTGTCTGTCTCAGCTCCTTTCCTCCTTCCCTCCTTCCCTCTCCCGCCTTTCAGGTCTCATAGATGCAAATCCCAGGAGGGCAGCTACAGACTTACACCCTTCCTGCTTCAATCCAACAGAAGAGATTCTCTTTCTCCAGAGCTTAAGGAAAGTCCCAGGATCACGGCTCACTGGCCCAGTTACATCTTGTATGAGACCCTTGAGGTCAGGTCTGTAACAAAAACCCCTAAGACCAGGCAGACCTGACAGTGAGGAAGGAGTTACTATTCAAGGAAAATATGGATTAGATTCTCAGAAGAAAGAAAGAATGATGGGCAGGGTACAAAATAAATTTAAGTCATCTATGAATATCCAGTTTCACAGGGATCCCTGAATCCCCTTCTTCATAGTTAAGAACCAGCATAAAAGGGGTTTCAAGAATAGGTGCATTGCTAACATGTTACCTTAAACCTAACACTGTACCACATTGCTCATATCAAATCAAATCAAATCCAGTACCTTACTTGGCTTCTTCAATTTAGAAGCACATTTCCCTCCCCTGACTCTGTAATTAACTCTTCTTGAAGTTTTTCTTCCTAAATTTTATTTATTTATTCGTGAGAGAGAGGCAGGAGAAGCATGCTCCCTGCGGGGAGCCTGATGAGGGACTGGATCCCAGGAACCTGGGATCACAACCTGAGCCCTGAGCGGAAGGCAGATGCTCAACCACGGAGCCACCCAGGTGCCTCTTCTTTAAGTTTTGCTCTGTCTTCTGACTTTGGCTTCCAGAGTATCCATATGTCAGGTTCTATGAACTTTTTTTCAGGCATTCATTCCCCAATTTCTTCCCTCTTTTTTTCGTTTTTTTTAAAAGATTTTATTTATTTATTCATGAGAGACACACATACGCAGAGAGAGAGAGAGAGAAGCAGAGACACAGGCAGAGGGAGAAGCAGGCTCCATGCAGGGAGCACAACGTGGGACTCGATCCCGGGTCTCCAGGATCACGCCCTGGGCCGAAGGCAGCTCTAAACCGCAGAGCCACCTGAGCTGCCCTCTTCCTCTTTTTCTATCTCATTCTATCACTTTCTATCTTATCTGCCACTTTACTTCAAATGACACTCAAGTATTCATGTCCAGACAAAAAATCCTTTAAAACAATTCTATTTCCACATTTCTAAAAACCAAATATATTACCTCAAAGCCAAGGTGCCACACCCTAAATATTCAAAACAAACCTCTTTAACAAAACCAGCCCTTCATCCCTTTCAGTTATCTGAGAAATAATCTGATCACTTCAGGATTCAACTCAGATATGGCATCTTCCATGAAGCCTTTCTTCTCTCCTCCCCAGCCTGAGCTATGTGCTCTCACAGCACCCTGCCCAATGCCCACTGTCGCAGCATTTATGCCACTTCAGGTAACAAACAGTTCACTTCCTGAGTTCTTACACTAGACTATATACTCAATAGCAAGACACAGCCAAGTCTTACTTCTGTATCCAATGTGGCAAGCAGAGGGGCTGGCACATAAGAAGCTCCTAATGAATGTTTCGTGGAAAAAGGGAAAAAACCTAATTCTTATTAAAGATTTGTAAGTTTAAATTATTTACTACTTGCTAAAAAGGACTTTAATTTACCACTTATTATTATTTTTTAAAGATTTTATTTATTTATTTGAGAGAGAGCACAAGAAGGGAAGAAGGATAGAGGGAAGAGCAGTCTCCTTACTAAGCAGGGAGCCCCATGCAATGCAGGGCTCAATCCCAGGACCCCGGAGGTCATGACCTGAGCCAAAGGAAGATGCTTAACCAATTGAGCCACCCAGGCGCTCCTTGAGCTACCATTTGAACAGATATTGGTAAGGTCTAAGCAACAAGACTGCTACCAAAATGTGTAAAATAAAAGTCAGAAACCAGAATTAAAGTGAAAAATCGCCACTTTCCTCTTTCCTTTTTCTTGGTAAGCCCCTGGGTTTAAAAAAAAAAAAAAAAAAAAGGTAGACATGGACCGTTAAGAAGCTTCTCTTTCTCTCCAAGGGACTAATAACAACTCTCCATCAACAGACATCAGATGTCCTTGTCATTGAGGTCTTAAACCTTTCCTTACAGGGATCAAGCACCCCAGATGCTATCCCTTGACACAAGAGATGGCTTTTTGAGACAGAGCTGCCTGGGAATGAGTCAATTCTTCATGATACTCTTCTTTGTGATATTCCTCACTTTAAAATGTCTTTAATCCTTATGACCTTAATTTTGGCCTGAGAATTCATGATTTACCCGTTTCTATGACACTGACCACATGACTTACTGTCTCTATTAAGAGATTAGTGATCTAACTAATCTGAATGTCTTGATTTCCACATCTTTAAAATGGGAATAATAGCAGCCGCCCCAAAGGTTGTTAACAAAAGTCAAGCAGCAGAAAAAGCCTCTGAAGCATAGGTGGGGCTCATAAAGGAGGTAACGATGA
The DNA here is from genome assembly GCF_018345385.1 of Vulpes lagopus. Classification (NCBI taxonomy): domain Eukaryota; kingdom Metazoa; phylum Chordata; class Mammalia; order Carnivora; family Canidae; genus Vulpes; species Vulpes lagopus. Next base: position 17,810,111 of record NC_054844.1, on the reverse strand, counting down.
CAGTGGTAACAGCTACTCCCTGGTATTCATAAGGGACATTCAGGTTTGCTGGCTTCCCTAACATGGCACGTCTGCCAGAGTCACTTGAGAGCAGCTTTCTTTAACCTACTCCAGGGTGGCATTATTCATACTCATCTTGTGGTACATATATTTTAAAAATAATTCATTCCTTCTCATGACTCCTAAAATTTAGTGTAAAATTTTACACATACTATGAACTCTTTCCGCTCTTTGAATTTCCTCTAAGCCAATCAAGTAGTGATAACATTTTCATTAGTATTTGTTTAGACTTTAATAAGCAAAAATCGGTTCTCTTTTTCATTGCTATGCACAAACTCAACTTATAAACCTCAACATTAGTTGTTTTTGGTTTTCTCTTTAGATTATTCACATTGACACCAAGCAGCTGTGTTCTGTACTGTTTTTAGTACCATTACACATAACACTGGAAACTGTTCTCCTCAACCTAGTCCTTCACCAGCAATCACTACAAATAAAAAATTAAACATACCATATTTCTGATATTTTATTTATAAGTATTGGATTGTAGCCCATTTTTTAATATTTATGGAGGGAGGAGTTAGTTTGAAGACAAAAATATTTCTGGTATTTCCTTTCCATACTTCTGAATGATTTTAGTGAGACGCAAAGTGACATTGGTTCGATATCAAGGAGGCATTAGAAATTTGATGAGGAGTTTAGTCTGTGTCACTTCATCTTGCTTATGAACAGATGGAGAGTACTAAAATTAGATTAAAAGTAAATTTCAAAAAAAAAGTAAACTTCAACTTCTACTATTATAAGCAAAACCACAAAAGACATGTACATTTGTTTTCTTAAAAATACCTAGTTCCACACAAATTTTGCCATTTAAGTTTCCATATATAAAAGCTTTGCAAGAAACTGAGGCTTTTCCTTTTGGGGAAAGATCAATCTATAAGAATAAACACAATCAAAACATTAAAAATGTCAAAACTATTTCTTTCACTGGCAATAACAACAGAAAGCAAGTAACAGCTTGAATGGGGAAAAACAAATCTGCTTCACAGTTCAAACTCCAGAAATGTAAAGAAAAAGTGCCCTCATCTGGCCAAACAAAAAACTTAACATCCTAGGCGCAAATACTAACTTCCTCAAGTATAATTTTCAGGGTTTTAATTGGTATAGAAATAAATCTGAAGGTTTAAAAAAATAAGTAGCAAATCCAGCAGTATAAACTTTTTTGCTGTTTTCTACATATATAACTATTTGGTGTTAAAAAACAACTATCTAACCATAAAATATAAAGCAAATTATACAATACACAGTCTCTCCCCAACCAGATATATTAGAAACATAGTAGGAAGAAAATACATTGTTACCAATCCTCTAATTTGAAAGTCATTAATTATAAAAAGGCATAAATATAAAATAACCTTATATCCTAATGACAAAGCTGATTTATGACCATCTTATGCTATTATCTGATAAAAAAAAAATCTTTGTAAAACTTTAAGAGTTCATAGTTTTTCTTCCTGAATACTAATATGCCATTTGAAGTTCAATGTTGGTAAATTACTTATGTTCTCAGCTGACATCTCTGCCAAACAGACCCAGTAGAGCCCTGAAGAGAAATACAATTTTCAGCAGTACTGACACTAATGTTACAACTGAAGTGCTATAGATGAGTAATCCTACCATTAACAGTAATGATGATGAGACAATACTAATATAGAAATCGCTCAAATGTTAGCTAGTTGCCAGGCCCTGTAGGAGGTAGGCAGAATGCCACCCCCACCCCTAAGTCCGTGGCTTAAGCCCCAGAACTTGTGATTAGGTTACCTTACTACCTCATGTGGCAAAAAGGCCCTGCAGATGTGGTTAAAATTGAGGGAGAAAAGATGGAGACTTGTCTGCATTATCTGGGTGGCCCAATGCAATCACAAGGGCCCTTCAAAGTGAAGGGGGAGGCAGGAGAGTCAGAGGGAGGTATGACTATGGAAGAAGGGTTGGTGATGCAACACTGCTGGCTTTGAAGATGGAGAACAGAGATGATGAATCAAGGATATGAGCACCATCTAGAAGCTGCAAAAGCAAGCAAATGGATTCTACCAACACCTTGATTGAGCCCAGTGAGTCCCGGGTCAGGCACCTGACCTACAGAACTGCAAGGTAATGAATCTGTGTTGTTTTAAGCCACAGACTTTGTGGCAACTTAACAACAGCAACAGAAAACTAATATACTGTGCTAAGCCCCATTACTCCTCATACTAGTGAGACAGGTACTATTATTAATCCTACTTTATTTTTTTAAAATTTATTTACTGGAAAGAGGGAGAGGGAATCTGAAGCAGACTCCATGCTGAGTGTGGAGCCCAATATGGTGCTCCATCCCAGCAACCCTGAGATCATGACCTGAGGTGAAACCAAGATTCAGACATCTAATCAACTGCATCACCCAGGCTCCCCATTAATCTTACTTTAGAAAAAAGAAGGTGATCCTTAAAAAAAGAGAGGGATGCCTGCATGGCTCAGTCAGTTAAGTGTCCAACTCTTGATCTTAGCTCAAGTTTTGATCTCAGGGTTGTGAGTTCAGGCCCTGCGTTGAGCTTCACATTGAGCGTGGAATCTACTTAAAGGGGGGAAAAAGGTTTGGGAGAGAGATTAGGTTGATTTGCCTGAGGTTGCACAGCTAAATAAACTTTGACTTGGACATGTCCATCTGCTATCAGTGTCATGTAAGGATGGTGCCCACCTTCTAGATCACTCACTGCCTTCAACCTGTAAACATGACACCACTGAGCTCTGGTGTTCAAAGTGTTCCACTAACTTCTGCTACCCTCACACCCAATGAGATCTTCCAGTTACTGCTATTTGAAACTATTCACGTTACATCTCTCCTTGTTCAACCAACCTTTGGATCATTAGATATTCTATGTATTTTTACTTTCCACATCCACTGGGCCATGCTAAAGTAGAACAGGTCACTTGTATAAAAATACTATTCAAACTCACTCCCTATTACCAGTTCCAGTCATGTAAGGTCTCCTTCTAAAGCTTTCGATAGCTCTTCAGTATACAATCAAGTAAAACCTGAGTTCTTTTAGGAATCTGACTTCAGGAATCTTTGAGGGATCTCAAAGGGATCTAATCTTTCCATCTTCCATTACTGCTTCACACATACTATGAGATACAATCAAATGTAGTCCTCAGGCCCATATTCTGGCAATGTCTCACTTCGACATCCTTTGTTGTGCTATATTTACCTAGAATGTGTTCTTTCAAAAACCATACCTGGCCCTTAAAAAGAGCACACCAGCCACAAAGGCCTACAGAATTTTGCTTATACCACTCAGCCCCATTTGGCTTCAGACACTAAGGACCCAGTTAGGCTAAAGGAGATGGTATACCATTGTCATCTTTAGGTTAGACATCCTGGGTCCAAATCCAAGCTCTACCACTTTCTAGCTTTGTGATCTAGGACAATTATTTCACTTCACTGGTTTAGGTTTCCTTATCTGAAAAGTGGGGAAAATAATAGTAGCTTTCTCATATGGTTTTTTCAAGAATTAAATGGATTACCACACGTAGCTGACATATGGATTCTTGATTTTTACTACAATTCCCTCTAAAGAAGTACCTTCTCCCTTCAATCTCAGTCTACTTTACTGATACACAAATGATGTACTAACTCATGACCCCAAGATCAAGAGTCACCTGCCTTCCCAACTGAGCCAGCCAGGCACTCCACAAATGATATATCTAATCATTACCTTCCCTATTCCCAAAGAATTTGATCTTGTGATCCATCCCACACTGTCAAGCTATGCCTCTACTTTGACCACATGGATTCCAATTCCGAATCCCTCATATTATAATATGGAAATCACCATGATTTAGTACCTCCATTCACCTTTTCCCTCCTGACCAATCCCTCACTCCCAGATCACTTAATACATTTTCTTAATCACAGATTTACTAATCAGCTTAGATACCGTGACTTTAATAACTGCCACAATCATGATGAGCTCTGCAGATGAGTTAGTCCCTGCAGGACTGGCTTCTCCAGCAAACCCCTTTTCCTAATATTGCATCAATGGAAAAGGTCAACATACTGTTATTGTTGTTATTGGTATATGTCTTATTCACCTACACAATTATAGGTTTCTTGAGAGCAAGGATCATGGAATAATCGTCTTTGAATTTACCAGATCTAAACACATTTTTATTTTTGATTAAGCTGACAGATGAAATGAGTCACATGTGACTCACAGTTAAGTGCCAATCAGCAAAAATAGCTTTTTGTTTATCATCCCTTCCCCAACTACTGGTAATAAAATACACACACACACAAATTTGTCCTTGCTTATAATTATAATAAGCTTTAAAATGAATGACACCACTATAGTTTCCTCAGGTTTTCAGTGACCTATCTTGACATTACTTTAATTATCTTAGATTGATATATTAAAACCTGTTTCACACAAAGCTTTTAAAAATTATTTTGAAATATCATAATAACAATCAATATAGTCACATTAATGTTTTCACTATCACCTTTCATCATACTAAGTTAGTGTACCTTAAGTTTTCAGAGTCTATACTTCAATACTACGAAGTTATTGTGCTGCATTCAACAAGGGACTTCAAATATCTTCAAAAAACAACAGAGTACAGGGGTACCTGGGTGGCTCAATCTGTTGAGTGACACACTTTTGATTTCAACTTGGGTCATGATCTCCGGGGTCATGGTATCGAGCCCAGTGTATGGCTCCACAGGCAATGGGGAGTCTGCTTGGGATTCTCTCTTCTTGCTCTCCCTCTTGCCCCTCCCAAGCTTTCTCATGTGTACTCTCCCTCTAAAATAAATGGACAGATCTTAAGAAAAGGGGGAGGGGACAAAGTATTATAGTTCTGCTTCATTTACTCATATGCTTCTCTTTTAACCTTAGCTTAGTGCTAAACTTGACTTGTTTTAAGTCAAATTCAAGTCTAACTCATGCCAATATTAGTCTGCAGCTATCAAATATTCTATTACCTTCTTCTATTTTATTATGTTCAGTTCAGGCCATCTCAAGTAAACAACAAAATTTTTTTAGAGAGGGAAGTGTTCATTTTAATCCAACATTATCCACAAGATTAAAGAAGTAAAACTGGGGCAGCTGGGTGGCTCAGTTGGTCAGGCCTCCAACTTCTGGTTTCAATTCAGATCCTTATCTGCTTCAGATTATCTCTCCCTCTCCTGCCCCTCCTGCTCATGTGCATGCTCTCTCTCTCAAATAAATAAATCTTTAAAAAAGGAACTAATAAAACTCATTTGTTTCTTTTTACAATTACTCCACCATAACTACAAGATTTCTTTCAACTACCTTTCCATGTGAAACATACAAAACTTTAGAACAATAGCTCAGAACTCTGACTGTACACATTATAATCATCTGTGTAAATCTTTAAAACTAGATCCCCAGGCCCTATGATAGAGGGGTCTGATTTGGTTGGTCTCTGGTCAGTCCAAGTTTAAATGTTGTTGCTGATGACTTTATAGGAGCCACAGTGAATAAGAAGCACAGCCTGAGGAATCTTTCCTTTCTTTGAAAGAAAATATTGTATGTCAAAGATCTATATAAGACATATGTAGATATATATTTAAAATATGTGTCATCTCTAATCAGTCATCTAATTGAAATAACTTATGTAACAAACATACTTTAAGTCATCATTGTACCACATGTCTTTGAAAATATAATTGCAATAATCGCTGTCAAATTTTCCCCCCAAATGCTCCGTCTTCACATTGATGACTTTCTAAAATAAACTTCCAGGTATAAATTTTTTGCACATCAAAAGTAATAACACAACATATATTCTAAATACCTTTAATCCTCAGTATCTGGCCAAATCACTCCCTATCCGCTTGTTGCCAATTTAAAATTCACTTTCTGGATTAGTCTACAAAACAAATCCCCCTGTGTTTTATTATTTTTTTGCATGTGGAGCACCCCAGATTTAGTATACCTTAGCCCTGAGAATGACTCCCCCGCTCCACCTTGGGCTGATGGAGGAGATTTCTGCTGGGCCTGCAAAATAGTCTTGAGAATGAAAATGCCCTTGATGACTGTCAAATGAGCTAGTCTTTCAGAGTAAAATTTAAATCCCAATGGTGATTTAAAGTCTATATTCAGCTGTTAAGCCCTTTTGGACTCAAATAGCAGACACACATAATAAATCTCAAAGCTGACAGTTTGAGATTTGCTTACTACCTCTGGCACTTCTAAGCTAGAAAAAAATCACTGGCATAACTGCACTCTGATACAAAGCATAAAACCAGTATAACACCAACTGGGGGGGGGGGGGGGGAGGAGCTCTGAAAGGTCTTTGCTTAAATAAATGCCACACTTTCATATATATTTGTCAAGATCCATTCTACATTTGATTTTTTTTCTACATTTGATTTTTTTTCATCTCTTTCACACACACACACACCACTATTCTGTTACAAGAGGCTGAATTTCATCTCCCCTGAAATTAGCTTGCCTGTTAACTACTTTAACAATCCCATCTCTCTCCCATAATGCCAGGGAAAAACCTATATCCTAAAATTCTATATTTAACTAACACTTTATTTGTTTGCAGTTCCAATTGGTTTTCAGGTTTCCTTCCAGTCGTTAGTATTATGCATGAATTTACAAAATTGTGATCACAGTTGTGTATCCATAATCATTTCTTCTGTTTCAATATAAATATTGCTAAGCAGAGGCTTTTAACACTAATGCATAAGATATTTTTTAAAAAGGAAAAGCATTCAAGAATAGCTATATAAAAAAGTAAATTTCACATTTACAAAAAAATTTTTCCAAAAAACTGGTTTCCCAGTGCCAAGGAATTAAATGTCTTACTTTAAAATGTAACATAATCATCAGAGTCATAAGGGTTTCTGAAGCAGGCAATATGTGTCTGTAATTAAAACTTTTTCCTTTCTATCCCAATCAAAATAAACTGAGTAAGATATGCAAGGCATACATAAACTTCTGGATTTCAACTAGATTAACATATACCACCAATCACTATAAATAATTTTACTTCTCCTTTTTTAAAAAAAAAAAAAAAGCAATTAACAGACATCACCACATTTTAAATCCTACCTCCACAAAGATGAAGAAACTAACACCCAGTAGGGCAGATGCTAGTGGTGCTGCAGTACAAGGCAGGAAAGCAGAGTCCTACCACTTTCTGCCCAGGATGGATCTACATCAACCTGAAAATCCCAGTAACTATCTCCCCCCAGAAAAGTGAACAGCCTCTAAAAGCTAACAATTATTATCATATTACCTTCGTACATCATCACAATGTATTTCATTACATGGATTTTGTAACTTCAATCATGAAAACTAAGAATAAAATTAACAACCTACTTGGAAAATGTGCTCAAGCATTCTACCGCATGTCCCACTTCATGTAAACCACACCGAGGCAATCTGTCTCTCCAGATCTTGATTTGCTTGTTTTTCCATAAGTTGAGAATGCTGGCCTAGCTTTTAATCATCCCCATGTACGCTACTGTCTTCAATTAAGGATGGGATCAGTTTGACGTTTTAGCTATTTCTGCTGCACTGACTTGGAATAATGACTTCTGAACAAAATACAATTTTCAAGTAAAAAAATCAAACCAATCTCTGATAAACTTTTATAAATATCTGTTTGCTGGCAGTGTGTCTGCAATTCTCTTCATGTCACAGGCACACAAAGTAAATGATGGTTCTTGGGCAGGACACTAGTGACTGCCAGAGATGGGTGGGTGGGGGTGCTCAATGGCTCCTGAAACCTGATGGTGGCACACCAGCTGTGGACGGGGTGCCCAGTATGAGATGATAACGACACTATCACAGACTTAACACACCCATCATGAATGACTTGTTCATCTTCAAAGCCAGAACCTGTATTTCTAGAGTTAACTCACAAAGCTATACAATCAGTGACACACACACTCATCACCAACACTGGCTAAATCACCGAAAATTAACAACCACAACAAAATACTACTACCAAAAAGAGAAATCAAGCATTTTTGGGTAGGGGAAACTATTTATTATTAATTATTCTTAGAATCACAAATATGCCTATAAATTATAGACATGCATGAATGTGATAGCACAGGTCTGATATATTCTAAATCACAAACTGGAAATGAGATATGGAGGGAATCACTACTTGGGCATCCCAGAGTTCAAACAGACTCTAGGTTCAACTCCTGGTATGCTTTAAAATCATTACTGTAGATTATATAAATTACTGCCAAAAGATGAGGCAGCAGTTCTTCCTGAGAAACAGCAAAGAGCTATGAGCGTGGGCAGCCTGGGTGGCTCAGCGGTTTAGCGCAGCCTTTGGCCCTGGGCATGATTCTGGAGACCCAGGATCCAGGTCCACGTCGGGCTCCCTGCGTGGAGCCTGCTTCTCCCTCTGCCTGTGTCTCTGCCTCTCTCTGTCTCTTTGTGTCTCTCATGAATAAATAAATAAATAAAATCTTTTTTTTTTTTTTTATTTTAAAGTTGTGAGCATACAGATGGGCTAGAGTGGGAGATGAACACTGGGATTTCAAAACAAAGCTCATCTTTGTAGACATGACAATTGTCTAACTCCTCTCACCCTCAGTTTCCTTTTCTATCAAATAGAGTCAATATCAGCTTTCTTAACGGGTTTCTCTGAGGATTAGAGATAATATAGGAAACCTGGTTTCTACCAAGTATATCTGGTACTCAAAAAGCATTACTGTAGCCACTGGTAGAATTTTGTGTGCATTACTGTATACACACACACACACACACACACACACACACATATTTTTTTAAGATTAATCTTAGAGGAAAGAGAGAAAGCATTAAACAGGAGGGGCAGAGAAAGAAAGAATCTCAGGCGGACTCTGCACCCAGAGCAGAGCCCAATGCGGAGCTTGGTCTCACAATCCTGAGATCATGACCTGAGCTGAAACCAAGAGTCGGAGGCTTAACATACTGAGCTGCATGGGCGCTTCTGTGTTCAATACTTTTAAAGACCACATAATACTCTATCTTGTTATCTCATGGTTTAGTCAACAAGAGTCAATTGCTGGACATTTGTATTATACTTATTTTCTACTATTATGAAAACATTTTATTTCCTTAACATCTAGACCCAGAAATGGAACTACAGAGTCAAAGAATATGATTACCTCTATGACCTGGTAAACATATTTCTTAGATATCTATCTTCCTAAATGAAGACTGAGGTGTATGGCTCAAGTTGGGTAGAATATTTTGCTAGTTGAATTTCAATCACTTTAATTGAATCCTAGAAATAAACAAGATCTTTTTAAAAATATTTATTCATTTGAGAAAGAGTGCACGTGCACATGTGTGCAAGCAGGGGGAAGGGCAGGCAGAAGGACAGAATCTTCAAGCAGACTCTCTGGTGAGCCGAGCCTAGAGCCTGATATGGGGCTTGATCCCAAACCACAAGATCATGACCTGCGCTGAAACCAAGAGTCAGATGCTCAACCAACAGAGTCACCCAGACGCCCCTCAACATGCTTTTTTTTAATAGAGAAATTTAATTATAAAGAAATCAAGAACATGTTTTTCAAAAATATTTCAAAATAAGAAATGACTTCCTCAATCACAGTTGCAAAGCAAAATCATTTTCATAATGTACATAACTTACTGTTTTAAATTTTTTTTTAAAGATTTATTTATTTGAGACAGAGCACAAGTCAGGTGAAGGGACAGAGGTAGGGAGAGAGAAGCAGACTCCTCACTGAGCTGGGAGCCTGAAGCCAGGCTCAATCCCAGCAGCCTGGGATCATGACCCTAAACCAAGGCAGGGGCTCAACTGACGCAGCCATGGAAGGCACCCTGATTTAAAATGTTTAAACAAAAGCAACATATGTGCACAGAATGTGTGTGTGTGTGTGTGCATATATATACATTCTTTTTCACAAAATACAGAAGGATTTAAAGTGAAAAGGAAAGTGCCCTCTGCTCTTAATATATCTCATCAAAACTCAATAAAACCCAAAAGTTAACATTTTCATTTGTATCCTACTAGAATCCTTAAATAGAAAAAGCAAAAATATATATTTTTTATTAGGTATACAAAATGCTCTGATACTTGATTTTTTTTTCCTCTTCATAAATCTTGGATTTGGGCACATTCAGATCTATTGCTACATGTATTCTATTCTTTTCTACTGTTCTAATACACTAGTTCATTATTAAATGATACTTCAGCAATTACCACTTTTACTGTTTTTGTATGTGTATAAAAACAAAATTCAGCAACTATCTTGTACATTATAAAATAGATGAAAACTCAATCTCATATTAATATGATATTTGTAGGACAAAGTTGCAGTTATAGAATTGATTAATCAAAGTGTATGAGCACTTTATATTTCACTATTTTCACCAGTTTACATTCCTACTCGTAGTAAAGAGACTATTTCCCTCTGCCTTCACTAATGCGAAGTATTACCACTTAAAACTGCCAATCTGATAAGTGAATAAGATATCGCATTCTAACTGGCTTTTCTTTTAGAGTGTCTTTCTACATTTTTGTTAATGTGAGAGGATTTTCCTTGCTCCCATCTTTTATCTATTTTCTACTAGCTTGCTAGTACTTCCTTACTGGGAATCAAATGTTTTTTACTTTATTTATTTAAAAAATTTTGAATTTAATTAATAGTTGATCCAGCTTAACTTACATAACTTTAAAAGCAGTTGGGAATTTTGACATTAGCCCCAATATATTCTGTGTCTATGATCCTGGCACATCTTTTCAATTATCCCCCCCACACACACACACACATTCTTTGCTTTTTTTTCTTAATTTTTTTTTTAAGATTTTTAAAATTTATTCATGAGAGACATGAGAGAGAGAGGCAGCGACACAGGCTGAGGGAGAAGCAGGCTCCATGCAGAGAGCCCGATGTGGGACTGGATCCTGGGACTCCAGAATCGCGCCCTGAGCAAAGGCAGATGCTCAACTGCTGAGCCACCCAGGCGTCCCTTTCCTTAAATTTTTTAAAATTTGAGCTTCAGGTGTATGACATAATGATTCAACATTTCTGTACATTACGCTATCCTTACCACAAGTGTAACTACCATCTGTCAACATTTAACACTATTACAATATCATTAATTATAGGGAATCAAATATTTTTAAATGCTACATATTCAACATCATGTAATAAAATTTCTCTCATTGCAAAAATAAATCTGAAAATTGGCTATAGTTTCCTTGTGTTATTTGAATTAAGGATTCATTCACTCCCTCTTGTCCAACAGAGATGACTGCATGTAGATTTGTTTTCATATGCATAAATCTATTGTAAAGATCAATAGATGTGGAAAGGGCAAACAAGGATACAGCATCATGGATGGTCAAGAGGCCAGCATCCATCTAATTTTGGTCTCTGCCACAATAACTTGAATAATCCATAGGTGTCACTTCAGCCTCAAAATATGAACTCCTCAACCAATAAAATGAAAAGTTGGGCAGAATGATTCCTAAGATTGCTTCCAGGTATAAATCCCGTGACTCTTAGGAGGTTTCAACATTTTTCTTAGGACCATGAAACACCTGCAGTAGAACATAGTAACTTAATTATTATAATATAAAAAGTAAATAATCAAAAAGAATATTTTTAAAAAATAAAACTAAATGGTAATATAACAAGATTATCAACACAGTAATATCCAAGTTTCTTAGGACATTTGATTTTTCTTTTTTAAAGATTTCAACACAGTAATATCCAAGTTTCTTAGGACATTTGATTTTTCTTTTTTAAAGATTTCATTATTTATGAGAGAGACAGAGAGAAGGGGGGGGGAGCAGAGACACAGGCAGAGGGAGAAGCAGGCTCTATGCAGGGACCCTGATGTAGGACTCCCGGGATCACGCCCTGATCCGAAGGCTGACGCTCAACCGCTGAGCCACCCAGGCATCCCCAAAACATTTGATTTATCTAAGTCCTCAATATATTAGTAACTTGGGAATATATAATGCATGTACTGAAAGCATTAACCTATCACCTTCACTATGATTTTCTGGTAATCATTTTATGAGTAGCTCAGCAGGAATAAAATATAAACCTACTTAAGAGCCTACTGCTATTAAAAGCTTCTTGTTGCTGGAATAATACCATGCCACTTACTGGCATTTATGCTATTTTAATTTTTCAACTCTTGCTTTAAATGAGATATATTTATAAATCAAATGGGACTTGTATTTGAGTTTACACCGAAGAGTTTCCACCTATGAAATCAACTGAGAGAATTGTGATCAAGACTTCATGTTTACATTGATGAAATTATTAAAAACAAATCCTCTTTCTCCCATTTGAAGAATTATTTCAGGACCATGATGCCTACGCTTATTCATTTTATACTTCTAAAAACCATGTTTAAGAAAAAATTGTCTCAGACACAAATTTTATGTAGGCGAAAAATCATTGCTATAGCAACAGTAGCTTTAGTTTATGAGACTGAAAAGTGAAAAATTCATATTTCCAACACTTGAAACTTAACTGTTTGATTTTTGATGGCTGAGGGGATACGGTGGTAGCTCCTGACCTTTTGTCATTACTATCATCAACTGGATCCCAATGAGACTTGGCCAAACCCCAGGCCTTAAAAGATAAAAACAAAACATATAATGCTTTCTTCAGTGATAAGGTTAATTATTTATAAATCAAACATAACACTCTAGGCCATCCCCCACAGGCTGCTTTGCTCCTTTGCCTCATGTTCCAAGAAGCCAAAGGAGTTAGTGAGATAGTGACAGCCTTGAATGGTTGAGTGATGTGTATATCTCTTGCTCAAACAAAAACAAAAACAAAAAAACAAAACACCAGCACCATGCCATTGCTTTGGAGAAAACAAAGCACTGTTCCCAGCTAGCACTGACATCCCTGCCCTTAACTGTGACTGGCTCCAAGAAGCAATATATCTTTTTTCTGAGGATCATTTCCTTACTATTCTGATGGGCAGAGGTTAAAAGTTAGCAACAAAAGGAAATTAAAACATTTTTTCATAAACAGATGGGAAAATGTGAAGGTATGAGGAAATCAGGAGCAACTGTAAAATATTTTCCCCCATTTTAATGTCTACTGTAAAACATATACTCTTGGCACAAGGGGAATGATCATTACTACTAACTTAACCCAAAGCACATGATTCACCAAATATGGTAGAGTAATACAGTGTTCATGTAATTCTGTAATAATATTTTCCTGGTTCTGCCCTTTACTAGCTGTGTGACTATGGAGAATTTATCTAAGCCTCAGATCTGTTATCTGAAAATATAGATAATGATAGTGCTCACAGTTTTTACAAAGATCAAATGGATTAATATACGTAAAGCATGGAGAACTGTTAGTAGCACCTGGTAAACACTTAATGAAAGGAATACATACCTTCATTGCTCTGTTTTGAGTCATTCTAGTAGGGATGCAGTAGACCTAATTATGGTTTTAATTTGCATTTCCCTAAAGTCTATTGATGTTAAGCATCTTTTCATGTATTTATTTGTAATCTGCCTCTCTTGGTGAAGTGACTTTTCAAACCCTTTGCCTATTGGATGGTTTGTCTTCTTAATGTTAAGTTTCTACAGTTCTTTATGTTATTTGGATACAATTTATTTGTCAGATACATGATTTCCAAATATTTTCTCCCATTCAGTTGCTTGTGTTTTCTTTCCATTAATAGTTTTTCACAAAGGAAAAATTTTTAACTTTGACAAAGTTCAATTTATCAATTTTGTTTCTCTTTGTGGCTTATACTTTTGGTATCATTTCTAAGACATCTCTAACTCAAGATCACAGAGAGCATCTTCTATGTTTTCTTCTAGAAGACTTATAGTTTGAAAATTTAGGTCTATGATCCATTTTTAGAGCTTTTGGAGTTTTCTTCTTAAGTAAGCTCTTTGCCCAATGTGGGGTCTGAACTCACAATCCCAAGATCAAGAGTTGCATGTTCTACTGACTGAGCCAGCCAGGTGCCCCTTTAGTAGATCCTTTTTTTTTTTTTTTTTTTGAGTTTTGTATAAAGTATAAAATAGGTCAAAGTTCTTTTTTTTTGCACAGAAATGTCCAACTGTCCAGAAGTACTTGTTAAAAAGGCTAAGTTCCCTCCATTTCAGTATATTTTCACCTATGCATTAAAAACAAACAATTGACCATGTATGGGTCTATTTCCAGATTCTATTTGTTATACTGTTTTTGTGTTTTTTTTCTGTCTATCCTTTCTCTAATGCCACACTGTCTTTGATTACTGTCGTTTTGTAATGATTCTTGAAATCTGGCAGTATGAGTCTTCCTACTTTGTTCTTTTTAAAAATAGCCTGGCTATATAAATATAAAATTCACATAAATTTTAGGAATAGCTAATCAAGCTTTCTTAAGCAGGGTAAATTTATACTACAAGTAGCTACGGAATTCAGAGTTAAACAGAGTGTCTCTTCATCCCTATATTAGAAGAAACACTAAAATCTTCCCAGAGGTAGATGAAGGAACTGATAATCTCCACATTTCCCAAATTTTTAATCAAAGTCTTATGACTTTAAATGCTCATTTAAATTCTTATTCCCGGGTGGCTCAGGGGTTGAGCTTCTGCCTTTGGCTCAGGGTGTGATCCTGGGATCCAGGTTCGAGTCCCATATCGCGCTCCTTGCGGGAGGCCTGCTTCTCCTGCCTGTGTCTCTGTCTCTGTGTGTGTGTGTGTGTCATAAATAAATAAAAATCCCTTTAAAAAAAAATTCTTATTCCCTAAGTCAATTTCTTCTTAACAATCTCAATCCTTTCAGGAATAATGTGACATCACAGTCCTCAGCTGTCAATGAAACTGTTTTTCTCTACCATGTTCCCCTTTAAGTCAAGCCAGGCTGTTTGGGGTTTCTCCCTGGGGTGGGTTAAAGGGAAAGGCTGGGAAAAATATCTCTGTTCTAGTTACTATTCTCATTTTACATGTCAAACTGCAAAAAAATTTTCACTTAAGATTTTACGAACTTCTTGCAACTGTCTTGTTAGACAAACACCAAAGACATCAGAAATCAGCAAAGAGTAACAGACTCTCACTATAAATGAGGGTTTTACAGCTGTGGTTTTGCAGAGTGTATGGGCTGCGGTACAGTCATCCACCCAAGTAATTCAACTACCTTCCCAGTCAGCTAGGGTGCTCACTTTAAACTCAAGTATGTAAGGAAAACAACCAAGTTCCAAACAATTATGTAGACAGAAAGAACTGATGATAAATTACTTATAAAATTGTTACAGGGAGATTTCAATTGTATTTCATGCATAAAGTTACCCATCTGCTTTCACTGGATTTAAAGGCAATATCCCCCTGCAGTTTGTTTACGGCAGGAAAAGGTTCTCTACAACCATACAACTGAAAAATCAAAACCTAAAACACAAAAGAAAGCCATTAAATTACTCATCAAAATCTTTATGGCCAAGTTTAAATTAACCCCTTATAAATACAAATCATGTCACCTATGACAGGTCAGACAGGTTAGCCATCTTCCCATATTCCACTTCAGAGGTTAAGAACAAACCTTAACAATGATTATTCATGTTTCTGACCTGATTTTCCCACAATTTAATTAAGCTAAAGCCAATGACAAAGAGAAAAATGTCACTAGAATATTCTGATTTGCTACCTCACAAGTCTCTTTCATACAATTAAAAAGTTTTTATTTCACTCATTCCTAGGCTTTCAACTCTTATTATTTAGAAATAAAACACTTACAGAAACTTCAATACCCAAGTATGGGTATGGTACAGGGTTTGTTTTTTAATTTAAGGAGGAAAAAAGAAACATTCCAGATTAGCCAGTCACAAGGAAATTTTTTGGTCATATAGGGAAGATCACACACTTGAATTTTACCAATAAATTAAACGGGGCAAGAGAGGGAGTTTACAACACTGGGATCAGGGTTTCCACTTGATCTTATTTCGTAGTACTTTAATGCAGGGTCAATACATCAGCCACCTTCTAAAATGGTTGGTTCACTGAGGGCTAGAGGTTGCTGGAGAGTTCCACAACAGAAAACACACTATTATAAATGCAGAGTAAATAACGACAAAGTATTACTTCTACATATTCCCTTTACATCCAGTGCTGAACATTCATTTCTGACCTCATACCACTGAGTAGGGAATGAGAAGATTATAAAAGAAAGTTTACAAAAAGAAGCGACTTTATTGGGGGATGTTGAAAATGGGAGATGTTATGCATGAGTAGGGGCAAAGGGTATATGGAAAACCTCTGTATCTTTCTCTTAATTTTGCTGTGAACCTAAAATTAAGAAAATAAAGTCTTAAAAAAAAAAGAGAGAGAGAGAGTGGAGAAAGAGTTATACAACAAAAGAAAAAGAAGTACAAGTTATCAGTAATGGCCCAGAAAGATGCTCAGTCCAAGCTTTGTCTAAGAGACTGTGCCCTAATTAAATCTTGACCTGATTTTTACCCAGGCCCTTTCTCAGGAGCCACTGACGGCTCTGTAGGAATCAGAAGACAAGAGGTAGGAAGACCTTAATTTTATCAACACATATAAGGTCACCAAAAATTCACTAATGAGTTCTTCAATTTATGTCTTTCCTGGATTTATACATTTTGTTTAACATTTTAATGTTTGTGAAATTGGATTCATCTTAGATTCAATGTGTGCATTTTATGTAGTAGTTTGCTTTTACCCTACAAAAGTCTGTAGTTAAACCACTGGCAGATCTTTTAATCAAAGTATCTCAGAAGGCAATGTGAAACTCCAGTCTACCACTGGTAGTCAGAAGCGGCCAATTTTAACACTGTCAACTGGATGGGTAAAGGTCAGACAGAAGATGCTAGAGGCCCTCCCAGGACAGGACAGAGAAGGAAGGCTCCAATTCCCTTCAATGTAGTATCAGCGGAAACTAAGTAGTGAAACAACACTAACTTCATTCATCTGTGGTAGCTTTAGTTTACAATCACCCCCCTTTCCTTTTCTTTTTTACACTAGATAATCTTTAAATAGACCTTTACTTAGGTCCAAAGATAAAACTGAAAACTAGTTTAAGTCAGCCTCCTGGGTCTAAAGTAGCTGTATGACATCAGCAAAGTCGCTACACCAAGCCCATTATTGATAACTCAATTTTCTTTAAGGGTAAAAACAAGAGAAAGAGAATACACGCTTTCCAGGACAACTACCAGAATAAAATAAATGAAGCAATTTGTTTTATCTTTGATAAACTAATTCAAAATAATGATTGCACCTTATTATTCACATATCTACTATGTGCCAGTAACTCAAAGTGTATTACATTAATCCTGTATACTTTACAGAAAAAGAAACAGAAACTCAAAGAAGTTACATGGCTAGAATCAGGTGTGGGATTCAAAGCCAAGTCGGGATGATTCCAAAGTCTAGCTCTTTCCGGCTCCCCAAGTTGTCTCCAGGATGCTTACTTACTATTTTACAATCATTTACCTTTAACTGAGTTTCTGTTTAGAACAAACACATTCTTACAAGAAATCTCAAAATTTGATCTGATCTACTACTAATATACTCTTTCCCTCATTTGAGAAGCTCCTTCTTACTGTTGTTGTTATATGTAATACAGCATGAAAATCAGAATGTGTGTATATACATGGGCTTGCAGGTATGTGTAAGGGGGAAAGGGAACACATGGGGAGATGAGGAATTTTAAGTAAATTTAATATTAAAGTAACATAAAAGACAGTGATATCAAATTTTTATATCTCTCACCCAAAAGAAATTGTTTAACAGTTATTTCTTTGTAAATCAATGAAATGAACTGCCTTCAATTCAGAGTTTTGGGGTTTCCACAAATATACTTGTCATAGATGATTCGTTTCATCTATGGCATAAATAAGGTATAGCTCACTTTGGTTGTACAAACTCTGAAGTTTATTTTGTATGAGAATAGCCATTTACACATATAAAGAGAATTTTTTTTTCTAACAACAGAATCCAAATACATGATTCCAGTGAAAAGTTAAGTCTCAAAAAACATTACATCAGCCAGAATACTGAAGCAAAATGATGGCCAGGAGATGGTTCCTTCTGTTTATCTACAACAGCTTATATGCTGAAACCAACCTGAAGGTTATCTCCATTCAAAACACACAACTTTAATGGACTGACACTATGGTTCAAAGTAATCAAGAACTTCAGTGGTTGGGTGGGGTGGAGACAATTAATAGAAACTTTCAACTAGAAAGAACTAGTATGAAGCAGTGGTCTCCCCACTAGTTAACTGTGCCATACTTTTAGACCAGAAGAGTATACAGTGAAATGTGGAATTATTAATGACCACACATAGAACCCATACTACCACGGATGCCTTACAGAAAAATAATGACTAGGAAAATCTCCAGCTACCCAATGAAAGGGAAGGGCCATCTCAAGAATTGTGTCATTTTCCCCAATAGTATTTAGCTTCCCTGTATAGGGAAGCTGATCTAGGGGTGGAGTTTTTCTGGGGGTTTGTGGCAAAATAGTAAAAGAAATATTAAGAAATCAAGATCTATGGAGTGGAGAAGATCAAAGGTACATGTAGTAGACATTAGTTGGGAAGGCTCACCATCTCACGATTCTCCTGACACTTAGAAGAGCCGCTCAAAACCTGTCTGTGCTATTAAGCTGAAAGAGAAACTGCATTTTCTGAGATAAAAACAGTCCGACTAGCAAATTAATATGATTCAATCTACTACAGATGGCTCTATCTTTCCATCCATCAAGCAAATCAGATTCTCTCTTGGGAATTTGACAATTGTGTGACAATATGGTCACAGCTTTGAGGATCCCAAAAACAAAAAAGATGCAAAAAGCAACTATAAAATGATGTTTGTTAAATCCAGTGGTTCATAACTCCCAAACACTTAGTCTTTGTATTAAAAGTAAGCCTTATTGTTATAATGCACAGTGGAGGACTGCTTATAGAGCACAGACCTTTGTATTATAATTTTTAAAAAGGCCCTTTTAAATAATTACAAAGAGTGTTTGCTTTCAGATGCCATGGATTACACTTTTATGGGCATGACTATAACCATTTTTGTAAAGAGTAAGAGTTGTATAAAATAATAAATACAATACTCAATTTCCTTTCAAAAGCACTCATCAAGCACCTGATGAAAGCACTCAAGGGAGGGCTCAGAAGCTCCCAATGCTCAAGGCCCTCTATTCTTGCTCTGTGCAAAATTTACCTGTGCAGCAATTCCTTCAAGACTGCAAACTCCAAAAGAGTCCTTTCAGTTTGAGTTAGCTTCTGTTTTTGCAACCAAAGGAACCTTAACAAACATGGTGAGCCTGGGAGGTTAAATGGGTCGTTCCACTAGGCTCTTGAGTTATCCGTCCAACACCTAACTTTTTTCTTTCTGTTGTTCACAAAGTCTGAGCATGACTGCTAACTAAGCAAAATACATCAAGTAAGGAAGAAAGGTTTTTTTTTCAGAAGACTTAAAATTGTTGCACACACACAGACTTGTTCAAGGCCACATTATGTAAACCGAGAGAGAAAATTATGTTAATACAATGTCTATCAGGATTCAAGGACTTTGGTTATTTTCAATAACTTTAATAATCACACATGTTAAATAAATTAAACTGACATAACGTTTTCACTGGGGAAAAAAAAAAAAACATAACAACCAGTACTCAAACTTATCATGATCTCAATTCTCACTAAAAAGAATCACTTTTAGGTTCAACCAGCGTTTAGCTGGGCAGGTATACTGACTTCCCCCTGAAGCAATATGAGAGAGCACAAAAAGCATAGGAAATAAGAGTCAAATGCAGCCCCATGTAAATCAGATGGTAAACCTTTAACTGGGGGCCAGCTAGGACAATGGAGAGGATTTTTCAAATGTAAAAAGCATATCCATCACATTTTCTGAGCCAATAGAAGGGACTTCACCTTTTCCATGATATGTGTTTAATGCTTAGTGATGTCTCCTTTTGTCTGAAGCAATGTGGCTCTCACTGCTTCAAATGGCTCAGAGAACTGATACTTTCCACCTTACTCCAACTTAATCACTATTAAAGACATATTAAAACACGTGGTAAGACTTTTATATATATTCACACAATTCTATATATTGGACAACATCAAAACAACAAATAATGCTATTGGGACAATTAGCCAACAATGTGACAAATAGTAAGACAGGTTCTATGTAAAAACTATTACTCGAGTGCCTGGGTGGCTCAGCAGTTGAGCATCTGACTTTGGCTCAGGTCATGATCCCAGAGTCCTGGGATCGAGTCGCACATCAAGCTCCCTGCAGGGAGCCTACTTCTCCCTCTACCTATGTATCTGCCTCTTTCTCTGTGCATCTCTTATGAAAAAATAAAGCACTGCTTGGTGGATTAGAAATATAAATACCAAGAATAAAAATATAAACCTAAAGAAGGCAATATAGCTATTTTTATAATCTAAGAGTAACTCCAAGTAGGACACCAAATGCAGAAATCAAAAAAGAAACAGACTGATCGATTTTACAATAAAACAAAAATGTCTTTGGAAATAAACAAAAATGACTGTCAAAATACAAATGAAAATCTTACTTAAAAACAATAAAAATGATGAATACACCAAATAAGAATGAACACTGAAAGCAATTAATCTGGAGACCAATATGTGTATCAAAACCTTAAAAATGGGGTTACTGGGAACCCTGGGTGGCGCAGCGGTTTGGCGCCTGCCTTTGGCCCAGGGCGCGATCCTGGAGACCCAGGATCGAATCCCACATCAGGCTCCCGGTGCATGGAGCCTGCTTCTCCCTCCGCCTGTGTCTCTGCCTCTCTCTCTCTCTCTCTGTGACTATCATAAATAAATAAAAAATTAAAAAAAAAAATTTTAAAAAAAATGGGGTTACTTTTTGAGCCATCAAATTCTATTGTTAATAATACTACCCTACAAAAACCAATCTTCTTATCAAGTATATTCACTTTACCATGGTTAGTAATGGTCAAAAACCTGAAAGAAACCACCAATATTAGCATGTTAAATTATAATTCACCCCATCCATTCAAAGAGGTGATTTACTGCCATTAAAAAACAGAAAGAGGGGCAGCCCCGGTGGTGCAGCAGTTTAGCGCTGCGTGCAGCCCGGGGTGTGATCCTGGAGACCCAGGATCGAGTCCCACATCGGGCTTCCTGCAGGGAGCCTGCTTCTCCCTCTGCCTGTGTCTGCCTCTTTCTCTGCTCTCTCTGAATGAATAAATACATAAATCTTTAAAAAAATAATAAAAATAAAAAACAGAAAGAGATCCACATTCACTGACATGAAAAGAGAGTTACCATGTACTAGTATGCTGGGAGGAGGGAAAAAAAATCACAAAACAGCAGAAATAATATGCACAACAATGTATACTGGCTATCAAGTATGTTCTTCCTGGGCACAAAAGCAGACAATATTTCCACCTCTTATCCTTACTCCTAACACTCACACTTTGGTGTGCCTTGTGATGATGGTCTCTGCAACAGAACATAGGCAGAGGTACAACTTTGGAGCTACATGTTGAAGATGTCAGACACAACCCTGGCTCAAGTTCCTGAAAGAATGCAAGGAGTGGTAAGAGGCCCGCACCCAAATCCCAACCTGAACATCGACCCTGGACTATTGTGTGTGAATGAAAAATAAACTCTATTGTGTTTGTGCCATTATATTCGGGGCCTGTATTCACAGTAGCTTGGCCTATTATAGAGGAGAAAACCAGCAGTTTCCCTTCTGAAATGAATCTATATGCACACATATTTTTAAAGGTCTGGAAAAACATGCATCCAAACTTATCTTTATGATATTCAACTGATATTTAATCCTACTGTTGCATGCAGCTGTCAACTATTCTTGTTGCTATACAGTATTTCATTAGATGAACATGTCACAACTTATCTACCTACTACCGATGGGCAATTGGGTAGTTACTAGTTTTTTGCTATTATTTATTATACACACATCCCATGAATGCTCTTGTATACGTCTTTTAGTGAATATATATTCAAATTCCTGTTGAGTATTTACTTAAGAGAGGAACTGAGTCATAGGATATTCACGTGTTCAGTCTCAGTAAATACTAACAAACAGTATTACAAAGTGATGGCACTAATTTGCACTCCTACCAGCAGTACAGGAGAGTTCTAGCTGCTGTATATACTCATCAACACTTTATATCTTTTCATTGTCCTCATTATGGTGGTAGTCTCATACACTTTTAATTATTCTCAACATAAAACACCTTATTACCTAAAATTAAAGAAGTTTAAATACAGTATACATCTATGGAACAATGCGATTTCAAAACTATACATAAAATGTGTTTCTTAATGATTTATGATGTCTAGAAAACACTAAAAGAAAATGGGTTGCCACTCTGTAAAATAAATTAGTTACAGACATTTGAAACTTGACCTTCCTCGACTTTTTTTTTTTTTAAAGATTTTATTTATTTATTCATGAGATACACAGAGAGAGGGAGGTAGAAGCAGAGACACAGGCAGAGGGAGAAGCAGGCTCCATGCAGGGAGCCCGACACGGGACTCGATCCCGGGTCTCCAGGATCACACCCTGGACCAAAGGTGGCACTAAACCACTGAGCCACCAGGCCACCCGACCTTCCTCGACTTAAAACTATTCATCTGATGGCTGTAATTCCCCTGGAAACATTGCAGGGGCTCTGAATTCAGAGTGCTTGGGCTGGGGTCCTGCTTCCCTGACATATTATGCAGTCTGACCTTTGAGAGGGCTCTAACCTCTCTAACCTGCCAAAGGTCTCTAAGTATGACCTTTGACTTAGAGAAATGGTTTTAAGAGCTTGGATACTGGAAGTAAACTATCTGGGTTCATACCCTGCTCTACAATTTCATAAATCTCTCTGGGCTTTATCCTCATCTCTAAGAAGAGAACATAGAAGTTCCAACAGCTCATGAGACTGAATGAGAAATAAATGGATGGATACATGCGGAACACCCAGAACAGTGCCTGATACGTATGTATTTGCTACTATCACTGTTGCTGTTGCTACGGTCACCACCACCACGACCGCAAGTTTCATATCTAATAGACAAAAAATAAGAAACCAATCAAATTTTGATAAGTCGGACCTCAATTCATCCCAGCTTATTCTCTGAGACTAACAGTTGATTATCTGAGACAAAACAGCCACAGAGCTAGAGTAGCAAGTAACCTTCACTTTCACTTACTTCCAGGTAGACTCAGGGGCCTTTGCAAGGCAAACAGAGAGACAAGCTTCCACCATGAAAATTCCAAATACAAAGCACAAAGATGGTGAAACACAGGTACCATTTTATAACTCAGAATTCATTAAAATGACATAAGCAATAGCTTAATGGGTTTTTCTACACTCATGCAAGCCTCTCTAATCTCTTCTCACAGGATGAGCTTTTTGAGACAGAAATGGGATTTTAGAACCCTTCTGCTCTGAAGATAAACAAAAAGGTCTTGAACATGGCCTTCATGGTACTCCTTGGAAAGATCCTGTAACCTACTTTTCCCACCTCTGCTTTAGACTTCTGTCTATACACTCCAGATACACAGGCTTTCCTTCTACAAAGGAAAGTTCTACAAACCCACCATGCTTCCTCTCTCCATGTGGCTTTTTCGCAACTATTTCCTATGCCTGCAATGACCTACCTGCCTTTCCCTCTCTGCCTGGGTAATTTCCATTTACCCTGTAGATCTCGATTCAGTCAACTCCCCCACAGACAACTCTTATGACACTGTATCTCTCTTCACTAAGCTTATCACTAAGCTTTACAGTGATTTGTGGGACAACTGATTTAAGTGCTGTCTCCCTCATTAAAATGAAGACTCCATGAGGACATCTGTGTTTGCTCAACCACAGCAACCTCAGCGAAGGACACAATACCTAGTGCAAAGTACAAGCCGAATAAACATCTCTTGGTTGACGGAATGAATAAAATGAATGGAAGAAATGAAATAAAAAAACTGTGGAATAACACAGGTCAAACCAATAGAGAAAAGATAGGATTCCAAACCTGAAAAGTGTCAGCAAACTAAGAACCACAAAAAAATTATCTCAGCATCAAGACTCAAAGTGTCCAGTAGACATGTTTCCAAAGCAAAATTGGCCTTGCTGAATCTTATGTAAGCATGAAGCCAACACCAAAATCAAAACTACTTTCTGCAGTTTCCTAAATCAAATAAGGTATTGCATCTGTTACCACTTTTATCCATTTCATAAGTGAGCTACATTCAGTTCATCCCTTTTGAAAGACACATTCTTTTTTAGCTCTCCTTGGTTCCCAGAAGAATCTGAGATCAAATTACTGTTCCAGGGTTACCCTGAAGAATGCTTTCATCACTGATCTATATGCAAAGTATGGACTGCAAAATGGGAAACAATCCTAAACAGATATAACAATTGGGTGACCAATGAGGTGGGAAAGGTAGTGTTGGTGTGTGAATAGTACCATCTTATTAATGAATACAAAGTAGGTATTATTTGCCTGTATGAATATATGCTAGCAACTTCTTTTACTTTTTATTTTTTGGTAACGGAAAGATAATATACAGAAGAGAAATTTTAAATCCAATGGCTTATTTGATAAATGTTAATTTCATTTAAACACAGTATAAGGTGGACCATATATTAACAGACAAGAGTCACAAAAGGTGACAAATCAAAGGGCAATGGCCCACAAAATTAGAGAAAACTAAAATTATGTTGTTGTGGTCACTACTACTCTCAAAAAGAAGCAAAGAAAGAAAAGTGAAATACATAGGTGCTTTTTTTTTCTTTACACCGGTGCTTTTTAAAAAAACATTTAGTTTATCATTATTTATATTCATTAGCTATCAACATGGAAGCCTGATACTATTAAAATCACAGAGGCTACAGAAATCATGATCTGGAACTTCTCCTGGACAGCTGACAGCCTTTGTATAGGCAAAGAGTGTCAAGCTCCTGGATCACAGCCACTACTCAGCTAAGGTATAAAAGGACAAATGTGGGAGGTGGCAAACCATTTTAGGGGTGATAATTAATAATGCATGAAAGTAGAGTACAAACACAAGGATCCTACCCAGGAAAAGATAGCCAAGACACTGAAATGAAAAAGAGGCAAAAGCAGAGACAATGACATAACACTGATCTTTTGCCATTTGGGAATAAAACGTTAGGTACAAGACATTTAGTACCATGATGTGTTTGTGTAACTGCAATAGGTTTCAGTGAGGTCAATAACACAAGGAGTAAGCTAGATAAAATTAAGTTCGTTGTTAAATTTAGGTTAAACTTTCTTCAACCCTGCTCTAATTTGGGAATTTTTTTCCTTTTATGTTTTAGCATTAGAAAAGAACTGTTACTAAAAAAAAAGAAAAAGAAAAGAACTGTTACTATTTTTTTTTTTTTTTGAGCCCACACATACTTTATTTTAGAAAAAAGAACATTAGGAGAGATTGTATAGTGTTGCATTGAGAATAAGGACTTTGGAACCAGATCCCAACTCTATCACATTTGTGTGACCTTCAGGCAAGTCACTGATCTCTTTGTGTCTCAGTTTCCTTCTATAAATTGTCAAAAACAATCGTATCTACTTCATAATTACAAGGATTAAGTGAATTAATATAATTTATATAAGTGTAAAGACCTAAAGCATGGTATGCCTTACATACGTATGTTAAGTAACTATTTTAATTAGGTTAAGTAGTCTTCTAAAATCCTGTGCCTTAAAATACATGAAAGAGTTTGTTTTTATCCCCATTTGACAGTTGAGGAAACAGATTCAGAGGTTCAATGACTTGCCCAAAGACATAGCTAATCACGTTAAACCTGCAACTGAAATCCAAGTCTTTCTGATCCCAAAATTTGCCTTTAAAAAACAAAATTTTTATTAAAAAAATTCAATCATTAACGTATAATGTATTGGTTTCAGAGGTAGAAGTGATTCATCAATCTTATACAATAATACCCAGTGCTGATTACATCACACATTCTCCTTAAGGACATTAAGGATATCACTCAGTTACTCTGTCCCCCCAACCCATTCCCCTCCAGTGACCCTCTGTTTGCTATGATTAAGAGGGTCTTATGGTTTGTCTCCCTCTCCAAAGTCTGTCTTCTTATTTTTTTTTATTTTTATTATTTTTTTTATTTTTTAAATTTTTATTTATTTATGATAGTCACACAGAGAGAGAGAGAGAGGCAGAGACACAGGCAGAGGGAGAAGCAGGCTCCATGCACCAGGAGCCCAACGTGGGATTCGATCCTGGGTCTCCAGGATCACGCCCTGGGCCAAAGGCAGGCGCCAAACCTCTGCGCCACCCAGGGATCCCCTTTTTTTTTTTTTTAAAGGGAAAGGACAGGGTCTTATTTTTTTTTAAGATTTTTTATTTATTTATTCTTGAGAGATAGAAGGAGAGACAGAGCCAGAGACACAGGCAGAGACAGAGCCAGAGACACAGGCAGAGGGAGAAGCAGGCTCCATGCACTGGGAGCCCGACGCGGGATTCGATCCCAGGTCTCTAGGATCGCGCCCTGGGCCAAAGGCAGGCGCCACACCGCTGCGCCACGCAGGGATCCCCCAAAGTCTGTCTTCTTAATCACAAAGTATCTTGTTTCTAAAAATAGCCTTCTTATCTACTGAGTTCAGTGGTCCTTAAATACTCAGCTTAGACATACGAAGACTTTAAAAAGCTAGATCATCTTAATAAAAACTAGGTTTCTGGACGCCTGGGTGGCTCAGCAGTTGAGCATCTGCCTTCGGCTCAGGGCGTGATCCTGGAGTCCAGGGATAGAGTCCCATGCTGGGCTCCTTGCATGGAGCCTGCTTCTCCTGTCTCTGCCTCTCTCTCTCTTCTCTCTGCCTCTCTCTGTGTCTCTCATGAATAAGTAAGTAAAATCTTTAAAAACAAAAAACTAGGTTTCTAAATAGTAGGTATCATAGAGCTTCTGAGACGCACATAGTAGTTTCATATCCCATAAGTACTTCCAAAATCAAACTCACCAACTGAAAAAAACAAAAAAAAAAATCACTGCACTAACAAATATCATAACACTAAGTTGGAAATGCTGGGTACCGAAATTTCAGAATACTATTTCTGAAAAGGGTAGAAAGGAATTCTTTTATTTACTTACTTTTTAATTTTACTGGGGGAAGGAGAGATGCTGAGACTTGGGACATAAGACATGTGTCCATATGTGATAAATTTTGAATCCCCAAGATGCCTGTGGAACCTCTAGACTCACTTCTCCTTATGAAAAGCCAGAGCTTTTGCACCCTCATTTGCTTCAAGATCATGCAAAAGCCTCACCTTGCACAACAGAAAGATAAGCAGGGCCCCCTAACTGGTTTCCTCTAAGCAACTGAGGAGGAGTCCTTTTGTCCTGGCCAGATACTTATTTAGCTGGTTTCAATATAAAGCAGCAAGTTGAGAGTTAAAAATTAATAATATTTGAATCACATTTTTATGTTCAAACGGACCACTTGTGAAAGTGAAATGTGCAAGTAATTAAAATGGGGACATTAAATGTATTTCCCAATACTCCATTCCTTTTTAAAGTAAGGAAGGAAGAGACAGGAAGAGCAATGCAAAAGACAATAAGCCTCTGGTATCCAGAGCATGAAAAATCTCTGGTATTTTGGTGAACAATGGGGCAGCCAGGGTTGGATTTACACTAGATCATCCTGGTTACCCACTTGTTCAGGATGAAATCAAGTTTCTTAGTTACATCTAATTTTCTAGTCTGTAAACTCACACACGCATGGACCAAAGTTGTATTTTTCCTAGGATTCTATCAGAGTGCCTCCAAAAAGCTAACCTTCAACAAATCTTTGCTACTGAAAAGTTACTTAATCTTCCACACTTCTAAATATTTTACAAATTGAAACCACAGTTAAATAATGGTACTTGGGACAATACTAATTAGTTTGCCTTTTATGAACCCTTTTTAAAATGGCTCACAGTGTAACTGTGATATAACTTCACTTCCTAAAGTGGTTTGAATAGTAAAGTGTCTGAAGAAGAGTTTGACCAAAACACACAAAAGTTTTAGAAAATAAAAGACATTACAAGCCACTAGGTGTAGAACTTCCCCAAAGAGGATCCTGCAGAGAATCTGCCCAGTCTTGGTTATAACACAGGCTAAACAGGTATTACAGGTTTCTGGTTTGAACTCTTTTCTATACTCTATACGTCAGACCTCATCTCTGAATATCAAAGATTCTATCGCTAGCAATTTAACACTGATTAAGGATGTGGGTGAATTAAAACACTGTCCAAAGATCTAGAAAAATGATGTCTAGGTTGCATCAGGCATGGGCCATAATGCATGCATGTAACTTTGACTTAAATGTAGGTCAGATACAGTGTAAGTTTCTTATAAAGCAACTAACATGATACTAAATAAGAAAACCAAACCTTACATGATACTTCTTAGCAGATCTGCAACCCATCCATCTGTGGGAACATCATCTTCACCCCGTCAAGAGAAGAATTTTCAGCAATTCCAAAATTGTCTTCAGGAAGCACAGAACAAGGTGATATGAGTTGCAGTTTTTTTTTTTTTTTTTTTTTGGGGGGGGGAGCGTTTGTATGGGGGATGGTTGGTTGTTATTTTTGAGGAGAAAAACAAAGGGGAAAATTGGGAGAAGGGGTCACAGTAGAGTGACAGGAGAACGTGTTTATTTGGGAATACTTCAATTTATGTCACCCACAGGTAAAAACAGAAAAATGGGTTTAAATGGTGGAGAGAAAGATGGCTGGAGATAAAAACTTACGAGTTATCACTAATGGCTAAAGATTAACATGAAAAAACAAGATCACTCAGGGAAAGTGACTGTATCAAGAAGACATATGAAGGATGTGAGCAACAGAGGCTACCAGTATTTATGCTTGAAAATGTACCTTCTCAGCAGACTGAGAAGTTGTACTTGAGAATCCTAGAGATGGTAATAAAACCTACTGAGCTAGGTAAATCAGGGGATTTTAGATAGTGGGAAGTGGCATCAAGGAAGAAAGACAGCATAATAGCCACAATGCAAAGGCACCAATGAATCTGGCTACTGAAAATAATGAGAGAAGAGAAGGAAGAAATATCAAGAATAGGACGAAGATAAGTGATGCCTTTTCAGAAAGGTAGAGGCTTGAAAAAAAAAGTTTCTCATGTGAAGAAATGAAACAAAAGGTAAAAAGAGTGATCTTTAAGCAACATCTTAAAGCAACTTTGGGGTGGTTGGGGGATCAACAGCAGAGGTGTAAGAAGAGTTTCTTTCAGATGAAAAGAACAGTCACTCCTTTAAAACAGGGAGAATGGAAGTCAAGTCAGGATAAACTTATATCTCAGGGGGCACCTAGGTGGCTCAGTAATTGAGCATCTGCCTTCCACTCAGGTCGTAATGCTGGGGTCCTGGGATAGAGTCCTGCATCGGGCTCCCCATAGGAAGCCTGCTTCTCCCTCTGCCTATGTCTCTGCCCCTCTCTCTCTCTGTCTCTCATGAATAAATAAATAAAATCTTTAAAAACTCAAAACTGTATCTTGCTTTGGGTGATGTAAGAAAAAAGTTGGAAAAAGAAAGTTCTTAACAGGGAGCCTCACTTTATTCTCTCGAGAGTGGGAACAGGATTGGTTGGCTAACCTCTGCAGAGGTGATTAGTGACCGTAAGGGTCACTGGGTATACTAAGAACTCAGATGAGACTTGAAAAACTGGAAATCTGTAAAGGCCCCAAATGGCAGAGTTATTTTATTTTTCCCAAGAGGGCAGAATAGAACAGTTAAGTGGGTAGCCCACAACACAATGAATACACTTAGAATAGAAAACATAAACAAGAAGTCAACCACAGTTTTCCAGGACACTGAAACTCAACTAGCAAAAACCAGCAGAGATAACATTTAGAAGCACAGAGCCTCTACCTCAGACAGTAGAGTAGAAAGATCAAATTCAAATTCTGGGTCCTGGTTAACTAGCTATGATATTGGTCATGCTACTTTTTTATGTCTTCATTTTCTCACCTGTTCACAAAGGGGGTGGGGGTGGTGTGAAGTGTTAATACCTAGCTTCATAAAGTTATTCTGAGTACTAAAGAAGGTAATATATGAAAAGATCCAGCACTGTTTCTGACACTTCATAGGCACTAAATAAATATTAGAGTTCTTTCTTTTCCTGCACAAAATGAAGACATTAGACCAGATCAGAGTCCCACCCCACTGTACAACTATATCTTAGATTTAGTTGTGTTGGTCACACTACACTCTTTGAATTTTGTGAGTTACTTTTCATCACTAACACCAAAACTAATAACGATACCATCTTATATTAGTAAGGTGCTCGGCAGTTTAAAAGTGTTTACTTTCAATTATCTCATTCATTTCTCCTGACAACAACTCTCTGAGGTACACAGAATAGTTAACTGGCATCGATTTGTGTAGAGGAAAGTTGAGAGACAGGGAGATGAAATGATCTGTCCCTAGGTCAGTCTAATGTTCATTTAGTTATCTTTGTTTTGTAAAGTTGCTGACATTCATTAAAAACAACCTGTTCCTGTATAGAAAATAAGCTCCCTTTTTTATTTTTATAAAACTCACTCACTGCTGATTTCATTTACATCTTATTTTGCATTGTGCTTTAATTTGCCAATCATTTCACATGTCTTTCTAAAAAGACACAAGTTAAATGCCACCCATAAGTAAGAGAAATATCTAAAATCAAATATAGTATGTAAAAGTACTAGATCAGTGTCTGCTATGGCCTGCATGTCTAAGATTTCCCTACATTCTATTTGTACAGGTATAATTTATTTCATTACAGAGGGACTATAATTTTTAAATGAAGACAGTCTCTAATCTGCTTTGTTCTCGCTAAACAAATAGTATCCCAAGGAATAGGAGGGAATACTGGGACCTGGGGATGGAACTCAGAAAATGCATTAAGTTAGACGGGAGAGATATTACTCTCTATCTTCAATGACCTCTCACAGAAACTTAGCCTTTTCTTCAATTATAAATGCAGACAAGTCACACATCAGGAACACTTCGCATTTTTATCATCAGTAGAATTCAGATATTTTTTGTCATAGTATAGTCATTGCAGATATCCTGAAATATCATTTACACATCAACACTTCAAAAAACTTAGACTCACTTCTAGACTTTATATGATAATAAAGAAGCAGATATTATAGTATCAAAAAATTTGTTTTAAAATGATCATCTGGGATCCCTGGGTGGCGCAGCGGTTTGGCACCTGCCTTTGGCCCATGGCGCGATCCTGGAGACCCGGGATCGAATCCCACATCAGGCTCCCGGTGCATGGAGCCTGCTTCTCCCTCTGCCTGTGTCTCTGCCTTTCTCTCTCTCTCTGTGACTATCATAAATAAATAAAAAAATTTTTAAAAAAAATAAATAAATAAAATGATCATCTATTTCAATTTAATTGGTTGCTTTGCAATCACAAACATGTATGTGTGTGTATATATAACATAAATAAAAAAGGTTAAGAACTGCTTCAAAGGACGATTAAGACTGCAAAAATTCCCTCCTGGTGCTCTCCTTCAAAGAGATTTCCTCCTTATTTCCTCTTCCCCAGTTCAAACTTCCTTATCCACCTCTTCCACCCTGCCTGGCTTCAAGTACAAGGAACCTAGAAAGAGAGAGAGGTTTGCAAAGAGTACAACAGCTAAATGTATGGCTAATTCTGTATCCCTTTTCTCCTCCTCCTCAAATACAGGCACAATAATGTTTATATTTATAGCCCCTAAATTCATTTTCTTTCCCAAACTCTGAAATGCCCTTTGTTGCTCTTTGCTCCCTAAATCCTAACACCCAACATTGGTGCTAAGATGTCTAGGATATCGGTGCCCTTATGAAATACCTTTGAATATTCAAAAACATATAACCTTTATGGCTATAAAACTGATGGAATATGATCTATCAAAAAAAGAGAAAACAGCATGGATGGGGTGGGGGGGTGACTGCAGAAGGGAAGTGACTATAGAAAGAGTTTTCATTTCTCATCTTCCTAGCAATTGGAAGGAAAGAAGGAATGAATAAGGAAAACACGTATACATACATTCACACCCGTAGAATCCACCACATGGGCTGTGAAATTGCTTTTGGGAAAGCAGAAGAAAGAAGTGAGACTGTGTCCCTACTGGAAGTGGGCCAGGAAGAAAAGATGCACTGGCTAAGTTGAGAGAACAGTGAAAAGAAGGAGACATGTTGGTTAGTTCTTAGTCGTAGAAGAGTCAGCCAAGCCCTGAGGTCAAGACTAAGAGGTATCCATAGAAGAAGCTCAGATTTGTTCACATTTATATAGGTCTTCTCCCCAGCTTCCACATACACAGAACAAAACTTCCACTAGAGGTGCCACAGCAAGCCACAGGAGGTATCTGCAGAACTTAAGAAGAGAGGTCTCCATCACATTTGCTTAAGAAGTAAAAGGGAAAGCAAACAAGAATCTTTACAAGATTATAATAGAGGGATGTATCTGTCCAAAGTATTGCAAATAAATTACAGTTTTTTAATACTATCGGTACAATACATCATGAGTTGGCTAGTTTGAGGGAAGATTTACTTCCACAATATTGTTTCTATGGTAAAACGTACTACAAGTTCTAAGCAACTGATTTATATAAAGTCTGAGTGTAACTCATGACTAAGAACTAGTGTTATTAATTATCCTCCAAAGTACCAGATAAATGACAAATATAACAGAAAATGAAAAAGTAAAAGTTTAAGAAATGATGAAAACATTGAGACAGTGGTAAATATCTTTAAAAAAATACTTGATATTCGACACAAATTTTAGTTATTTCAATTAATTAAATGTTTAATTTATTTAAATTATTTAAAATTTTAAATTATTAAACCTAGGATACACACAGCCTAAGTCAAGCTTGAATTCAGTGTATTAACAAATTTTTAAAAACACACAAATGAGTTATTTTTATATTCTACTTCCTTATAAAAACATTTTTCAATGAAATGCTCTTTTCCTTTTTCATAAACAAAGCACATTCTCACTGAACCAGAAGATCAATACAAGGAATAATATCTACATGACATAATAAAATGTTATTCTTTTAAAAGACAAAGCAAAAATTGTAGTTATAAGACACAGAAAAATAAAGCTAGAATTTTCTTGCCTCTGATTGATTAGTAAAATCAGCTTAGAAAAAACATTTTTATTCTAGCAATTAATGTTCAAATAAGAATATTTAAAGCTCAAGTTAATGTAGTAATATCCTACTGCTCCTTTAAATACTAGGATGAAATGACACATCAAGACTATAAACACTTGAAGAAAATGAAAAAGGGCTATTGCATTTTTCCAAGGTAATTGTGAATGCTGACCCTTCTATACTTACTAAATTGAAACTCGTCTAATTATACTAATTTTTACTTCCCCTATAATTTCAAGTATTATTTCATCATAACCTTGCTAATGTAATACCTGGAATGAATTTCTCTCTTAATTTGTTCAGAAGGTCCACATTCTTACAAGATGATATATTCAAGTGCTTTGTTCTTTAGCTAAAGTCACAAAGCAATCTGACAAGGAAGATATTAATATCCTAAAACCGAATGGTTGGACTAGAAAGTGGAGAAAGACTTCCTTTTAATTTTGGTTCCTTTAAATATTAAAACATTACAGAAAAAAAAAAAGTGTCTTCAAGGAAATAAGTTCAGGGGATGAATTATATCCTGCAATTTCAGGATTAAGAAAAATCAATTTGACCCATAAATAACCTGTTTTCTTTGCCCACTTGCCTCAACAGAAAACATTTCCCCTAGAAATGTTCAGTATAATACTCTTATATGGAAGAAGGGTTAAAATTAAGTATAAACCCATTTCCTATGAAAGAATAATGCAGGGGCACCTGGGTGGCTCAGTGGTTCAGAGTCTGCCTTCTGCTCAAGTTGTGACTCCAGAGTCCTGGGATCGAGTCTTACATCAGGTTCCACTGGAGGGACCCTGCTTCTCCCTCTGCTATGTCTGTGCTTCTCTCTGTGTCTCTCATGAATAAATAAATAAAAATCTTTTAAAAAAATGCAGTAAACTAGGGTAACCATTTTATTTTATTTTATTTTTTTAAGATTTTACTTATTTATTCATGAAAGACACAGAGAGAGAGAGAGACAGGCAGAGACACAGGCAGAGGGAGAAGCAGGCTCCATGCCAGGAGCCTGATGTGGGACTTGATCCCGGGTCTCCAGGATCACACCCCGGGCTGCAGGCGGCGCTAAACCGCTGCGCCACCAGGGCTGCCCTAGGGTAACCATTTTAAAATCACCTAACAAAATGCCAGCAGAAAGAAATATCAGAGCTTGCCTAACACATAGTGGGAACTTGGTAATTTGTTGAGTAAAGGAATTTAATGCTGAGAACTTTCCAGTAGAAATAAAATGAAAGCTAGAATTGCAACTCTAAATTCTGTAGTAAGGAAAAATATTAAACTAAGGCAAATGTATAATAATTCCATTTTATATTAAAATAAACTTGTATTTCAACATAAATACAAAGCAATTGCTAAAGCAATAAACCTAATTGTGAACTTCCTTCATTTCCCCCAAAACGATTGCATCACAGTACAATTGCTTTTCAGAAGTTAAATGATTTCTGATTCACATTAGATGACTAATAATTTTTTTTTGGCCATTCACTTAAATGAGTGTGTGCAAATCTATATTATGGGAACAAAGTAAGACTACTTTATGGCTCCAGAAAAATCTACTCATTCTGTTTTGAAAACGGGTATCTAATTTGAATAATTGAGATTATACTTCTTTCCTTTGCCCTGAAGGAAAGAACATTCTCAGTTCCATTTTGAAGCTGGCACCCACATACTCAATCTTGGTTAATTTCCAAAAGCACATATGTTATAGTAAATCCTCTTATTTCAATGCCAAAAAGTTTTTGCTCTTAGAAATTGTTTTACTGGCATATTCTCAACATATCACTATCTCAATACCTGCTAATCCTGGAGAAGCAAAAGTAGTCAGCACACTTTAGAAAGTAAAGGCTCCATTTTAAATCTATAGAAGGCTGAACTGCTACTTTGAGCCAAGATCCTATCTGCAAAATCTGAGAGTTTAAAATAGTAGTAGTTCTCAATCTTTGGTGCACATGAGTGAGACGGGGTACTGACAATATGTTTTAATAGGTAGCTAACTATTAAACCTATTAGCTTTCAATACATAAAAGATTTCCTTACAAATGAAGTAACACTTTGGTCTTCAGAAAGACACAAAAACATATTTTAGTCAAATCAGATGCAAGTTTTCTGACATTCGCTCAAGCGTTTTTTTCCAGTAGAAACAAAACAAAAACAAAAAACAGTAACTGATTCAAAATGAGTTGTGAGAGAATCTGCTCCTCCTTGAAAAATATAGGGATACAGCTCAAGAGTAAAGGAAAATATTGCATAAAAATACTTTCAGTTATCCTACTCTTTTTTGTTAGGGAATGTTCTGAACATTTCTAATATAAAACATTAACATATCCATGCTAAGAAAGGACATGAACTTCTAAAAACTTAAATAGTTGTGTTTTTTTTGAAGAGTATTTATTCACAAGAGACACACAGAGAGGCAGACATAGGCAGAAGGAGCAGCAGACTCCCTCTGGGGAGCCTGATAAAGACTCGATCCCAGAGCCCTGGGATCACGATCTGAGCTAAAGGCAGAGGCTCAACCACTGAGTTACCCAGGTGTTCCTAAAAACTTAAATAGTTAAAAAAAGAACCCAAAAGTCCTGACTGCCAGACTTTTCATAAGGCTAAGAATTCTACAATAAATCCTTTGATTTAAAAGAAAACAAAAGCCTTACTGCTTTCTTCCATAAGGCTATGAGCTATTATTAATACTATTACTATCAGTTTTAATATTGTAGTATTTGAGCAGAAAAAAATTACTTCTTAGAATATTGAGATTTAAAGCTTTGATGTCCCCTGTCCCCCATCAAGTTAAAGTTCAATTTAAGACACTTTACTATTATAAAGTATCAAGTTTAAAATTCACACTCCTTGATCCAGCAATGCTACAACTATGAACTTAAAAAAAAAATCTTTTAAAGAATTTATGTTCAAGGATGTTTTCTATAGAATTAAATTATTTTAATAAAAAGGATTAGAAAAATCAACCACTGAAAATAGGGAACTAATGGAATATATTATGATATAACTACACAATATCGTGTAGTCATTATAATAAACTGTCACTAGAAGTTGGAGAAAAAAGGTGGTGAAGAGGTAAGGAAGAGAGACAAGGAACTTTCCAATCCTCTTACAGCATTTATATTTTTTTAAAGGGCAGGTAGATTATGGCCACAACTATATGAAACTGCAGGTAAATCTATTTCAAAAAATATTTTAATGTTATGGATATACCATTGTTTCAACTGAAAAAGATAAGGCAATTTTTCTCAGCCTAAATGCCCAGTTTGCTTCTTTTGAAATCCAGATTTTAAGTAAAGGAATAAAGAATAAAACTGAATGCACAGCTGTTTCCTTCTAGGAATACACACAGGCGGAAATAAACAGAGGGAGGCTAATGTCTGTGAGATTGGGCTAACTACTTCATTCCCAGCTGTGTTTTAATTTGTATTACTAAACAGTAACAAACCCTTTTTATGATCTTCAGAGGCTGAGCATTTCCATTTGTGCCCAGCAAAAGTTAAAGGCACACTAGAAAAAACTTGGAATGTTAGATTTAGTAATTTACTGTCTGGTTTGTGTTCTAAGTTGTACATCAGTTGAATTATTCAATTGTTAATTCCAATTTAATGCCATTTAAAATCAGAGATGTCTATCTACTTACAAGTGGCTTAAAATATAGGAAAGATGGACAAGTTAAAAACCATACCCGATTTTGCTGTGGCAAGATAATCAGGTCTATTAAGCAAGCTGGTATAGACTACAGTTTATGCCAATGGGTCATAACTGCAAACAGTCCTGTTCCTTACCCTTCAAAAACCACACAAGATCTCTACCACACCCGTAGGAACCAAGGAGACAGGGCTACGTTCAGATGGAGGTGAGGCAATACTTTGGCCAGTGAATGCCTTATTATAGCTACTTTACATTCGAGTTTGGGATTTTTTTTTTTCTCTTCTAAATAGGGAGCTGTAAAGTCAATGGAAGCCCAGAACCTGTAAGAAGGGGGTTGGCATTCGAAAATGTACTAAAAGAGATATTCCTCAAACTATCAATTTTTAAAGCCATCAGCATGATTACCTTTACACAACAGAACACTGGCTGTAATAAAATACATGAATTTCCAGACTAATTTCATGGAATTACTTTTTTTTAAATGTCATTATCAACTTGATGGTAGGTTTATGGCAATAGCTGTATTAGTTGAAACGGGTGGAAGTGTTGTTTTCTTTTAAAGCTGGTCATAACAAATACAAAATATTGGTTACATAAAAGGATTAATTCCATAGTTGAGTACCACTCCAATCTTCTATTGCCTCTTTTCTGAATCGGTGAATTTTAAATAATCTGATCCTCTATTTATACCATAGATGAAAAGTTTACCAGAAAGTTAAACTGCTACAAGATCTTTTTGGGTAGGATACACACCCACAACTGCAACCTACCCCAAGTTTGAATCCCAGCTCTGCCAGTTCTCTAAGGCTTAAGTTCCTCATTTGTAAAGAGATGAAATGCTTACATTGTGACAGGTACATAAAATGCTCAACAACTGGTGGGAGGGTCCATATGGTGTATGCAATAAATGACATAACGCATATAAAATACTGAGCAGAGTGCCTGGAACATACTTCAGTGTTCCACAAACAGCAGATATTGCATAAAACAGGGAGACAAAAACTTGATATACTTAAAATAACAGGTACAAATGCAAGCAGTTTCTAATTCAAATAACTGTTTTCTCAAAATCTTAAGAAAATAAAAAACAAAAGCCCTACTAATTATTAGCATGCAGTTTGTCATCCTAGTATCTAGCATTGTATCTTAGCAAACAGTAGGTATTAGGATAAATATTATCACATTATTCGTGACTATCAAAATCAATTATGAAGTTCCGAGAATAACCAGTTTGTAGACCTTGCCTTTTTCATATTTGCATCCCACCACCTGACAGATTATGTAACATAAAAAATTCAGTTAATTCCATCTTTTCTCATTCAATTAAAAATTATGCAAAATTTTCAAACTTTTGATTTGTAATTTTAAACTCAATGCAAAGGGTTTTGTGTTTGGACTATAACATATGCGAGGGTAAGGGTCAGATCTGTCTGGTTCACTACTATATTCCCAATAGTCAACATATATCAGGGGCTCAAATGTTTGAATATATGCATGAATTTTTTCATGTCCTATAGAAACAGGGAAACAAAACCATAATTGCTAAGCAGAGTTCATACCAAATGTATGAGAAGACTATAATGAAAAAAAAAATACTGTTGGGAAGTACTTTAATAAAAAGTCTTGGCATGGTATATATCAATTATATCTCAATAAAGCAAGAAAAAAGAAAAAGACAAGTCCTGGAAATGACAAGTAGAATAAGCTGATCATTACACTAAGGGACCAACAGCAAGAGTGTTATCATTCTGGATGCCAGAAACATTTACTCTAAATGGAATATCGAATTTTTCTGTGCTTTCTTACTGAAACTAAAACATAAAAATTCAGTGTCATATATAGTCACTACTAAACCTGAGAAACTCTCCACAACCAACTTTCTAAAGGAAAAGGCCAACTTTCTACACTGCTCTACAAAAAATCTCCAATTACTTCCTCTTCTGTTTCACAGAAGTTGTAATGACTGGCTTGATTCTATTCCTTAAAGGAAAAAAAAAAATAGCAAGGAAATGCATCCATCTAACCTTTCTGATTCCTCTGCCAATTAAAGATTGCATTGCAAGGGAGGGCCGCTGCAGTTCTGTACTCACTTTTTGAGATAATAACTGATATAGGAAACTTCAAAAAGCAAGACAGTAAATTGGAAACTAATTTCTAATACAAATAATTGTCCCCAAAAACAAACAAAAATAACATGGACACTGAAAAAATTACCTTGTCTGTACACGTGGGTCTACCTGCATAACCTAACAGAGAAAAGGACCAATCATTCCGCGCACACTTCTCAGGAGTGTCTCTGAAGATAAAAAAGATCTTCAACCAGAGAGGAGTTATTTTCAGAGAGCCATGCAAGTTGTTTCAGGGGTTATTAGGACATTTGGGTCAGTAAGGTGTTATTATGCTCAGTTCCACAGAAGCCAGAAATCGTTGCTCACTATTTTTCCCCACATCTTTGATTCATTGTGAAGATTATGAAAAAGTAATTCTATGTTTCAGAGTCGTGTTACCTATGTGAAAGCCTTTGCGACCTTGAGTGCAGAGTAAAACAAATTCTAGATAAAGATGAATAATATTATATGCCCAAGATTATGATTCACATCTTTAAATTGTTACTTTCTGGGAATCCCTGGGTGGTTCAGCGGTTTGGCACCTGCCTTTGGCCCAGGGCATGATCCTGGGATCCCGGGATCAAGTCCCACATCGGGCTCCCTGCATGGAGCCTGCTTCTCTCTCTGCCTGTGTCTCTGCCTCTCTCTCTCTCTGTGTCTCTCATGAATAAATACATAAAATCTTTTAAAAAATAAATAAATAGTTTCTTTTGCAGAAGAAAACATACTCCATTCAATTCCAGGTAAGTCACATTTAAAGTCCTGATACAGGTGATTCCAAAGCTTTTTAAAAAAATCGACAAGTCCTCAAACTACTCCAGATCAGGAAAGCTATCACAGCAATACACAAGCAGGACCTGAAGAAAAATCAAGATGTAGGGACTTAACAGGAAAGACTTGCTTTCTTCCATTGCTGGCACCGGCTCTCTTATTAGACAGAGTTGCAGTGGGTGGGTGGGGAGAGTGAGGAAGACAGAGGGAAAGGGAGAGAGAGAAAATCTTAAGCAGGTTCTGCACCCAGTGTGGAGCTCCACACGGGAGTCAATCTCAAGACTGAGATGGTGACCTGAGCCAAAATCAAGAGTTGGATGCTGAACTGACTGAGCCACCCAGGCACCCCTAAAGTGTTTTCATTTAATCTCATAATCAAAACAAGTTTGGGATTGTCTGGATTTCCTTTTTGCCAGGTGAAACAGGTACTGTTATCAAGACACACCTCAGAGCTTGTGAGGTCTTCCCAGTATGTGACAATGAGCTTTCAGGTAAGGACTAGGAGCTCATACATGTACATCCTTAAATAATCTGTATAAAGACAGGCAACCAAAGGAAACAGTCACTGCCACTCTATTCTACTTGCCCACCCCCAGGAGAATTCCTTCTCTTCCCACTCTTCCTTCCTATTTCTTACCCCCTTGTTTCATTTTCCTCCCTAGGCCTCATCCATCCCCATTTGAGGTATAACCCAAAAGTGACACAGCTAGAAAGAGGTTTCTTAGTCTCATCTGGCATTAATGTACTATCAGGAGATAATGCTGGGGCATACGAACTCCTCAGGGCAAAGCCTATGCTCTCTCTCTCTACTCACAAGGTACAGACCTTAATACAGTTGGGATTCAGTGTTAGCTGAAGTCGTGATTATTTTAAGTCACCAGAAAGCCAATATAAATAGCAGACTACTAATAAGAGATTCTAGTTTTTAAGGTTAACATTCTGCTTCCATTGATGAATATAAACAAAAAAAAAAAGCAAAAAGCCTTCAGCCAGCATATTTAACCATGCCAACTACACAAAAGAACAGTCAGTAATCTTCCCTAGAATTACTTCTTCCAAAATTACGAAGACCTTTTTTCAGGCATTTCTTCTAATAACTTCTTACTGAATGTGTGGGACATAATTGAAATCTATGTCTCTTGTAAGTCAAATTCTAAGGTGAAAATTTATTACCCACTGCTATCTAAATATTTGAGGTCTATACAATGTAAAAAATTATGTAAATTACCTTCTTAAAAACCAAAAAGAGCAAAAGAAGAATATATGAAAGAGGAAGGTATAATTTTAAATGTACCAATGGTCACAAGAAATATAAGTAAACTAAATCTCTAGATTAGAAAAATTTTTTCAAACTAGGTAAAAATCTACTATCTACTAATTAAAAGAGATATGTGGAAGATAGATGGATATACAAAGGTGTTTTTCTAACAAAGGGTAGAAAAAATTATATTAGGCAAGTACTAAATAAAAGGCGGCTGGGATGATACATTAAAATCAGACAAAATAGGCAAGGTCCTGAGTATAAATGAAGGTCAAGGTCCTCTTCTAATAATAAAATGTTGAACTCATTCTGATGATACATTCTGTGCTTAATAAAACATATCAATTCCACACTTACCTACATCTCCTAACATAATTTCAAAAATTAAAATAATGACAGAACTTCCACAGACAAAATGAAAAGTCACCGCACATAAAAAATTGTACCAAAGAAAATTATAATAACACCTTTCTCAATAATTGATTCCAATCTCTTGTAAAAGCTCTCAATGTAAAAAAAAAAAAAAAAAAAAAGGAATACACTCCAATTCACTTTCTGGGGCTAGAATAACTTTGATATCAAAGATAGACAATGACAGTACAAGGGAAGGAAATTATAGGGCAATTTTACTTATTGTCATAAATGGCAATGTCCTAAACAAAATACCAACAAATCCAACAAAGCAATGTACAAAATAGAAAGTATACTGTGACCAGGAGCCAAACCACAAGAGACTCTTAACTCTGGGAAACAAAGTTTGCAGAAGGGGAGGAGGTTGGGGGGAACATGGTAATTGGAGGACAGGCACTAAGGAGGGCACATGATGAGATGAGCACTGGGTGTTATATGTTGACAAACTGAATTTAAATAAAATAAAGTTAAATTAAAGCCAAGTTGTGTTTATTCCAAGAATGAAAGATTGGTTTACTGTAAACAAGTGTATTAACACAATCCATAGTAATTCACTGAGTTAGCAAGTTAAAAGTCTTTTCAACAGATGCAAAAAAAAAAAAAAAAAAAAAAAAATCAATAAAATTCAACCCTCACTCAATAATAAAAGTTCTTACCAAACTAGGGATAGCAGAGAATTTTCTTAATCTGAAAGGAATATCTTCCAAAAAACTTCATTAAATATTCTCTTTTCTTAAAGGCTTGTGTGAGAGAGGAAAGTGAGCACACGAGTCGGGGAGTGGCATGGGGAGAGAATCTCAAGCAGACTCCCCTGCTGAGCACAGAGCCCACGGCAGGGCTTGATCTCACAACCCTTAGATCATAACCTGAGCTAAAATGACAAGTCAGATGCTTAGTGGACTGAGACACCCAGGTGCCCCTAACTATCATTCTTAATGGTAAAGTTAGAAGCAGCTATTTTTAAGTCAGATCTGTAGTTGCTTCTATTTATCACTATACTGGAAGTATCAGCCAGCAATACAAAAAAATATAAGAACTAAAATGTAAAGAGATAAAAAAGACTGGATACAGGGAAAAAAATCCCTATCATAACCTACATAAGACAGATAAATAATCACACTAAAATTAAGAATTAAGTTCATCAAAAAAGTTCTTAAATAAAGTGAAGGCAAGTTACAAATCTGGAAAGTAGATCTGTAAGAGATCACTATCTGTCATTAATAAACAAACTTAAAAATTCTAAAAAATCGTAAGAAAAAAGATGCCAAGGAAAGTAGACAATATACAGGCATGTCATAGAGGAAGAAATACAAATACACAATGGACATAATAAAAAATGCTAAACTTTATTAATCTGGGAAATTCAAAGTAAGAGCCACAATAAGAAAATATGTGACAACCACCAGAGTGTCAATAATGTAAAAGTTGGACAATATCAAGTGCTGACAAAGATACGAAGCAACAAGAACTCACACACTGCTAGAGGGAGCTTAAAAGTACAAGTACTTCAGAAAATACATTTATTCAATAAAGCATATATTTAAACCTCAGTTATAGTTATATATGTTCTAGAGAAACTCTTGCAA
Source organism: Vulpes lagopus (assembly GCF_018345385.1). Taxonomy (NCBI): domain Eukaryota; kingdom Metazoa; phylum Chordata; class Mammalia; order Carnivora; family Canidae; genus Vulpes; species Vulpes lagopus. Next base: position 17,767,159 of record NC_054844.1, on the reverse strand, counting down.
ATATGCAAGAGGAGACAGAGTAATATTCACATAATAGCCATAAAATAGGAAACAAATGTCCACTAATCACAAATGGTTAAATTATAATCATACAGTGAAATAGTACATAGTCATAAAAATAAACATCAACCCTGGATAAATCTCATCAAAAAAAGTGTTTAACAAAATTGAATCACACAAAGAATAACTCTATGACTGTACAGTATTTTAAAACGTAGGAGAAATTAAACCATATATTATATATGGATTCAGACATAAATGATGAAAAAGGATAAGAGGGGGCTTCAAAGGTCCAAGACATGCTCTATAGCTAAAGGTATCACAGGAGTATTGTCTGACAAATATTAATTTGATATGTATTAAATTTTTGTAATGAAATAAAACACATATTCAAAAAAGGCTTAAAAATTCTTAGCACCAGATATAAGTAGCAATAAAACAAATATTGACCCACAGAGTTCATTTTTTTTTTAATTTTTATTTATTTATGATAGTCACACAGAGAGAGAGAGAGAGAGAGAGGCAGTGACACAGGCAGAGGGAGAAGCAGGCTCCATGCACCGGGAGCCCGACATGGGATTTGATCCGGGGTCTCCAGGATCGCGCCCTGGGCCAAAGGCAGGCGCTAAACCGCTGCGCCACCCAGGGATCCCCAGAGTTCATTTTTAAAAGATTTTATTTATTTATTCATGAGAGAAAGAGAGGCAGAGACATAGGCAGAGGGGGAAGCAGGCTCCCTGTGGGGAGCCCAGTGCAGAACTCAATCTTAGGACCCTGGGATCATGCTCTGAGCCAAAGGCAGATGCTCAACTGCTGAGCCACTTAGGCATCCTGACCCACAGAGATTAGACTATTGCTAATTGCACAAAACAAGCTAAAAGCACAGACAGTTAAATTACACAGACTTTAGCCTGCCTTGTTCCTTTCAGTGGAATAAGTCTGACCAAAGGGTTAAAGGCAAGAAAGTAATTACTATTAATTATTCTTCGTGTTACACAGTCCTTATTTGAGCTTATAATCAACTGCCTTTCCTAAAATTATTTCCAGGTGGTTCCAGGAATTTGTAAAATCTTCCACTGCTGTTATTCCTACTCTGTTGTCTATTAGGTAACTTTGTGGTTTAAAGATTATGAAATTTTGTTCTGGTTCACCACACAATTTAAACTCTCAAAGTGACTAGCAACAAAAAGAAGAGATTAAATATTTACATTTAAAACATCTACTTCTGCCAATACCAGTGCAAAAAACTTTATGACCAAAAAACAAACAATACTAATTTGAAAATCTCATCTTTGAATTTTAGTACATGATAAACAGTACTACATAAATTAATTCATTGTCCACTAATGATTTAATTAGTATATTTAGTTGGCATATTATTGCATATATCATTAATATGCACATGCAGAGGCCAGAAATTCCTGGGCTGACCATCAGCCTTGGCCAAATGAATCATGGCCTTTGTCCATTAGTCCCAAGGTCTCTTTTGTCTAAGGCTCTACTGAAACTAAACCCATCAAGCCTCTTAATGCCTAGGTTCATACCATCTCCGTTCCCTTCTCAATCGATCCCCTGACCCAACATTATCCCTACAAGGCTTTGTTCTTTCTATCACTGACCTAGCCTCCACTCTACTTATTTTGTAAACTAAACTACCTATGGAAGTGGTGCTCCCTAATAAGCAAGCTTTCCTATATCTTCAACCTTTTCTCAAAGCGTTCCCAATATCCTGGCTGTTAAGGACTTTCTCCTGAGGATATAAGCTGTACTGCTGCACACTCTCAAAGAGCAGCTGTTAGTTTCTACTAACAAGGTCCTTCAATCACCTGACTCATTCATTCGTGCCCATTCGGGCCCATAATATGGCACATCTGAAATCACTACTTCAGTGATCACACTGCATCAACATAACCCCTAATCTCCCAGCATGCGTGTTTAACTACTTTCCCTCTGAATTCTCTGGTCTTAAGAGAATCTTTATTCCAATCCATGAGATAATTCCACCTCCTTCCTTCCCAGCCTAAAAGTCCAATGGTACAAACATTTCAGCAAATTTATCATACCCTAAACTCTCCTGCTCATCTGCCTTTCATTGCATTCATGAAAAAACCCATTGTGGCTCCAACTATTCATTTTCTCCGAGCTCCCACTGCCCATGAGCCTCCCCTAAGATTGCATGAATACTTAATGAGTGTCTACAATGTATGAGAGACAGAGCTTTCAACACTCTTATCACAAAAATTTTATTATAACTGTTCAACAAATATTTACTGAGCATCTCCTGAGAAGATGAAGGCACTATTTTAAGGTCTGAGAATTCAGTAGTAAACAGGTCAGAGGAGGTCCTTGCTCTTATGAAGCTTACACCCTAGTCAGGGATGACAAACCACCAAAAAAGTAAATGAACAAGAACTTGAGCCAGTGTTATGTGCCATGAGGAAAATAAAACATGGTAATAGGACATCAAGTGCCTGGTCAATGGGTTTTATACGTGGGCAGGATAGGGGAGGTCTTCTATTTCAAAGACTTCTCAGAGACATACTGAAACCTATGTATCTTCTCCACCCCCAGCCTCCACAACAGAAGCACCAGGGCTCATTCTGAACCTTAGACACAGTCCCAATGAGACTATCAAACCAACTAAACATATCATCAAAAGAAAAAATAAATTACAGGAGTTAGGAACTAACAAATTTAATAAAGAGAATATCACATCCATTTGATTTTCTATATACTCAGGAGTACATGATCGGCGGTGTGACCATGATCAAGTCTAATCCCATATTTAAGACTGACGAATGTAAATTTCAGTTGGGTTCAGTAATTTTTTTTGGCATGTGTGCTGAATGAATTACAAAAACACTCCAATTCTCCATCCCCCATCCCTACCCCACCCGCCCCCATATCCACAACTCTTGCAATTAGAGTTTCCAATTCTTCCCTCAAAAGATGAAGTCCAGGGCACCTAAGTGGCTCAGTCCATTAAGCGTCTGACTCTTGGTTTCCACTAAGGTCATGATCTCAGGGTCCTGGAGATCAAGCCCCTGGCCAGGTTCTGTGCTCAGCATGGAGTAAGCTTCAGTTTCTCTCTCCCCCTCCCTCCTGCTTTCTCTCTCTCAAATAAAGAAGATCTTTAAAAAATATATATATATGGAAATCTGTTTCTCCACTCCTTGAATTTGAGCTGGACTTGTACTTCCTTTGGCCAACAAAAAGCAGTGGAAGTGACACTGTCCCAGTTCTGTGCCCAGGCCTCAAGAAACCTGGAAGTCTCTGCTCGCTCACCTGGAACTTGCTTCACCACAAAGGCAAGCCTGGGCAAGCCTACTGGAGGATGAGAGATCATGTGAAAGACAGCCCAGTCATCCCCACCATCCCAGATTAAGGTGATCCTAGACCAGTCAAAATGAGCAAAATTTCCTACCTGACCCACAGCTAATCTTAGACAAGAGTAAACCCAACAGAAGCTAGTAAATTGCCAAGCCAACAGATGGATGTGTGCAAAATATGTAGTTACTGTTTTAAGTCACTGAATTCTTAGATTGTTATATAGCAGTAACTGATACAAAAGATTAAATATTAACTATTTTCAACTCAGATACTCTGTTTTATCTCTCTTTTCATGTTTTTGAGGAACTGAAGCCAAAAACTGTGAAAGATTTTAATTTCAGGGTCTTCTGCAATGAGGTTTTAAAAGTAGACCGGGCAGGAACTGTTATATACAAAAAGGATTTAGAACCCCATCAAAGGACTTTGCTTCCCCTACCATTAATACTGCTTATTTTCCATTTAGACTTTCTTTTGCAGCTCCACTGAGAAAGGAATAGTAGCTGAACTGAAAATCATTCATATTAGAATAGCGGGGCTGACTTGATGTTGTAAAAATCTGATTAGGTAAATGTTCAAAATGACCTGGGAGTCCTCTCTAAAACAAAATAATAGTTGATTTCCTTGTCCATTTATCATTCTTTTCTGAAATACAGAAATTTCTCACTGTGAATAGTTTCTGAGAAACATATCTATTTTTCCAAGTTCAGTAGGATTTCAATTCTTGTGTGTCTATTGTCTCTTACCTCCTCCAAGAGTTTAGTAAGAAACTCAGTTTTGGAAAATAGATATAGTAAGTATACATTCTATCCACCCCTCCCCCCCCATTCATCTGGGTAAGCATAAAAGGTTTAGGGATTTGAACTGGACTAGGCCTGTCCTGCTTTCTACCCTGTGGGGTTGTTCTGAGAATCAAGTAAGAGGGAGGGAAAGGAAAGTGTTCAAAAGGAATGTGACCTCCCTTGGCTCACCGCCTACAGTTCCTAGTCCCAGCCTACTCCAGCCTCTCCTGGTCATGGGGTTGGCCTGTGCCAGCCAGCAGTGTGGGCCTGAGAGCGCCTGCCTATTTTCCAGCAGTACCTTTGCAGAGCCTGAGTATTAATACATTTTAAATACTTCAAACCTATACATTTACACAGGTTGCAGTCCCCATTTTTAAAATTCCTTTTTATTAATGACAAGGTTTCAATTCTTTTATTTCTCCATACTTCATCTGCCCTTTCCTACAGATAATTTATTCTACAGCTAAATTCATTTTTAAAAATTCATAAAATATCTTTTTTTTAAAATAGCAACATCTACATTCAAAATTGCCTTCTCATAGTCACTCCTGGGCATACTATATCATACACTGCGTTTAGCATTCTCTCCTTTTAATTCAGTTCCACTCACCTATGTGAGAGTCCCTAATGTTATGGTGTCTTAAATTTTTCATTCCCCTGGAGAATATATTCAAACTAGGTCCTGCCTTTTTTTATCTGTGGCCCTAGAGAGTAGCCACTTTACTCTTTAAAGAAAATCTTTCTTAGTGCCACCAGGCATTTCACAAATAAACTGATTTCTAGTTCCTAAATCAGAGGGCTTTCTTACGTAGAAAACACACTTTAAAAACCAAATATATTATCAAATGTATACTACACCATCACTAATACTATTACACATAATAGTAAGTATCAGTGAAGTTCCTACCATCGAGATGTTTAAAATCTACACAGGATGAAGACTAAAAATGATGTTTCTGAACCACTATTAGTAGGTCATGCATCTTAAGTTGTTTCCCAGCATAAATAACACTGAAGTGTATTCTTTTTTTACCCAATGTTATGAACTTGCAAAACAAATACCCATGTGAATTAAAATTTTTAAAATACCCATGTATTTCATACCTATTTTACAGTTTTTCAAAGTTTCTTCACACAAATTAATTGATGATATCATAAGCCTAAATAACAAGGCAAGACAAGAAGAAATTGGTACATAACAGGATTAAGAAATTTTCTCAAATAGGGGTGCCTGGGTGGCTCAGTCGGTTAAGTGTCTGCCTTTGTCTCAGGTCATGATCCTGGGGGCCTGCGATGGAGCCCATTTTAGGCTCCCTGCTCCATTCTCCCCTTTTGTCTGCAGTCCCCCTGCTTGTTCTCTGTCAAATGAATACATAAAATCTTACCCCCCCCCCCAAAAAAGACATTTTCTCAAATATGGCTAATAGAAGTAATAGAGCCAAGGTGTGATGCATAGCTACTTTCTACTTCACTAGAATACTCAGTGCCCATAGAGTTACAAATTACATATACACTGTGGTCACAGACAGAAGCACATTTCTCTTGGCAAATCTAACTGGCTGATAGAGGGCCTAAACCATATTGCTCTGAACTTGTGATTTTCTAGGTGGATGTACACTAGACTTCCATTGGGTTGTGGGAAATATTCAGCACACTTATGTACATTAATTTTTAAATCATGATAAGAAAAAATAAATTTTACTAATATGTAAGACATGAACTGACAGCAATACATGCATAATTTGTAAAGACACATATAATGGGGGTGTATAAGCAAAAACTTTTTACCTGTATGAGTACACAACCAAAATAGTTTGGAGATCTCTACTAAGCTAACTGGCTCAGACAACAAAAACACAAATATATAACAGAACAGAAAAAGAGAAAAAAATATATGGAAGAGGCAATTTACAGAAGACAATCAAACTGGTAACAAATAGAGATAAAGATGCCAAGCACAGCCAAAACCAAGAACATGCAAATTCAAACAAGATACCATTTTTGTCCATTAGATTAGCCAAAACATTAAATCTGTTAATACTAAATCCTGGCAAGAGTACACCAGAGGATAATCCCATACACTGCCTGGTGTGCGTGTAAAATGGTAAAGATTTTTTGTAAGACAGCTGGACTAACTGTAAACCATAAACAGTAAAACATTCATTTGGAAGCATAGGTCCAATTCCAATTCCCAAAGGCATTCAGGAATGGAATGCACTGGTACCTGGGCCTTTCTGATTCAATATGCAGTCAGCTTTGCACAATGTGTCACTTTTTATCACGTTTCTATTTTTTGTGTGAATCCACGGACTCACCGAAAAATAGTTTTTTAATGAAAATTAAAATCTTAAATATGCATTTTAATAATTTGAATTTTTTTAGAGCCCATTTATGGTATAAAGAAGGATTTTACTATTTATCAAAAAGCTAAAGTACATATATGGCCTAACCCAGCCATTCCACATCTAACAAACATTTTCTAAAAATATTTGCGACTGACTACAAACTTTATGTAGGAGTATGTTCACTACAGACTTATAGAAATTGAGAAAAAAATTTAAAAACCTAATTGTCCAACAAAAGGAGTATGGCCAAATAATCAAAAGCATATTTTGTAGTTACTGAAAGAACGGTGTTGACTTATACCTATTAAAGTGAAAGGAGTAAGATATTTATTAAATAAAAAGTACATATAGTATAACCTCATTTTTAAAATTCAATCTCAATTTTGTGTATATACACACATATGAATGAAAAGAAAAGGAAGTGCAGTATGGGATGGGAGGGAAAAGTATAAAAGGAGACTTTGCAGTGTTGTATCAGAGCAGTAACATTCATTTTCCTTTAAGTCCCCATTGGAATGCTATAATGCCTACTTGGAAATACTGCCCCTCATAATCACTGCTTGAATAAAGAAAGTTGATACAGAGGTCAAACTGACAACTCAGGCACTTAAAATCTCCCCCCACACAAACACAAATGCATAAATAGGTAAGACATCTATTTAGCTAGCTAGTTATCATTAATATCTTATACCACGCCAACCATATTAATTGTCAAAATGAAACCACGATGAACAAAAGCTTAAGACTCAATATACTCAAGTACCCAAATGTTTTCAAAGTATTTGGGCTTACATGCAAGCTCATGAAATGTTTTTATTTTTTCAATTTATAGCTTTATAATATAAATTTACAGGTATTAAAGGATGGGTAAATACACCACTACACCAACCTCCTCATCTAACCCCTTACAAACATCACTAGCTTATCACAATTTGCTTTCTACTGATCCAGGAGTTGGTCTCTAAATTCTTCTGAATACAGTGCTCCAAAGTGCTATTGCTAATCAATTAGAGTTGCAATGTTAGTTGTAAATTTTTTACATCTCTGGTAGTCTATTACATCAATGGTCTGCAATGACCACACTTACTGGTATTCACAGGCTTGTGTAGTCCTCTCCCACTTTTGATTTTGGTCTTGATTTGTGACTTGCGTTGACCAACAGGACATGAGCATGACGCAAGCAAAGGTTTTTTTAAATACTTGTGCACTAGGGCTTGGGTCCTCTCTTGGAATGTTCCCCCTTAGAAGCCAGCTGCCATGTTATAAAGAAACTCTAGATAACCATTATGTGATGAGAGGCCATGAGGAGAGAGACACTGGATATTCTAGGCACAGCCAAATTCCAGCTCAATGTATCTGCATGAGTAACCTCAGTTATACCACCAAGATCAGAAGACTGGCATAGCTAAACCCAGTCAATCCAAAGAAAGGAGAGAAAACTCTAAATCTTTATTGTTTGAAGCCACTAAGATTTTGGGATAGTTGGTTATGTAGTGAAAATAAATGGAAGACTAATCCCTGTTTTTTTTTTTAATCCCTGTTTTAAATCACCCGCGTAACTAACGACAGTCATGTAGATTTTCTATAAGTTACCTTCAAATTTCATCTGTCCAATCAAGAGTTTTCTCCATTACTGTAGGTAATGGAGAAATGGGGGCACTTTCATACACTCTCATATACTGCAGGAGAGAACATAAATATGTACAAATCTTCTAGAGAGCTACTTGGCAAAATGTTAAGGTACTGAACCTTTTAAAAAGATCACACCCTTTGGCAATAATTCCGAATCTAATGAATAGTATTTAGCACAGTATTAGCAATAAGACCCCTCCAATATGTACATACAATTAAGAATATATACTGAAACATTAATAGAAATTCTCTTGGCACGACAGGACTGGGTGATTTTTCCTCAATCTCCTTTGCTCACAATAGCCAGTACGCTTGGTTTTTGTTTCTTCTTCAGAATTCAACACATCCACTCCATTCTCTTAGGTCTAGGCCTGACCCATCCTGCTTATTACCTTCTCAACTACTCCCTCTGCAAGGTACGGCAGAAAGCTTCTTTGAAGATGATACTATCATTTCCTGGAATTCTGCAGATGCTCAGGCCCACCATCTTTCCCAGCTCTGAGCACTTTGCACTATATTAAAGGGAGGAGCAGCAGCCCTCTGATCTTGTAGTCTTTCACACTCTGGTTTCCTATGGTGAACTGGACTTTCTCTCTAATCACATGGTTTCTGGAAGGCTTGCCAATAGTAATTTTGGCTGCAGCCAAGGACAGAAAATTACTGAAGACCGGAGGGCCAGTCTTTACTTGAGTAAATGGGCATGTGATCCAAGATGGTCAAAGTTCTGTCCAAGATTTTTTTTTTTTATTTGGGAATAGAGAAGAAACCTTACTTTTTGGGTTAAACAACTACAAGAGTGTATTTTGGGGCTGAGGCATAATTTTTCTAATTAAGTGGAAAGAAGCCTTCTATAGTGACAAAAGGTAAGAGCCTTAAAGAATTCATTTGTATCAGTCCTGGAATTAAAGTGGAAAACAGACTGCTTTTGCTTATACTACTGGTTTTGGGTCACTGACATTTGCAACAATAAGAATCCTGACTGGATGACAAGTGAGAAGCAGAAAAATGTCCTGGGATGTTTAGATTTGGGTAAAGAGTTGCTTTTTTTACAATCTATAATAGCTCTTCATTTCAAACAATTAATTGTCTATTATATGCCGGATGCAGGCAACAAAGATTATTACAACTTCGAAGAGTTGGGTGCTTCTGAAATTACTGGCCACTTCAGAGAATAATTTCCGAATAGCTCAGAGGCTACTCCTAAGTGGCCAAGGAGTTCCCCAACTGACTCCTAAACTTCTATCATCTGTACCTCACGAGGACTACTTTCTATGTGTCTCAGGTTTCTATAGGATCCACTGATGTCAGTATATTAAAGATTTGGTCTACATTTACTTTACTCATGCAAGTCACAACAGCATAGACTTCAAGATCTCCCTTCCTCTTTAGAAGCCACATGAGCCTGGCCTGAAGTGTGAAAGTTTTTAAATGGAAAAGCTACGGTTAATGGCAAGATCTAGATTTCAGCTGCCTTCAAAGAGGCCTCTTAAGTCCCTACATTATCTGGGCTTCATCACGGATTAGGTCAACAAGCAGGCCTCAAAATAGATCCTTTCTGTCTCACAAAAAATCACATAAACCAAACTCAAGAAACAGATGATTTATTAATTCATGTTGGGATAGATAAATGTCATATGGAGAGAATTCTAAATTTCACAAGGAGGCATATTATAAGATTTCTGAAGAGCATGGAATCAAGTTGACTGTCATCATCAAAGTTTATTCAATCAACAAATATTTATTGAGGAACTACTATGAGAAAGGCTTAGGCCAAGGGACTAAAAATACAGCAATGAACAAGAGTGCTTTTCATGAAGCTTACCTACCACACAGAGTGTGAACAAACAGGTATTAAATAAGTGTTGCCTCGATTCTAACACATACTTTTTTTTTTCTAACACATACTTTTTAAATATACTGTTTCTGATAAGAATGGAAGTTTATTTAATATGGTTATGGCACACTCTTTTCCTTCCTGAAAAACTGCTATTAAATCAATGATAACTGATAATCACTGGCAGCTTAAAAAAAAACATGGTAATTATACAATTCAATATTTAATCATAATCTTGTTAAATACCAAGAAGGAAAAATATAAGGAGAGAATCTAACAGGGACCAGAACTTACTCTGGAAGGGCTCTGTTAGCTCTCCAAAATCTCCTCATAACACAGCAGTTAGTGACTCTTTCAAAGGGTGAAGCTGGATCATGTGAATAGATCTCTATTCAGATCTGCAGTGGCACCCTATTTCCCTAAGTAACAGCCAATCAAACCAACCAATGAGACCCCCAAACAGTCCAACTTAACTTCTCTGATTTCAACTCCCTTCTTCCCATACTCATTCCTCATCATTCCTCTCCCAATACAACATGCCCTGCTCTATTTTTTCTTACAGCATTTGCATATTATTACATACTATAAAATCTACTTATTACTAAGGCTTATTTTGATATTGTCCCCCACCCCCATTCCACTCCCCAGAAAGATAGTTTTCTGGTCTATTTTGTTTAGTGACAGATCTTAGTCACTAAGGCACATTTAGGAATTCAAAATGTGTTGAAGAGAATCAGAAGAAAGAATATACCCATGAACAAGTGATTGGAAGACTTTGCCACTGGGACTAAAATAATGATCAAAACCAGGTGGTGAAACCTTGCCCTCTATTATATGGTGGAGGGTAACTTCCTCCTGCAGTTTTTCTTCTTTCACTCAATTTCCATATCATACCAATCCCACCCCAAGTTTTTAGATATGGCAAAACTTTCACTCAGGCTATGGTCCAGTCTCAAGCCCAAGATGCTATTTATTCTTCATTTTTCAGATGATTTTGTGCTGCTTTGCTCTGATCCACTCTGGGAATTCCACCATTGAACTTTTGCAGGCAGCCTTATTTCTCATGTTTATGAAGGGGCTAGAATTTCTCAGCCTTATTTCTCATGTTTTTTTGTTTTTTTTTTTTCAATATATACAGATTATAATGGAGCTTATGCTGAAACAATTGTGAGGAGTGTAAGGTAAAGACAAAATATACAAATGAAACTCAAGTGAAGCTGACAGTCGGCTGGGCCTAAGAGCTGGAGGAGTGCTGAGATAAAGCTCATGAGGGGTGAAGGGAAGGGGCTAGAATAACTGGGGAAGGCTTCACAGTGGGAGGAAGGCCCTGGAAGACGTGCACTATTTGGACAGGTGAAGAAGGCATTCCAGATGCGGGCAGTAGCATGAACAAAGGTCCAGAGGTAGGAATAAGTACAGCATGTGGAAAGGTCAGTGAAGGCACGGCCACGGTAGGAGCAGAGCACGGGCCCTGGATAGGAGCAGCAGAGAAGGCTGAAGAGGGGCATGGGGGACCCATCAGCGATGGGTCCTCTTCCAGGAACCCCCATATTGGTCCAAGTCCACTCAATATATCTAGTCAAAGAATGATGCATACTTCACAAAGTTTATCACTGTCTACGACTATGTACATGTGATTATTTTATTATGGTCTCTTTTACAAAATAACAGTATGCTCCTTATGTGCAAGGCCCATGTCTGTCCTTTACAAAGCCAACAGCACCTGGCCTACAGTAAATACCCAATAAGTATTTGCTGAATGAGTAACTGGATGAATGAATACAGTATTTCCAGCTCAGATGTATATACATGTATAGTCTAGTCAACTAGGTAGTTGAGATTAGATTTTTCAGGGAGAACAGGTTATGTTTCTTGTTTGTGAGGAAGAAACAGAAGATGATGTTGTCTTTCCTTTGGAAAGACCAATTTTATTATTTATTTATTTATTTATTTGACCAATTTTATTTATTTATTTATTTATTTATTTAAAAGATTTTATTTCTTTACTCATGAGGTAGAGAGAGAGAGAGAGAGAGAGAGAGGCAGAGACACAGGCAGAGAGGGGAGAAGCAGGCTCCATGCAGGTAGCCTGACATGGGACTCAATCCCGGGTCTCCAGAATCATGCCCTGGGCTGAAGGTGGTGCTAAACCGCTGAGCCACCGGGGCTAGCCGGGAAAGACCAATTTTAGCTACCTAAAATGCTATGTCCTCTCAACCACCTCAAAGACCAACTCATGATTAACGCTTCCATCTAGAGCTTCCCCACACCACCAACTCCCTTATGCTGGTCAAGGGTACCAGTCATTGTTATAGCCACTCAGACACAAAGGCTTTGAAAAGCTTTTGACCTCTTTCTCTGTCAACCTCCTAGCTCAGCAAGACTCCTAAAGCTTGTCAACCTCTCTTTAATATCTTTGATCAATGACCTCCTTCCTTTCCATTCCTGCTACTAGCAACTTGGTACAAGCAACGAACTCTCAGATTATTATAGCAAGAGATCCAGAACTAGTCTCCTTGATTCCAGGTTTTCCCCTTTCTAACCCATCCTGCCTTATTAAAATCTCTCTCTTAAAACTTTCACTTTGCACTATTACTGCTATACCAAAATGTATCTGCCATGGCAAACTAGAAAATAAAAATCTCAGCCTGACATTCGAAAGCCAGGCACAATGCAGCTCCAAACAGTATCCTAGCATTTTCTGTGTTAACATTACTCACCAGCATGGTAGTTCTCACTAGTCATCACACACATTATACACATTCCCACCTCCATGAATTTATCCAACCAGTCATTTATATCAATACCCATCAGAATTCCAACTACATTCTCAAGTCTAGCCCAATTCCCACATCTTCCTTCAAGCCTTGCAGGACCACCCAGCTTAATTTGCCTCTTCCTCCTTGGCTTTTTCAGGATACCATCTGACAAAGTATCAAAGTATCGTATCATATCATTTCTTATTTATTTGAGAGAAAGAGAGAGAATGAGCAGGGAAAAGATTGGAGGGGGAGGGAGAAGCAGACACCCTACTGAGCTGGGAGCCTAATGTGGGGCTTGAGCCAAAGGCAGGTCCTTAATCAACTAAGCCACCCCAAGTGCCCCTTAACTCCCATGTACACATACACATATATACATGCTAACTTTTCACATTTAACCCCAACTTACAATTATAGAAAATTAAATTAAAAAGGTCACAGGAGAGGTGCATGCATTAACAAATGCTAAACCTTTTATTTTTCATATAAAGATAAAGGTGCCTCTACAGGGATGTTTACATTTGGCCAGTCTCCAGGACCTCCAACTCTCATTCCTTTTTTTTTAATATATTTTATATTCTATATTTTATATTTTTAGTATTGTTCTACTCCTCACTTTTGCTCCTTCCTAAATACATATAAGAGCTTTGAGAATAAGAAAAACTAAAGGTCTACCACCTTAAGGAGGAAAAAAATTGAGAAATGCAAAAAGTTCTCAAAATGCAACAACCTGAGTTGCGTGAAAGCCTCTTACACTCTGTCCCAATTAACTCCTTCAAAGACTAGAAGCCAACATCATTGTCATCAACACCACTTATTTAGAGACTGACTGGATGCTACACATTAAACCACAAAGAGACACTAAACAGGCCTGGTCCTGGCTGAAAAGACAGACAATGGGATTCCACGATAAAATTCACTAAAACTGGAAGTCCCAGCTTCCCAATCTTGAAACTAAATGCAATTCTTCATCGAAACTTTCTTAATCTGTCACAGAACACTCTACTTTTCCTTTAAGAAGATACTATTTTTAAATTACATGTTTGTCTCATTTTTTGTGTTAACATCTGTTTCTATTACTAGAGTACAGACTCCAGGAAGGCAGAGTCTCCCCATTGTACTGCAAAGCACCTAAACGGTACCCATCATTTACTAAGTACTCCTGAATGGCTGTAAATGAATGACCAAATAGTAAGACCCTGTTAATACAATACTAGTCACAGGATTTTTAGGGGGTTAAACAAGTTTTTATTTGTAGGCTGGCCCACTAACCTAACCTGTTCCTATGAAATGATACCTGTAGTCCCAGGCAACCCACTTTCATTAATGCTATGCTAAAGGACCTAGTACTAAGTAAGTCCATGTTTCCCCTACCATCTCCCTCTTTTAACACACTGCCAGTTTTCTCGTGTTACAGATTCCTTAAAAGTTGAAACCATAATTCATAGTGTGTTGTACCTAATGAATTAGTATAAACTGCTTCACACACCTAAGAATCATATATTATAGTCTGAAACTCTTATGAATATAAAAAAGAAATATAAGGTTCATGAATTGTTCTGAAGCCTTATATTGCTATATCCAATTAGAATATAGTATTAACGTACCCAAAAATTTTAAATATCAAATACCATTTGCAACTTTAAATGGCTACGTCAAACCAGAATTCCCTCACTGCAGGTTAGTTTGAAATTCTAAGCACACATTAGATCCAGCTATTGCAGATACTGAAATGAAACTTCATTAATCAAAAATCAAACACTGCTCTATTTGCATATCTAAGAAAAAGTTCAATTTTTAGAACTTAAAATTTTAAGTCAAGAAAAAAGCAATATGAAAATATAACCTCACAAAATTTACATTCTACATTTATTACCCCGTGAAGACTTTTTTTGATTCCCAATACTGCTGCATAAGACAATGACCTTTAAATAATCAGAACAAAGTTTCTCACTGTTCAGAGAGCATTGTTTTAAGATTTACATGGCATTTTAAGTTAACCATCTTAAAGCTTTGAAGCACAAAGGAAGAGTCAATGACACATCCATTTTAAGCTACCATGACCCATCATTAGAGTCATTAAGCAGTATTTTCAAAGAGTAAGCAGAAAGCTTTATAACTTTCAAATATATTAAGATGATCTTCTGTACTTCATAAACTAAGTTATTTGGATATTTAAAGCTACATTTCATAAATTATAAAATTCACTGATAATTTCTGCATTCTTCCTAAAGATAAATAACATGAATTAACTGTTAAAAAGTAATATGGAAATTCAATAATCAAATTCAAACACTTTATATATGTATTTTTATACATACAGGTGATAATTTTGAAGCTGGCTAGCTTAAGGTATATAGAAAAAATATGCTCAGAAAAAATTTATTATTATGATCATTTTATTTTTTTTTATTTTTTATTTTTTTTATTTATTCATGATAGTCCTAGAGGAGAGAGAGGCAGAGATACAGGCAGAGGGAGAAGCGGGCTCCATGCCAGGAGCCCGACGTGGGACTCGATCCCGGGACTCTGGGATCGCGCCCTGGGCTACAGGCAGGCGCCAAACCGCTGAGCCACCCAGGGATCCCTATGATCATTTTAAAATATTAATTTTTTGAACAAATGTATTTAAAGTGAAATACATTCTCTGTATTATATATTCTTTTACCTAACTGTAAACTTTTACTAAAGAACTGATTTCAAAAATTATATAAACTGATTATCCAATTCAAATCTATACAACTCCCCCCAAAACAAAACAAAACAAAACAAAACAAGACAAATCTATACAACTCTTAACTCTGATCAGATCCTTTGTTGACATTAGCACTATTAACCGTTTCCAAGCAGCTCCCCAAGGAAGGTATGTATACAACACACAAAACGCAGCAACAAAAAGAAGGCACACACAACTCTGGCATTACACATTTCACACTCATCTGTGGTTAACTATGCAAAGTTTAAAATAGTTGGCATGATAGGAAAGCTAAGTAGCTTTCCATATTTCCCACATCATGTCTTCTTGGCCCCAGAGTTCATCATTTTGTAGACTATTACAAATTCCCAAAATATTATAAAATCCAAAGAAATTTTAAAAGGGAATTCAGAAGTTGCCATTTCCAGCCAGCCTAATTTAAAGGCATGAAGACTGAGTTCCACAGTCTTAAGAAGGTTAAGAAACAGCGCAACTCTTCTGACATCCCCACTCCAATCCTCTTTCTTTTCCCTTACCCCCAGAGACGCAATAGTCAACACCAAAGTACTATCCAAAAATAAATTCTTTCTGGCAATGCGCCATTTTGAACAACCACCATTTGTTCAGAAAAGAAATAATCTGAGAATTAAATGTACCTTATGAACAAAAGTATAAACAACTCAAGTTCTTCAGGTCTTTCTTCTTGCTAAGGGAGACTCCAAGGAACACCAGATTAGGAACAGCAGGAGGGCTAACATGTCTTTTATTGACCTATCTTCCCTCTTCCCATGAGAACAAAACCCACCCTGTTCACTATATTACATCCTTTCTTATAATCTGATCAATAACCTCCTTTCTTCATCTAAGAAAGAACCAACAATGAGAAATACATCCACCAACATTAATCACTTTCCGACTTCACACTCCTATCCTTTCTTCTCTGGACACTCTAAATATAGTTTATGTTCCTGCTGTTTCTCATATTACTGTCTTTGCAGCCTATAAGTTCCAAAGGCATGTTCCTGTTGTTTTATTATGCGGTATGACAATGGAAATAATAATTCTTCTGACTACTTCCATGAAAATGAGATTCAGACATGACAATGTATGTGAAAGCACTTGGTAAAATACAAAGTTTAAGATAATAAAAGTAGTGCCCTTGTCATATGAGAATCACAAAGCATCCCTAATTGCTCATATACAATAAGCAAAAAATTTCTAGGAAATTATGGACTTTGTTAGTGATTTAACTAATCTTAAAAGAAATTAGTCTGAAACATCCAGAAAGGAAAAGTAGTAGCACCTAACATTTAGCACGTCACATATTTGTCAATGATCATTTTACTTCAAAGAAGTTTAATGAGTGACATTTCTATAACATGCTCCATTTTAGAACAAATAATTTTCATAATATAAATTATGACTACTTTCAGACAATTATTGGTTGTCTAGTAAAACCACATGATTAAAACACAGTAGTTTAAAAATGTCTCCAGAATTAAAATAAAATTATTACAGCCTTCTTAACACTGCCTTCGTTTTCCTGAGAAACTTACTTGGGCATGACACTCAAAGAAGAATCTAATTTGTTTAAGTCAACATAAAAGAAAATCTCATCAAAATGGCTAGTGCAACAAAAGAAAATTCAGCCTAACAGCTCAGTTCTGAAATAAAACATTTTCAGCCCACACAGAATAACATTTTGTACTATCATATAAACGCTCATCTAAGAATGTACACATTCACAGGAATTAAAATATTATTGAGAATTACAGTGTTACTCCTATTTTGTAAGATTAGCTAAGCTTCATGTACAGTAAAACTATAGCAGATAAAAATAAATGAACCCTATTGAAAAAAAACTTCTTTCAGAGATATCAATACCAAATCCAAAAAAATGAAGCATCCCTTTACATGGCAATACAAATTCACTTTAATACAGGATGAAAATAGCCACCAGGAAAAGACTTGGTGACTCCGCACTTTACTTATACCTTTATTTTTTAGGTCATCTAATAATGTACAGCACAAACTCCAAATAAAAGATGTAACTGAAAGATACCCAGAGAAGAGCTACATCATAAAATACTCCATTCCTGGATCTTACTTCTGCCTTCTCTATTTCTACATCCAAATGGAAGCATTCCTAATACCTATAAATATCCCCTGACATTTTACATAAATATCATTCTGAAAAATTTTAAAACCATCCAAGTAATTATAATTTAATGGAATTATGGTGTGATCTTAAAAATAACACTTAGTAAAATACCTTACAGGGCCCGATGAAATAAAGGTGACTTTAGCTAGGTATGTTATCAATTAATAAATTATTGACATCTAAACCAAATCTTGTATTTAAGTGTTCTCTTCCAAGCCTCAGTTCCTTAAAATTAATCAGAAAATTTCAAAACAACAAAAAAAAGCTCTTAAGTAAGTAGTTTCTAATTTAAAACAAAGATGAAAACCACCTTTATTTTCCCCTTGATGGGTAAAACAAGTTTCCTACACACTGTTGACAACAAGTATTGTATTTGTCTCCAAGTACTACCAAATGAACGTTGAGGACAGCCCCGGGTGGCTCAGCGATTTAGCGCCACCTTCAGCCCAGGGCGTGATCCTGGAGACCAGGGATCGAGTCCCATGTCAGGCTCCCTGCATGGAGCCTGCTTCTCCCTCTGTCTCTCTGCCTGTCTCTCTCTCTCTCTCTCTCTCTCTGTCTCTCATGAATAAATAAAAACAATCTTAAAAAAATAAAAATGAACATTGAATAGAAATTAGTTCAACGTTATACAGAATTAAAAATCAAGACTGGTCATCTCTTTTTTGTAAGCTCTAGTGAAAGGCTTTTATTCAATCACAAACAACCACAAAATAGTTGTATTTTAAAGACCTAGATATATTTAAATAAACTAAGCAAATTACAATGCTCCAAAAGACATTTGTGAAATAATTAGTGCTTCTTTGTTTTTACTTTCAGCTCTGTCATTGTTCATCCAACTGTCACCTAGCTTCACGTCACTTTTGCTTCTGGACAAAATACACATGAACAGAATTCGAACAGAATTCACTTTAAAAGAAAAAAAAATAATGTGGTAGCATGCTAAAGACAAAATACTATAATGCTCTATCACCCAAGAATACATATAGAGAAGCACCAAAAGTATAATTGTGGGCATAAATAATCTAATTTCCAAATGAATGAGCGTCCAGGCAAATAAAATTATGAGTGTCGTCTTTCCTCTCAGAATTACAACACTACATAAAGAATAAAGTCAATATTATAGACCTTAAAAAATCATGATCATATCTAGAGATACAACTATTCAACTGATGATTAATTACAACATTCAAATTACCAAGGAAAAAAATCATAAGTAAAAAACTCACTTTATATAGTATCTTGCACCTTCAAAAGTATATGCTTCTTCCCAGCCAGTAGGCAAATCTAAAAAACATACATTTCACAGTTAGCAGTATTTCAATGGGATAGCAAAATAGGTTTCAATCCATTTTAATTACTCATTTTCATGATCAGCTATTTTCATTTATTAAGTTTCTAAAAAAAAAAAAAAAGTTGAACTGGTAACAAAACTCATAGTCAAACAAAATATCATTTTTGGGAAAATGGCTATTAAATTTAAAGCCACCAGAAAAGTATGAACAATATCAGAGATTATCTTACATGATCATATACTTTAACAATCAGAGTGAAAAGAACTACCCAATGGCATCCAGAAAAACTGCATAAAAAGCAACACCTGCTTCTTTTTAGGTATACTGTCTATTAAGACCATACCTTTCAGCTGCATAAACGAATCTATTCAGGAAGTGTGTCACTGATGAGAAAGGACTTCCTATAAGTACTTAATTAGGGAGAAAAAACTGACATTACATACTCAACCTGTGTATTTCTATAGACTTGACTTTTACAGACATCAAGTGTCAAGTAATAAATCTGGGAACAATGCAGGTGAATGATGTGTTACACATCATTTTATGTGTTACACATTACAGGTGGCAAGTGGCTTGAAGTTAACCATAACACCTCTCTGAAATGCAAACCAATGATGTGTGTACAAAACCACAAAGTCAAAGCTAAGTAAACCAAATCAAAAAAAAAAAGACCAGGTCTTGGAAATTAATGTGAAATCATATTACGAGAATAAAATTTTCCTATAGTATGAATGTTATCAAATCTGTGGAGGTAAACAGGATACAAATTCATATTACATATCACCAAAATAAGTGTGAAATAATTCCACAAGATGATTAGGCTAAGTAATTTCAACACCGTACTGTCTTTTGTGAAATAAATTTGTCATCTATAAGGCAAGAGGCCATGAGAGTTGAAATGTATATGCAAAAACCACTGAAATAGGTATATTGAAGTCGAAGACTGCGGTGGGGAGTTAAGAAACATGACAGTGTATTAGTCAGAAATGCCTTAAAAATGTAACCTCATCATGCTTGCTTACACCAGCTTTTCCCTTTCCTCCTCCACCTCTTTGCAAATTTGGATATTAGTCACTTCACTGAACTCCAGAATCTAATAGGGAAGGCAGGCTTGTTCGAGACCCTGGCAACTGTACGAAGACACTCGGAATCTCCGAGGTGGAGAGAAAGTGTCCCAGAGGGCATCCGCCCCTCGGACCCACACAGTTCTCCAGCCCTTCCAATCACCAGAAACAGAGAGGCAGGCCAGGCAGCGAACACATGTTCCATCTCAAAGACAAACAAGTTCCACGAATGTAAACAAAGAACGACAAAAGAAAGCCAGACCGGCCCTGAAGCCACGCTCCACCTTTTCTCCCCAGCTCAACTCCTCTTCGGTATTCGAAACGCGCCTGCAAAGGCCCCGGAGAGAGGTCTGCTTCCCCGCCGACCCCCTGCGATCGGGGCACAAACGGCCCCACGCGCGACACCCCAGCACCCACCCCCCCCCCCCCCCCCGCCTCCTGGCGGTTCTGTGCAACCTCCGAGCTGCTGCCGGGGACTTTGAATCTCGCCGTCCAGCAGCTGCAGCTGCAAGTGCCTCCTCCGGCTCCGGTGCTGCTCGGGCGGCCGCAGGGAAAGCGCCAGGCGTTGCCCGAACCATTCAGGGTCACACAGAGGATCGCAGCACCCCCCCCCCCAAGTCCTCTCCTCCTCCTCCTCCATCAGTCACCTACCCACAAGTCCCACCTAGGAGGAGGAGGAGGAGGAGGAGGAGGAGGCAGCCGCACCACTGGAGGCAGCTGTCCGGGAGCAGGGAAGAGGATGTGGAGACCATTATCCCGGCCGACGGGTGGGTGCCAGGGTCCCGGGCTGCAAGGGCGGGAGTGGGAAAGGACTTCCCGAAGGCCGAAAGGGGGTGAGATCCGGGGGCGGCGTGTCGGGGAGCGGGGGGCTTTCGGGGGGGACTCGGGAGCCCAGACTTCCCGGGAGAGGGGGCGCGGGGGCGCCGGGGCGGAGGGCGGGGAGGGCCGGGAGGGCCGGGAGGGCGCCGTCTGCAAGGCGCGACCAGGGCCGGCGCCCGGGGAGGCGCTCGGACTCGGGACGGGTCCCGCGGCCCCCACCTGCGGCCGCCCCCGCCCGCCTCGCCCCAGGGCTGCGCGCCGGGGCAGGTCGCCGGGGGCGGCCGGGGCTCCGCCGCCTCCGCCGCCTCCCCCGCGCGGGCCCGAGCTCCGCGTTACCTGCGCTCTGCCGCCGGTGTCCGGTCACCACGGCCTCGCCGGTGACGGGGTGCAGCCAGGTGGTGCTCTTCGCCTCCTCGCTGCGGGGAGGAGAGAACCGGCAGGGACGGCGCGTGAGCGGGGGCGCCGGGGGAGCCGGCCGGGCTGCAGCGGCTCGCACCGGCTCCCCCGGCCCCGCCCGCCCGCCCGCCGGCCGCCCGCGCCCCCCGGCCCCTCGCGCCGACCCCGGCTCTTTACTTGATGAAGAAGACGCGGCCGCCCCGGGTGATCCCGTACGTCCAGGAGCGGGGCAGGGAGCAGATCCACTCCAGGTTCAGGTCCGCCGCCATGTCTGCTCCCGAGCCGCCGCCGCCGCCGCCGCCGCCTTCTCCGGCCTGCCGCCGCGGCTGCCGAGGGAGGGAGCGAGCGAGCGAGACGGCGAGAGAGGAGCGAGCGAGCGAGCGGCGCGGGCGGCGCGGAGCGAGCGCGGCCGGAGCGCGCCTCCCCGGCCCGGCGCGCCCCCGCGCGCGCCCTACCCCCTCGGGCGGCGCCCGCCCCGCCGCCCCGGCTGGGTCGCGCCCGCGCCGCCGCCCCTCCGCATCCTCCGCGGCCGCCGGCCGGACGCCCCGCCGCGCGCTCGGGGGATGGGCGAGCGGCGCCGCGCCCCGCGGCCAGGCCCCGCCCCCGCGCCCGCGCCCCGCGCCCCGCGCCGCGCCCGCGCGCCCCGTCCCGCCCCCGCCCGCCCCGCCCGCACGCACCAAGGTTCCGGGATCGATTAAAAAAAAAAAAAGAAAGCCTCGTCCTGCCCGCAGGGCTTTGCCCGAAGGCTCCCCAGCGCAGAGCGGGAGTCCACGGAGCCTAATCCCCGCGCCCCAGATGGCCCTCCCTTTGCAACAATCGGGAGCACAGCCGCTGAGCTTTGTTATTTTAGAGCCATCGGGTAGCAGAGGTTTTTCAAAAACACGCGTACATACACACACACATATATATATATCGCTTTAAAATAGAAAACTGTTTTATTGAAGCACACGGAAGGCTTCCCCTGCTTGTGTCTTGCGAGCCAGATAGCAAAGGTTTCACTAGGTGCCGTGGGCCCCTGAAATAGTAGAATTCAGGCTGGACAAAAACAAGTTTGCCTCTTCGTAGGCCCCTTAAATCCTAATATTTTATAAAATAAGACCTCGACTTTTCTTTCTCTCTCTCTCTCTCTTTTTTAAAAGAGATTCGGTTGTTTCCAATCTGGATTCCTACTTTCCTCCACCTCCCATGAACTACCATGGTAGCCAACTTTTTGGAGTCCTCGCCGCGATGCGTATTTTTAAATCCCCACAGCCGTATAGATGCTATGATAATTCTTTTTGTTTGTTTGTTTGATGCTATGATTATTAATCCCCATTTTACAGATGCAAAAAAATTAAGGTCAGAGAAACCGTAACTTGCCCAAGGTCACAGTTATAAGGGACAAAGCAGGGATTCAGACTGGCTCTAGAATTTAAAAAGTCTATTTCTATAACCACATTGCTGTACTTATTTTTAAAGTCTTGTTTCAAAAAAAAAAAAAATAAAGTCTTGTTTCCTCTGCACCCCACCCTTTTGGTTCTTTAAACAGGCAAAGGGCAGATTGCAATGCAACTGAGATCTCCTATAACACAACCTAGGAGAACTTGCCTCTTCTCTTTGTCTCTGGTCCCCTGCCACACTTGAAATTGCTTATGCATCTTTGCAGCAAGATGACTCATTCCAACAGGATACACAGTTCAATAATAATAGTACTACTTGATATTCCTATAACACCTTTTCTGACCAGTCTTGGATGCCTCCTGAAGCTTTATCTCATTCATCTTTCCAGTACCTCAAAAAAGCAAGCCATCTCTTTCAACATTTAAGGAAACTAAGGCACAGAAAGAGTAAATGACCTTGGCCAAAGCCATATCCAGCAAGTCAGGTGGGGCCTGGATGAGAATGCAGTTTCATTGGACATTTTCTCTCATACTCTAATTCCCCAAGGCCAGTCTGTCTTTGGTGAAAAGAAGTCTGCAATTACTGCTATAATTTTCCTGTCCATCTGCATACACAGGGAAAAAAAAAAAACATCACTTTAATGTTTTCTCTTTTTGGTGCCTTTGCATTCTCCTCTTTCATTTTGCTACTTATTACTTCTTGACATCTTATCTCCTGCCCAGTCTCTGGAAAAAGTGCCTTTTTTTTTTTTTTTAAGTCAATGAATAACTAGCAGGAAATGTTCCACATGACCATCAGTGGTCACTGGTTATTACATAGCAAGAAAATCAAGAGCTATTGGCTTTATATTGTGCTATCATTAGAAATTTTAAAATCTAAAGTGAATCTTTCTAATGCCATAATAACTTTAGAAATCTACTGTTAGTCTAGCTATAGTATTTGACTTTTTGACTGTGTACTATTAAGAAGTCTTTAGGTTGGCCATATATTGTATGGGGATTCCTTTTATCGGAAAATCTTTGATTTTATAAGATTCATTAGTGCAAGGCATATTTCAAAAGGTGATAGAGAGTCACTTAATAAAAATGTGTATCTTGGGGTGCCTCAGGAGGTTGAGCATCAGACTCTTGATTTCAGCTCAGGTCATGATCTTCAGGTGGTTGGGCTCTGTGCTCAGAGGGGATTCTGCTTGAGATGGTCTCTCCCTCTCCCTCTGCCCCTCCCCCTACCAAAATAAATAAATCTTTAAAATAAAATGTGTGTCTTAAGAAATCACATTCACAGCGCTGAAATGCTAACCTAAAATCTTAAGTACAGGGATGCCTGGATGGCTCAGCAGTTAAGCTCTGTTTTCGACTCAGGGTGTGATACTGGAGTTCAGGGATCAAGTCCCACATTGGGCTCCCTCAGGGGAGCCTGCTTCTGCTCTGTCTGTATCCCTGTCTCTCTCTCTCTCTGTGTGTGTCTCTCATGAATAAATAAATAAAATCTTTTTTAAAAATAAAAATCTTAAATACAATTCTATATGTCCCCAAATTTAGGAAAGCCGTAAATAAAAAACTAAGATGTATGTACAAAATGAGGTATGCTTCTACTTTGGGGGAAAGACTGGCCCTCATGCCTTCTGGGAGCCCTTAAAAGCAGCTTCATACTTTAGAATGTTGAGTTCCCTGGATAATTTTCACCCTTAATGAGTAAAATAGTATATTTCTAAAAATCTTCCTAGAATGTCCTTTGTCTGAAACTTAATTGCCTTATCCTGGTCTGTTTTGCCTTTTAGTTGTACAGGTGTGTCTCCTTCACTTCAGGATGCTGGGAGTCATGTCTTCCCCATAACTGAATCCTTCCCACCCTTGAGTCAGTACTCAAAATGGTTATTGAATTTCATTTTCTTCTCAATGCCTCCACCTCCCAAAGGAGCTATTTCCCAATAACATATCCTCTTTGTACCACCCCGTACCTCTTCAGTAACCGACTCAGAACTAAACTCATATCTAACCTCTGTGTTTTCTTACTTTTTAAAAAATATTTCTATCCTATGGGACTATTTAATTTCTCATGTCATGATCTACCTTTTTTAGGAGTATTATCCTATGACTATTGCAGCTTCTCTGGAAAAAAAAAGAGGTTTCAAAAGTACTGAACACTAAAAATAAACATCTCTCCATTGATAGAGGACAATCGTTGTCCTAAAGAGCTTCCAGTTAAAATATAACAGAAAAATACACATGGTGATAAGAATAACCTAAATGAAAGTTTCTCAAAATATGTGAAAGGAAGAAGAACAAGATGACATCTTGGCAAACAAATCAATCCCACCTCCCCCTTTTAATAAAAGGCAAGGAAGAAAACATGAACTCTGGAAAGTAGAGAGATTCTTGAGAGAGAGAGAAAAAAATTCTTTTACTATCAAGAAACATTTGTTCATACATATTAATGTTTATTAAAATCTACCAACAAAGTTTTGTGACTTTGATTAGATTGTATCTCCGAATATATTTTCATTACCTTATGTATTTTGTTATACATTAGTTCATGAAATTAAAAATATTGTAAATAGTTCCTTTATTAAGTCATCTCCAGAGCATTCTGGATCATGAAAAGTTATGAGGAAGGACAAAATAGAGGATCCAATTAGCTTAGTGGAAATCTAGGCAGAAAAGATGGCAAATGAGTGTCTAAGAGGGAAGAAAAATAATATTTGGAAGTTGATTTATTAGAGATTTTTTCTCTTCAAAGGTTTTAATTTTATTTTTTATTTGTTATTTTATTATTTTTTTTTTTAGAGAGAGAGCAGGGGAGGAGCAAAGAGAGAAGGAGAGAAAGAATCATAAACAAGCTCCATGGCCAGTGTAGAGTCAGATGCAGGGCTCAATCCCACAATCCTGAGATCATGATCCAAAATCAAGAGTGGGACACTTGGCATGCCTGGGTGGCTCAGTGGTTAAGCATCCACCTTTGGCTCAAGTCGTGATCCTGGGGTCCTGGGATCAAGTTCTGTATCAGGCTCCCTGAGGGGAGCCTGCTTCTCCCTCTGCCTATGTCTCTGCCTCTCTCTCTCTCTCTCTCTGTGTCTCATGAATAAATAAATAAAATCTTTAAAAAGAAAAAGATGGGGCACTTAACTGACCGAGCCACCCAGGCATCCCAAGGATTTTTTTTCTATTAAGGAGTAAGTTGATAACAGAATTATGGATAAAATTATTTCATTCATTCAACAACCATATATAGGCTCCCTACTATGTATGGTGTGCCTGCCATTCTGCTGGGTCATGGGGATTAAAAGACTTGGCCTGCTTTGGGCAGCTTAGAAAGGGAGATGGAAATATAAATACTTAAGTACATTGTGGAAGCAGCATCTTTATCCTTGTCATAGAAATAAACCTTCTTTAACAGTTGTTTTCCAGAGGGTGTCATGTGAATCACTCGAGACCTATTGCAAAGTACAGTCTTTTAATGTTGATGTTTAGGAGAGCTCTTCAGTTATTTACAGGGATAACTGAAGGAAATATGTAGCAGCACTAGTTACCCTGCTGCTGGCCAATCCCTCTACTACATCTGGGGTTCTAGACTCAGTTGGCATCTGCCTGGAGACTTGGAAAGAAGCTTGAGAGGAAGTTCAAAAATGTCTTCAAGGAGCTTACATCTGAACCCCCGGACTTGCTCAGCTTAAACACCTCTTCTTTACCCTAACAATCAAAGCTCCAATCACCTACTTCTCTCTGCTGTAAAAGAGAAAGACCAAAATTGAAATGGAGAATTAAGAAAGGAAGTATGTTATAATGCAGGGGCAGGGGGCAGGATAGAGTGAGTCAGCAGTCTGGCTGAATTTTATGCTTGGCTTTGCCATTAATTAGCTGTATGACTTTGAACAAGTCATTTAAACACTACTCCTCTCAGACCTCTGAATCCTCGTCTGTAAAAAGCGAGCATTGGTCTATTTAAGATATTACATATGATTATTTTTCCCTCTAAAGTCTTCTGCTTTGATGGGGTGTGCACTCCAATAGCTGAAGTTGGGGATGTTTTGTCATAGTGCACAGACAGGAGTAGGATACCCGCTATATAGAACTGCTTAGGATTTTCTGCCACACAGATAGTTTGTTAATAGAGAAGTTTGGAAGAGAAATTTACAAAGTTCTTTCACATGTACTCTTGTATTGAACTTGTACAAATGGCTCTGTAACATCAACGTAATTAACATTATCAACAAAAAAAAGTGGATCCCATGAAGATACTTATAATACAGTCATTAAGTGGCAGACTTAGGGTTTGAACCAGGTCTTTGAGATATTAGATTTCACATTTTGTCCGCAAGGTATTCCTGTTTAGCCAAGCTTCATTTGTTGTGTCCTCTTCCTTACCCTCACTCTCTCCCACCTACTGCAGTTGATGTCAGCTCTCACCACCTCACTGCACCTGCTGTCTCAAGTCACCAGTGTCCCCTGCCAAGTCTAGTGGATGCTTTCAGTTTCAAGCTTTCTTGGCTTCCCTGCTATATTCACATGTCAGTCACCACTTCTACTCCTTTGAGACTTTCTACTTTAGACTTTCATGACACCACTGCCTTGAAGTTCTCCTGCTCTTCCTATAGATTATCTATAGCATGGTCACCAGGGAAGCTTATGTAATTATGGGTTCCTGAGCCTCTCTCCTGACCCATTCAATCAAAATCTCTGAGGATTAGACTGATCTGCATTTAATAAGCACTTTGGTGATTTGTATACATGGTAACTTCTGAGAACGATGCGCAGTATGATAATAATTCCTAAATCTGTATTTCCAGCTTAGTTCTCTCTCCTGAGTTCTAGATCATATACCAAATTTCTTTGTAGACATGCTCCTCCTAGAATATTCTTTCTGGACTTTCCTCACATATGTCTAACTCAACATTCCAAAACAAGTCACTTTTCTTCCAAATATGCACCGTTCCAATATAGTCCCCTCCAAGTGAATGTTACCAGCATCCAAACAAATACCACACCAGAAACTTCCGAATCATCCTTCCACATCCAGTTAGCTAATACATTCTATTAATTGTGCACTAAAGGTATCACAAAGTAACCTCTCTTCCTCATTTCCCCGTATCCTAATATAAGCATTCACCACTGCTACCAGAATGATCTTTTTAAAAATGCAAATCTGATTATATTCCTTTCTTGCGTAAAATTCTCTCATGGCTCAAAAAACTTAGAGGATGAAATGCAAAGCCTGTTGCCTGGCATTGAAGGTCCTTCTTGATCTGTGCCCTGCCCACCTGCATGTTAGCCATATGGAATGGCCTACTGTTCTCCGAACAAACCAGACTCTCTCAAGTCTCTGTATATTCTACTCTTTCTCCCTAGAATGCTCTCTTCTCTGTTTACCTAACAAACTCCTACTTATGTTTAAATGCTTAGCTCAAAAGTTATTTCCATTAAGAAACCATCCCTTATTCCTTTGGGGCAATCTAGCTACTCCATCCACCATACAAGCTCCCATATCTTTTCTACTGCATTGTTATTATAATCTTCATCTCTTTCTTCTCCCAAAACATTTTGTTTATCTTTATCACCTCACTTTCAATAAATGTTATTTACATGAATGAATAATAGTACTGACATTTACATAGTGCTCTATACTTCACTCCATATTTGATATTTATTTCTGTTTGTATTGCAGCAACTTGCCAGTGAGTCATGTTTCCATCCTTTCTTAGATTTAACATTCTCTTCAGCTTTTTATAGGCTATCCCATATAGAAGAGGAAAAAATGGCATGGACCCAACATCAGCATAGCAGTATGTGAAAATAGCTGCTTTCTATAGAGCTGTCTACCTGCCTTTAAAAATACTGAAATTTGTAGTTATACCAAGTGAAATAATGAAGGACAGGAAGGATTCAGCATTATTTTAATTTGGTAAAGAGATCTGTGGAAGCATCTTTTGAATGAATTCTTCCTAGAAAAATATTGATAAGAATAATATTCAGTATTCATAAAATCAATACTTTAGTTAGGTGAATGGGGAAAAAATACATAGGCTTATACCAAATCACAATTATGTGTATGGCTATAAATAATAAAGGTTATCATATCTCATGCCCTAAGTCTGAGGAATAAATGAAAGGATGAAGGAGAATCATTTCCTCCCTCACTGTTGGTATTTTAGACAGTGTACCAGTACTCTCTGAACAGACACATTTTCTTTAATGTTTTAAGTCACCATTTGCTTAAAGCAAAAATATTTTTCTCACCTGTTGATTCATATCTTTTTATGGAAAATCATGTACACACACATGTGTGTATGTCTATTTTCTCAACCACTTTTTCTTGGTTTTGAATTCCTCAGTTTCCAGTTGTTTATTTCAGTTACATGTAGAGTAGTAAATATATAAACAATAATCTAAATTGGAGTATCTGTAGTTAATTGTAATATATCATATAGCTCAATTTAAAGAATTATATAATGTGGGGCAGCCTGCGTGGCTCAGCGGTTTAGTGCCGCCTTCAGCCCAAGGCATGATCCTGGAGACCCGGGATTGAGTCCCACATCAGGCTCCCTGCATGGAGCCTGCTACTCCCTCTGCCTGTGTCTCTGCCTCTCTGTGTCTCTCTCTCTGTGTGTGTGTCTCTCATGAATAAATAAATAAAATCTTTAAAAATAATAATAATAATAAAGAAAATGTAATGTGAATGCAAATTTTTTGTAGTGTCAGGCACTGCCTTGTATATAGTTAGTATTCAACAAATGCTTAGTAATTGAACGGATCATAAAATAACTGTATAGTGCTAGAGGGAAAACTGGAGCCTTTTTAAAAAAGCTTTTCTGTTTTTTTTGTTTGTTTGGGGTTTTTTTAAAAGATTTTATTTATTTTTTCATGAGAGACACAGAGAAAGAGAGAGGCAGAGACACAAGCAGAGGGAGAAGCAGGCTCCATGCAGGGAGCCTGATGTGGGACTCGATCCCAGGACTCGATCCCAGGACTCCAGGATCATACCCTGGGCTAAAGGCAGGCGCTAAACCGCTGAGCCACCCAGGGATCCCCACTTTTCAGTTTTGGATATATTTTTCTTAAAAGCAAGAAGTTATAAATTCAGAAGTGTCTCATCAGTTGGATTTCTGATCTGAAGAATATGCATGTTTGACCTATGAAAATTTTAAAAAGTTATGAATAATTACAATGGAATTTAATAGATTTACAAGGAAAAGGGCTAAAAAATAAATCATAGCTGCTTAAATTTCTCTTTTTCATGTGGTTGTGTCTGGATAATAGATGGAAGAAGAGAGACTGAGCAGGAACACATTATGATGAAAACCTTAGTCCACTGGTAGTCTACCCTGCTACAACCATGTGAGGATCTGAACCTAGGAAACAACATTGGTTAGAGTCATGTGTGTTACTCTATTTCCAATTGCGTCATTCTGAGCCCAACTTTGCCATTTCTATAGAAGAAATAGAATTAGCTACTTATGTTTTTCCTAGACCATTTCTAAGGGGTTTCTTAGGCAATCTTGATAAAAGGGTAATTTCAGATTTTTTGTAATTGTCATAACATTCATCATTGGCAAAGTGCAATTAATTCTGTTTGTCAGCAATATTAAACATGCTCAGAAAATCAAATGCTATTCTAAATATTGATGAAAATAAAAGAATCACTCATGTTCATAAGCAAAAAATTTGGTGCTAAATATTTTGATAGCTGGAGGAATTTTTCTTTTTATACTGTTGCGTACTCTATGGTAACTAATCTTTATTACCTTTCATTAGAGACCTTTTATGCACAGTTTATTTATTCATCCAGTTTAAATACTAGACATTTTTTATGAATCTAGTATATATCATAAACTAGGCTAGGAAGAGTCAGGACACAAAGAAATACAAATTCAGATTTTGGCCTTTGAAGCATTACAATCAAGTTGGGGTAGAAAGGTATGGGGAAAAGATAAACACACAAATGTTATACTGGTAATAAATGGTATGATAAATACTGCACAAGATGGAAGGTCAAAGCTTATAAAAAGGGCATCCATCCTGCAGCCACAAGGAGAGGTGTCCAGGAGGCCTTCCAGGAGAAAGTGGTACCTGAATAGCTGTTGTTAATTAACATGATCTCTACAAGGATTTCTTGAAATTGAATTATGCCTTAAACTGATTCTGCCTTTCTTCCTCCCTCCTCCAGCTCTGTTAAGGTTTTAGGTACAAGAAGTCCAGGGCCATGTATGGCAGAAATGAATTATTTACCCCAACATTTCTTCTTCTCTATTAAATTCCACCCCCCTCTTCACCCCACTCATTTTTTGCTGGATGTTTGGATGCTTGAAATAAAAATGTATTTCTCAGGCACCCTTTAACCTAGATGTGAGCCCTTAGATTGGGCTCTGGTGAGTGGGATATAAACAGAGAAATGTATGACAGATTAAGGGAAATATCCTTAAAAAATGGTTTGCAAATACTTGGTTCTGTGCCCCCGCCCCCTCTTCCTCTACCTGCTTGGAATGTGGATGAGTCGGCTACAGCTCTTTGTTGGGTGAAGAAGACAAAAGCCACCCTAGGGATGGCAGAGCAGGCAACTGGATGTAGCCTGGGTCCCTAAGGATTACAGGCAGCAGAGCCAACGTAACTGCTTTGAATTTACTAGTGAAGGAGAAATCAAATTCTGTCTTAGGCTAATGCTGTTTTGGGGCGGGGGAAGTCTTCTGCTACTCTCAGATGAACCTAATCTTATCAAATATATCATGTTTATCTTATTTAACAGCACTTAGTACATTTTGAGTGTTCAATAATTTTTTAAATAAATGAATGAATATATGAATCTCCAAACACATCAAAATTTCATACATAAAATTTGCCTCATGCCTCAGTAACTCCTGATTTTTCTTTCTTTCTTTCTTTTTTTTTAATCTACGATAGTCACACACAGAGAGAGAGAGAGAGAGGCAGAGACACAGGCAGAGGGAGAAGCAGGCTCCATGCTCCGGGAGCCCGACGTGGGATTTGATCCCGGGTCTCCAGGATCGCGCCCTGGGCCAAAGGCAGGCGCCAAATCGCTGCGCCACCCAGGGACACCTGATTTTTTTTTTAGATGAGCCAGATTTTCTCATTGCTTTCCTTATTATTTATTGAGAATAAGGCAGACCCTTAAAAAAGCTGCTTTAACTCATTCTGGTAAGTGGATTATTATTTCTTTGATATCTTAATTTGCAATACAATAGTGAAAAGATAGTTAACCTTTCAAATATCCATACTACTTTCCTCTCTTTATAGACTACACATTGCCAGGATGGTATATTGGAAACAAAAAAAAGCAAAATTGACAGGAAACTTGAACCAAAATAGGTACCTTTGCCGACTGTGCACTGATGGACATATGTTATGTTGTATTTACGTTCTGTTTACCTAGCTCTCAGGGAGAGGCTCAGAATACTAACCATGCCAGTTTTATCAAAATTCTCTCAAAAACATAATCTGCAGAAAAGTTCTACTTATTAGGGGCAAGACAAAGTTGTCAAGAAAATTTATATCGTATAGGTTGTCCTACATATAATGAAGTCTGAAGAGTAAACACTTTAGAAAACATTAAAAAAAAAAAAAAAGAACTTTCAAATTGTTCCAGTCCATTACTTGGTACTGCATTTTTATTGAACATTTTGAGATGGAGCAAAGAGCACTGACTCAGAGATCTAAGCTTTGTGCAACTTCGGTGCAGGTTATTTTCACTTTCCATCTCTCTGTAAAATGGCGGAACATTTACCCACTACATTTTGTAATGTGTTGAAACAGATAGCATCTTGAAATAGCTCGAACTGCACAGATATAAGTGTTTTAAAATAAAAATGGCATCTTCCTAAACTAGAGAAGAAAGAAAGGTAATTTAAATTAGTAGTAATTTACATGCTGTTCCTGTCTCTGGGCAGCTTGCTGTGATTTTTTCCTCTATAGTCCATCATTTATTTTCAAAATGATTATTCAAAAATAAAACTGGAGCAGCAGTTGTTCCCTTCTGAAATAATTGTATATGGGAATTGTCATCTATGAAATTAGACTTAATTTGGAGATGGAGATCAGGTGCTTTTAAAAACAGTTGAAGGAAGGAAGGAAGAAAGAAAGAGAAAGGAACCACACCATCCAAGATTCTGATTATCTATGAGCTAATTAGAAGCTTGAATTGATTTTTTGAAGTCTTTTTTTTCTTGCTCAATACCATCGTTACAGAAAATTGTATTAGATAATTCTTTCTTTTGCTCCAGAAGAATTTATCATCAGAAGTAACTTTCTTGGGGTGCCTGGCTGGCTCAGTCTGTAGAGCATGTTACTCTTTTTTTTAAAAAAAAGATTTATTTATTTATTTATTCATGATGGACATAGAGAGAGAGGCAGAGACACAGGAGGAGGGAGAAGCAGGCTCCATGCCAGGAGCCCGACATGGGTCTCGATCCCGGGACTCCAGGACCACACCCTGGGCCAAAGGCAGGCGCTAAACCGCTGAGCCACCCAGGGATCCCCCTTTTTTTTTTTTTTTTTTTTTAAGGAGAGCATGTTACTCTTGATCTCAGGGTCACAAAATCGGGCCCCATATAGAGGGAACAAGAAAGAAAGAAAAAAGAGAAAGAAGAAAGAAAGAAAGAAAGAAAGAAAGAAAGAAAGAAAGAAAGAGAAAGAGAGAGAGGGAGGGAGGGAGGAAGAAGGAAAAACTTTCTTTTTCTATCCCTTCATACTTAAAGGTTAATGGTTGCAATGCCACAGGAGTAAATATAATCCAGTGCAATGTAGAATCAGAAGGGCGAGGACAAAGGAGGCCTCTGATGGAGATGAGTTAGAAAAAAAAGTCTGAATGATTCACAGAAGGAAGGATCTTCATCCAGCAATAAGAATGGATCTCAGAATGGTTCGAAAATACTTATGTATCTAAATAGTAGCCTCCTGTGTTGTATTCAGGAAAAACTCATTGAACCAGAATTGCTGACTTGAACAGGCCTCATTTTCTTGATCTTGTTTTACAGATGTAGGAAGGAGAGGTGGGACCAGCTACATCATTTGTGGGGCCCATGGAAAATGAAAATATTGGGCTTCTTGTTCAAAAATCATTAGGCATTTCAAGATGGTGGCAATAAGCCAATCATAGGATACCTCTGAGGGCACAGGCCTTTGCGGCTACACAGGTTGCATGCCCATGAAATCAGTCCTGAGAAGTTGCCCAGGTTAAATTATTTGTTGCAAGGGATGAAACTGGTTAGGAGGGGCACTAACCTCCTGATTCCTTATTTAGTTTTTCTTTTTTTCCTCTGCATTTTATTATTTTTCCATATTCACTTCATATTTAACTTAGAATAATATATATTTCTTCATTTGTTCTTTAATTTATTAAGTATTTCTTGAACACAAACTGTGTGGCAGGCACTATATTAAACATTGAAGAAACAATTATTAGACAATTCCTTTCCTTAAGTACTACTTAACCCTGGGTGCAGAAAAATGACATCAGGAAAAACATCCATTTCTACAGAGGTTGTGGGGAAAGGTGGAACTCTCATACATTATTAGGGAGAGTTAAATAGGCATTAATTTTTTGGAGAATAACTTGGCCACACAAGAAAAATGTCTTAAATTGAGTATATCTTTTGGCCCAGAAATAACACTTTCTGGAATTTATCCTAAGGCAAAATAAGAAAAGTGGGCAAAATTATATGCACAGTTGTTTATCTCAGTGATTTTTTTTCCCATAAATGCTTAAGAATTTGGGTTTTGGTAGGCACATGTTAGTATACCTATGCTGTTAATACATGACCTTAAAAATGTGGTTTTAGTGCCACCTGGGTGACTCAGTGGTTGAGTGTCTGTCTTTAGCTCAGGTTGTGACCCCGGGGTCCCGGGATCAAGTCCCACATGGTGCTCCCTGTAGGGAGCATGCTTCTTCCTCTGCCCGTGTCTCTGACTCTCTCTCTTGCATCTCTCATGAATAAATAAATAAAATCTTTTAAAAAATTATAGAAACCAGAATACACACAAATAATTGTCTTGTGCCATTTTTAAATCCTAATTTTGTAAGAAAAAAATATGTGGAGAAAAATGTGTAGAGGATTATAAAAAAAATGTTACTTGCAATTATCTCTGGGGAAAAGCTTATGACAAAATTTCAGAATAACAAAATGATTTCTTTCTTTCTTTCTTTCTTTCTTTCTTTCTTTCTTTCTTTCTTTCTTTTTGAAGATTTCATCTATTCATGAGAGACACAGAGAAGAAGGGAGAGACATAGAGGGAGAAGCAGGCTCTACGCGGGGAACTCAATCCCAGGACTCTGGAATCATGACCCAAGACAAAGGCAGATGCTCAACCACTGAGCCACCTAGGTGCCCCAACAAAATGATTTCTAAGAGGACAGTTCCTTTAGAGCAATACTGAATGCAACACACTATTAGAAAGAAATTGGACACATCATAAGAGTGTGCTGCCTGAAAGATGCTTCTGCATCAAGTGTGATGCACATCACATGTGTGATGTGTTGCAGCAAGCCTGGCCATTCCTTTACTGTCAAATCCCATTTTATTTTGTTTTTTATTTTGTTTATTTCTTGCCTGTAAATACCACCTAAATACAGTAATGGATCTCAACATTTCTTTTTAATTTTAAAACATGTCATTGATCATTGTTATCAGTTGTTAACTTTAATGTCCACTTTAACTGGGATATGTATACATGCACATGGATATATACTTTGATTCCTAGTAGCTGTCCTCATCCTGCACCCTAGATTTCTAAGACAAATAATTACTGTTCTTATATCTTTTAGCATTTGACACATAAAGTTGGTTCAGTACATTGTGTAACGACACGGATGGTGGTAAAATTAATTTTCCTTAAAAATGACAGCTACCAGAACAACCACAAAAGCCTATGTTTTATAGCTTGGAATATACTTTCTTTTCTAGAAAATATTACAAAAATATTTGTTTACTGCTGGCCTTCTGTGAATTCTTTGAAACCCACAACAATTCCTATAGCATTCCTTATAACCATCAACTTGACCAACTTCGTTACAATGCAGTCAGGTCAAATTTATGAGTTAAGGATCGTATCTACATTAGTTACCCCTCTCTTTAGTTTTCCGGACACCTGCCAAAACACAAAGCAAACAACTACTAGAAGTCCTTTCTTGTCATCATGATGTCTTTCTTCTCCTCTCTCCTCTTCCTAGCCATCAGACCTCACAATCCTTTCTGGTCTCTGTGTAGTTCTACTTCTTTTCCTACCCACCTCTTTCCTAGCACCCCGTCAGCACCAGTCTAATCCAAAGAGCTAACGGGGATTTTGCCACATTTGTCTTTTTAAAATAAGGATATAGAGAATAGAGAAGAAAAATTTGCTTTAGAGTCAGATGTTTGTTTACTTTACAGAGGTTGCAGATCATAGCATTCCCATTAAAAATAATGTTACTTTTCAACTTAAAAGAATTAACCTAAGGAGAAAATTTTCAAGGACAAATAATGCTCATAGAGTGGGGCAAAGGTGGTTAAGTAGAAAAAGGGCCTATTGAGTGGTGAAATTTATCCAGTCATCAGAAAGCCTTCACAACCTTGTGCTTATGTCACATATCATTATTAATAGATTTGTAGAATTGAGTGATTTTTGTATGACTTTTAACAAATAAATAGCCTACATGATAATGTTAACTAATAAGTGCAGGCTGTAACAATAATTAAAAAGTAAGAAAATGAGGGCAGCCCAGTGGCTCAGAAGTTTAGCACCGCCTTCAGCCCAGGGCCTGATCCTGGGGACCCAGGATCGAGTCCCATGTCAGGCTCCCGTCAGGGAGCCTGCTTCTCCCTCTGCCTGTGTCTCTGCCTCTCTCTTTTTGTGTCTCTCATGAATAAACAAATAAAATCTTAAAAAAAAAAAGTAAGAAAATGAAACATTGAAGATATAAATGTTCAACGAAATGACACATTTTGCCTTATTCTTGGTTAGGTAAGAATAAAAAAATAGTCATCCAAAGGGGAAAAGGGGAAGAGGCATTGAGGACATTTGGTGGCATGCCACCTTGAGAAAATGAGACTGGAGAAAGATTCTTTTTTTTTTTTTTGAGAAAGATTCTTGCATTGATCCATGGTTGATGCTGGGAGGAAGGGGAGTGAGAGGGACAGACATACTTTTACTGTCTTTGTAAATTTTCGGATGTAATGCTATGTGATTATAGCAATCTTCTCCTATCACATCCCAAGGATTTTCTTTAGTACTAAATCCTGTGGAGAAATTGTTTTTCTTATAAAATGATGATAATTAACTAAAATTCCTGCTAAATTTTACATATTCTTAGTATGAGTTATAGCATAGAACATCAAAATTCGGACTTTATTAACTTAGCAATTAAGAAAAAATATTCAGGCACGTAAAAAATAAAAACACGGATTCCTCAAAAAGTTAAACATAGATTTATCATATGATCTAGCAATTCCACCTGGTATATAACCAAAAGAATTGAAAGCAGAGACTTAAACATATACTTGTATACCAATGTTCTTGGTAGCATTATTCACAACTGCCCAAAGGTGGAAATAACCCAAATCCATCCAACAGATGAATGGACTTCAAAAAGTGTGCTATATACATACAATGGCATATTGTTCAGTCTAAAAAAGAATGAAATTCTGATTCATGCTACAACACAGGTAAACCTTGACAACAATGCCAAGTGAAATAAGCCAGACACAAGAGAACAAATATATGATTCCATTTATGTAATGTACCTCAAATAGGCGAATTTACAGAGACAGTAGGTATATTAAAGGTTACCAGAGCCTGGAGGAAGAAGGGAATGCAGAGTTACTCTTTAATAATTACAGAGTTTTGGGGCACCTGGGTGGCTCAGTGATTGAGCATCTGCCTTTTGCTCAGGTCATGATCCTGGGGTCCTGGATTCCAGTCCTGAATCAGACTCCCTGTATGGAGCCTGCTTCTCCCTCTGCCTGTGTCTTGCCTCTCTCTCTGTGTCTCTTATGGATAAATAAATAAATCTTAAAAAAAAAAATGAGTACAGAGTTTCTGTTTGGGATGATGAAAAAATTTTGGAAACATATAGTACTGATGGCTGCACAGCCTGGAACATGTACTCAATGCCACTGAACTGCATACTTAAAAATGGTTAAAATAGTAAAGTTTATGCCCTGTATAGTCTACCAGAATAAAGAATATATTGAAAAGTAAAAATAAAAACACTTACCATATTTACCGTGACAGAAATCTTGAGAAAATGTCACAACCTTATACCAGAAATGACTCTTGTTTTCGAATGGGCATTAGATTTAATCTTTCAGGGATGCTTGGATGGCTCAGTGGTTGAGTGTCTGCCTTCGGCTCAGGGCATGATCCCGAGATCCAGGATCGAGTCCCACATCAGGCTCCTGGCAGGGAGCCTGCTTCTCCCTCTGCCTATGTCTCTGCCTCTCTTTCTCTCTCTTTCTGTGCCCCATGAATAAATAAATAAGATCCTAAAATAAGAGATTTAATTTTTCAAAG
Organism: Vulpes lagopus; assembly: GCF_018345385.1. Lineage (NCBI taxonomy): Eukaryota > Metazoa > Chordata > Mammalia > Carnivora > Canidae > Vulpes > Vulpes lagopus. The sequence goes on along the minus strand of NC_054844.1, from coordinate 17,729,179 downwards.
CATATACGTCAATTTTAGCTTTAAGTATTTTTCAAACTTTCAGATTATTTTGTTCTTAAAATTTCTCAGCAATCAGGGCCAGACTACTGAACACTCTGCAGGGGGAAAATGTGCCATGCTATTAACTAAACAAAGCTAAAGAGAGTCCTCAATAAGCTAATGTTCAGTAAAACAAAACAAAACAAAAACCCCCAAAGCAAAAAACTCCACTGTACAGCGTGCTGCCTTTTTCAAATGTCAATGATTATATACCTTTTAGCTTCTCCCCGACCCAGTGTTCCCTGAGACACAGTTTAGGGAATGCTGTCAACCTGTCGCCTATATGGTGTAATTTCTTATTTATTTATTTATTTATTTATTTATTTATTTATTTATTTATTCATGAGAGAGAGAGAGAGAGGCAGAGACACCGGAGGAGGGAGAAGCAGGCTCCATGCTGCAGCCGGATGCGGGACTCAATCCCAGGACTCCAGGATTGCGCCCCGGGCCAAAGGCAGTTGCTAAACTGCTGAGCCACCCAGGGATCCCCTATATGATGTAATTTCTGAATTGGCCTCCACAATTGATTGTTTCACTTACTGCTCTGTCATGCTTTCATCATTTTATTCTTTCTTTTACTTATGGATCAATGTAACACATTTACTGGGTACCAATATTGTGACACTCAGCATGCTAAGTGCCATTCAGTATCCTTGGTGATCTTCTCAAATCTAGGTACGAATAATCTGAAATACCCTCTATTTAGCACTCACAAGTATCCCTGATCTCTATCCAATTAAAGACTTGCCCAGTTTCACATAGATCCAACTCACTTTATTATATGAAAGAGATGGAAGAAGAGGAGCTTCTCAATTGGGATTGGTCAAGGTCTAGGATGTGGAATGAGGATCTTCACCTATGTCCCAAGGACCTTTTACCCCTTTGCTCTCAAGTGGTGAGCTTGCTTTCTCCTTCAGCCTAACAGGTTCACACCATAGGATCATCTCTACTTTCACATCTCTACTTTTCATTTAAGTGGATCTGGGGTTTCCAGGTTAGAAACCTGGAATGTGCTGTTCTTTGGGACTCCCTCTCCCTTTGCAATTCTGTTTTCTCAAGGAAAGAATCTCCTTTGGAACCATGTGCCAGAGATTTATTCCTTTACTCACCAAAATACACACTGTATCCTCTAGTACCTGTATTTTGCTAGGTTCTGTGGATAACAAAGGGGGAAATAAAAACGTGTTCCTTGACCAAAAACTAGATATATGCAAATCTAACAACTATGGAATGGGATAAGTGATGTACTATTAACAACTGCTGAGTTATAGCGATTCCAATTATCTATGGAATATTCATTATGCATCTAACATTGTCCTAAGTGCTTTATGTGCATTAACTTGCAATATATCCAACAACAAACTTATGAGGTAGTTACTCATGTTTACCCTCATTTGATAGATAAAAGAATAGGTCCACAGTTACACAACTAATAAATGACAGATCTGAGATTTGAGCGCAAGCAATCTGACTTCAGAGTGGTACTATTAATCACTATTCTATGATACTTCTTTCTTGTTAATATAAAGTGGTAGAGAAGGGCAGCTCAGGTAGCTCAGTGGTTTAGCGCCGCCTTCAGCCTGGGGCGTGATCCTGGGGTCCCGGGATTGAGTCCCACGTCAGGCTTCCTGCATGGAGCTTCTCCCTCTGCCTGTGTCTCTGCCTCCCTCTCTCTCTCTGTGTTTCTCATGACTGAATAAATAAAATCTTAAAAAAAAAAAAAAAGTGGTAGTGGAGAGGCTTCTGCTGTGAAAATCACACTGGAAGTACTCCTTGAGCTGAATCTTGTTAGATAAGTCACGTTTCATCCAGCAGCAGGTAGATGTATGTATGTGTTGAGGTGAGCAGAGAGGGCAGAGGACAAGGGATTGTCGCACATACAGCTGTGTAAATCCTACACAGGAATGCCCAGCTAAGCAAATAGGGGGAGGGCCTGGAATCTATACCCACTCTGCTCACTAAGCTGTGCACCTGAAGAGGATACAGTTTGCATGAAGGTGTTGTATATTGTTCTTTCCATTCAGTTTATAGTAGTTTTATGGGACAGATCAACTACAGATTAAAATTTAAACTAAGAAGCTTGATTGTAAGGACTCTGTGCTTGTTTTTTGATTCTCGTCTCTTAATTCCAGCCTTTGGATACTAAGTGTCATGAGCTCTGCCTTCTTGTCCCAACCGGCCCTGTCGGCCCTTCAAAGTAATTCATCCTTCTCTCTAGCCATAAGAACATTTCCACATTTTAAAATCTAGGACTGATTGATTCTTTCATAGTTCACATTAAGGTATGAAAGACTGATAATTTGCCCTAAAACTCTAAAAAGAGATCGGTTACTAATAAAGCATGCAATTAGTACAGTTTCAGGTAGGAGAGGGGCAGATATTTTTGAATAGAGGGAACAATTTGATAACTTGTGGGTAAAATTAAGAGGTCCCTATCCACCTGTGTTTTGTATAGGTTCAAGAATTTTATAGGGGGATCCCTGGGTGGCCCAGTGGTTTAGCTCCTGCCTTCAGCCCAGGGCATGATCCTGGGGTCCCGGGATCGAGTCCCATGTCGGGCTCCCTGCATGGAGTCTGCCTCTCTCTCTCTGTGTATGTCATGAATAAATAAACAAAATCTTAAAAAAAAAGAATTTTATACTGAGTATTCACTCTTGCTTGGCTGCTCCATGCAACAGACCCTAGAAATATGCTACCAAGTGGATATTTTAGATTATTTCTTGTCTTTACTTTATGCCCATGGTCAACTCTGTTTCTTTGTTGTTGTTGTTTTTAAGATTTTATTTATGTATTCATAAGAGACACAGAGAGAGAGGCAGAGACATAGACAGGTGGGGAACCTGATGCGGGCTCGATCCCAGGACCCAGGGATCAGGACCTGAGCAAAGGCAGGTGGTTAACCACTGAATTACCTAGGTGGCCGTGTTTCTTTGTTCTTTGAGGAGTTGGGCTGTTGCTCAGTTGACAACTGTCCCTTGCGCCCAGATCTACCTCAGGCAAAGTCATCTCCAGCCGTAGCCCCAGTCCCAGCTTGGACAGACTGAACCAGACCACAGTGATTTTTTTGAACATTCAGGATGATGATCTGTCCTCCATCAAGTAACTGATATTGTTTAATATAAACTCCACATTACATAGGGTTGTTGCTCACAGGGAGCTAGAAATGTCCTGTTGGCTTCCCTCTCTTAAGGTCTTTTTAAGAAATGCAAATAATCCAAATTTAAATAGCATGTCTGACTAATTTACACTCAAGTGTAGGTGGTTTTTTTTTTTATGGCCTTTTTTCCTCTGGAGGGACTTAAGGAGGTTAGAGAAAGGAGGAGGGAGGTTATGGAAAGAGAAAGGGAAGAGGGGGAATAAGCATAATCAAAGAATTTTGCCATTTCATAGTCTTTACTTTGGGGACAACATTTAAGAGTAATATCTGGAAGAAGTACATTAAATAAGTTTATGCTTCAACTGTATGTATATGTATATGGAAACCAAGGAGATCTATTCTGAATACCAAGTTTCCAAATATAGAATTTTTAAATAAGTATTGATATTCATTTATTTACAGAAAGGCAAACTTTCCTACTCTTGATAGTAAGAAGCAAGTTTTCCTACTCTTGTAAATAAGAAATGAGTTTTCCATTCACCTATCTCATGGATTCTGAATTCTTTAAAGTTTGTGAAATAATAACTTTCCCTCAAAATATGACAATATTATACATGCCTTAGGACATACTGGATATTAAGAGACAGATGTCTTCTAAGCAATCTGAAGAAAAGAAGAATCTCTTATAAAAAGGCAAGGTATGTTATAGAACCCAAGGACAGGAAATACCGCCAGATCTCCCATGGGACAGAACTGAGGACTGAAAAGTTGTATATTTTTCCCTTTTACTCAATCTCATCCCCTCTCCCATGGAGAGGATTTTCCTTCTCTCTATGTTTCTACTCTGTTTTTACAGAGCAGCATTCCTCACTTATACATGGCACATTGTGTGGGATTGCCAAATTTAGCAAATAAAATTATAGGATGTCTATACTTTACTTGGCAACTGTGCCATCATGCCTCGCCAATCCATTGCCCTCATTTCCTGGGTCTCCCTAATCCATAACCAGAGCTGATTTATGGGAGTTTCTGTATCTTCATTCAAAATTCAGTAGGAAGAATCTAATTAGTTCAGCTTGGGCCAGTGGCCAGCTGTCATGGGTAAGGCAGTCAGAGGGCCATCTCTGTAGGTGGGAGGCGTTGTCAGGTAAATGATGATGAGTTGGCCCAAAATGTTATCTACTAAATGTAAATTTAGGCTATAAGTAAATCTTGCTTTACACATAGAGTTGCACTTGCAAATTTCTTGATTTCATAGACCAAGTTCTATTGGTTTTTGTATTCCCTCGTGTCTGGCATCTAGTACTTCATACATATTGGTGAATTGAGTTAAATGAGAAAAATTTCAAAAAATTATCCTGTTTCTCTGTTTATTTGAATATTTCTATATATAGGTAAGGACAGAACAACTTTCCAGAACTGGTGTTTTTGGTTACTAATGTGTTGCTTTAAGGTGATAGTATGTATAAAAGGGGATCAAATGGAGAATGATGTTAACCTAGTGGAAGAGTCACTGGAAAGCTCCAGAGCACCAAAAAGTTACTAAAAATCTTTTAAAAGTACATGAATCACCCAGAAAGGTTTGTATATTAGCCAATCACTAAGAGGAAATTAATTTATTAAAATTTCAGATTGAGGGTGAAATAAACCAGGTGGCTCAGTGGTTTAGCGCCGCCTTCAGCCCAGGGTGTGATCCTGGAGATCCGGGATAGAGTCCCACATTGGGCTCCCTGCATGGAGCCTGCTTCTCCCTCTGCCTGTGTCTCTACCTCTCTCTCTCTGTTTCTCTCATGAATAAATAAAATCTTAAAAAATAAATAAATAAAATTTCAGATTGAATGATCTTTCTCTTAATAAACAATTAAAAAAAACCCTCTTATAATGGCCCTGCTCATTTATTTTCTTGTTTCTCTTTTGGCCACTGATACTCTTTCCATGATGATTTACTCTAATTTTTTAGGATGCTTTATGCAAATGGTAGCTAGCAACTTTTACTCTATTACCTACCACTTATATGATGCTAACCACATATGGAATAAGTCATCTATATTATCAACATCTACAGCACTGATGGTTAAAAGTCATGGTACCATCAACCCACATGGAGGCACAGAGTTATAGGAAGCAGAACATGGAGAAAGAGAAACTGAACGTGGGACACATGACCTGGGTTTGCAGACACCAGGCCTACATTTAACTACGAGTTCTCCTTATTATTTCCTTTGATGCCTTGGGCCAGTTTCATAACCTCTTTTTGTCTCAATTTTTTAAAGCAGGGATGAATATGCCTGCCCTGGCCACCTGCCAGGGTTGTTAATCAAACAAGATAATGTATGTGAAAGTGTTTGTAAACTATAAAATACTTCACAGACATAAGATTCTTCTTGTTGTCTGATAAAAGACGTTTATAAATCATGTTAATATCTAAGGAAAGATGTCATTTCTATATTGATGATTACTATGAACTAGAGGTATAAGCTCTAAAAAGATAGAATTTGAAAAGGAAAACAATCCTCCTGAATGGACTATTATTACTTTACATGCCATTTTATTTATTTATATGATTTTATTTATTTGTTCATGAGAGACACACAGAGAGAGACTGGCAGAGACACAGGCAGAGGGAGAAGCAGGATCCATGCAGGAAGCCAGATGTGGGACTTGATCCCGGGACTCCAGGATTATGCCCCAGGCCAAAGGCAGGCGCTAGACTGCTGAGCCACCCAGGGATCCCCTACATGCCATTTTAAAGGACAAAACTATTCTTATTGCTTATTATTGTTTTTCTTTCCTTTTTATTGTTTTTAATGCATAATTTAAGATGAACAAAGAAATGCATTAGGCTGGGGGAAATAGCCATAACCAAGAATATCTGAGTTAAAAAAGCTCTCGTCATTGCCACATTGTTAAAGGCATTATTTGAGGCTTCCCTGTTGGGTTCCCATTCTGTACCAGTGTCTCATCCCTTATCCTTAAAAAAAAAAAAAAAGGTTTATTTATTCATTTGAGAGAGAGAGAGAGAGAAAGTACAAGTGGTGGAGGGAGTAGAGGGGGAGATAGAAGCAGATTCCCCGCTGAGCAGGGAGCTCGACATGGGGCTCCATCCCAGGACTTCAGGATCACGGCCTGAGCTGAAGGCAGATGCTTAACTGACTGAGCGCCATCCAAGTACCCCTCATCCCTTATTATCCTTCTGGAATCCCCACAGAGAAGGAAGACCATAGCTATTAGTGCATCCCTTGTCTTACATAGAAACTTTAGTATCAGCATCTATTCTCTTCTCATTTCACTTTCCTCCATGGTGTTAAGCCCCATCATTTGGTGAAAAAAGAAATAGCATCTCCTTGCAAAATGGTGGGAACCTTGTGGGAAATTATAGATTTCTGTGCTGTAGAAGTCTTGTTTCTTTTTGCAATGAGTTCAAAACTTATGTATCTTATCTATGGTGATTTTCAGCTCCTAACTGGAGCCTGGTATACATAGGTGTCCAATAAACGACTAAATAAATGAATATATGGATGGATGTTGTTTGGTTGAATTATTATATTCTCAAGAAGAGAGATAAATATCTTATTAATTAATCCATTTATTATATAAAATGATATCACAAATAGCTCTACCTTGAAATTGTCTACGAACGCAACTCCCTAACATAAAATAGCTGTGGAACCAAATACTATTAAATCAAACATTTGTGACTTGTCTTATTTGGGAACACTTGTAAGTATCCTTTTTTAAAAAATATTGTATTTATTTATTCATGAGAGACGCAGAGAGAGAGGCAGATACATATGCAGAGAGAAAAGCAGGCTCTCCATTGGGAGCCCGATGCGGGACTCCATTCCTGCACCAAGGATATGCCCTGAGCTGAAGGCAAATACTCAACCGCTGAGCTACCCAGGGGTCCCGTCGTAAGTATCCGTTTTGAATATTGATAAAGCAGTGTCCATATATCCTCTTTTGTATGAATGATTTTATTATTATTATTTAACATTTTTTAAGTCAGTTGAATTCATGTCTAACCAAACTGAACTGAATTTCAAGTCTATGCTGTTAACTTGAAAATGATCAACATTAACAAAGGAAAAGCAAGCAGGCTATTCCAGGCAAGTTTATGTTTACAAGTTGTAGAAAGATTGCTTATTTTAACCAGTGAGATTGATCTGGGGTGATGAACTTTTAAAAAAAGATAGACTATAGTCAGTTTGACCTAGAGACAGAAATGAGCTATGAAAATAAAACATAGGATAGAGTTGCATTGAGGAGCAGTATTTAATATGAAATTTAAGCCCTGGTTATTATTCTATTTCTTTTGTTAGTTTCATAGGTTCTGTAGTTGAAACATTTCAACTAGTTGTATATCAGGTTTGCTCATATACTTATTGCAGAGTCGGTTAATTGCATGTCATTACATGATGTTTTATTTGTTGCATGCTGTTGTTCACCATTCCAGGCTTATAGAATTCTGCCCCTTATTTATAGTGTTAGTTTTCCACACTTATGCCTGAAAAAAATTATCTCCACTTTGTTGTTTTCTTTTGTGACTTGTCTCTTGCTTAGGTCCCAAGTTTCTGCCTAACTGGTTGGAGGAATACTTCTGGGCTTGCCACTGTAATTTGTTTAATCAGGTCCAGGTCATGGGAACAGAGCAATGATTCTGAGAATGATTTGCCCTCAGCTGAGGTCTGGCCACCCCAGAGAATAGACTCAACATTATGGGAGCCACAGCATCCTGTCTCAAACAAAGCAGGGGACATGTAGCCCTGCAAAATCATTCTGGGAAAAAAATCTGGAAATTAACCTGAAAATAGGAGACTGTAGTGGATAGACTGGAGTAAAATATCTGCCATGCTTGAAGGCAAATGCAGTGGTCATATACCTTGGCTTAATTGTCTTGTCTTAGTTAAAATGAATGTAATATATTATTTGCTTCTTTGTAAGCTATTACATTTACTTACCAGTTAAGCCTTTGCTTTTTGATGCCACCAAAACTTTTTCTATAAAATTTTACTAAAGTGAGTTTTGGATTATAAATTCATTTATCAAAAGAATATTTCTAGTGTAGAAATAGATAACAATCTTTAACACATTTTAAGGAAGATTTTCTTTATTTGAGAGAGAGAGAGAGAACATCAATGGGGGAGGGTCAGAGGGACAAAGCAGACTCCCTGCTGAGCAGCTCAATCCCAGGACCCTGAGATCATGACCTGAGCCAAAGGCAGATGCTTAACTGACTGAACCACTCAGGCACCCCTAGGAATAGATACAATCTTTAAAGGAAACAACAACCAATCTTAGATTATAATAAAGAAAATATTTTGACATTCTCCAAAGTAGACTCTGGGTATTAAAAATACAGACAAAACATTAGAATAATGGTACTGTGACATAATAGCTCTATCTTCATGTTTGCCCACATATACAATAGACTTAGTAATTGCATAAATGTCTTTTGCCTCCCATACTTCAATATGCCACTGAGGTTATATAAAATTACATCTAAGAACAACTTCTGTCCCATTTGAAGCAGAAAAAAATGTCCCATAGAGGGTAATTAAAGATTCCCTCTTTTGCCACAAACTGGTTTGTTAAAGAATGACTTGCTCACCCCAAAAGGATTTGGGGGACAATAAAGCTTAATTACTTAAAATTACTGCAGAGCATGCAAATAAAACCAAACTGTTAAAGTATGATTCTTTGGATATTGCAATTTTAAATATGCTTGCTTATATTCAGTTCAAAATACTATTAAGATAAACCTTGCCTTATGCACTGGATTCCTAATGACTGGTTTTATGATTGTTGCAAATTCAATGAGAACATAATATTTGGAAAATCTGGCCTTTATTGGGAAATACTAGTCAAGGGTGGGGGTCGATGTTGTAAGAAATGAGGTTCTCATTACATTCTCGTGAAAGTTCAGTGGCCAGAGGAAAAAAAAATGTTTCATGTTCTTATCATGTTTGTGCAACATTTTAAAAAGTTACTGCTCTAAAAATTGTGCAATAGAAAGTAATCACCGGCAGAGCTTTATAAGATTACAATACATGGGACACAGATGTCATTTAATTATGTATGATTTACCTGTCCTGACATGTCTTTGCTGTCCATGGGTATTCATCAGAAGTTCAGGTATAATTACAATTAAGATTTTAAGTACTTGGAACTGTACATAGAAAGCATTTGTAAAATTACTTCTTTCTGCTGAAAATAGGACAATTGGTTTGTTTTGGAGTTAGAGACATAAGTACAAAACAAATGGCATTTCTTAAGATTATGCTTCAAGTGTTTAATTTTTAGTTGAAAAAAGGAAACTAACTTTGTCAGTAAAATTCAATTTTTTTCTCACTCCTGCTGAAATTTAAAATATATCAGGTGATCAAGTTTTATCAGAAATGTAAGTATCCACTGTCAGTTGATTTAGGGGTTGCACATAAACTGTTTGGCAGAATTTAAAATACGATAAGCTTGAGATAGTATCCAAACCTTTTTGCCCTCATTTTTGTCCTTCCACTTTTACTGAAAGTTGTTTCCTAATATTGGTGTACTTACAGTACACAAAGAAAGTAAATAATATAATTGATACTACTTCTATATTGCAGAAACAACCAGAATTCAAAATTAGCGTAGAGAAACTTCTGGGAGCTTTCTTTCTGACTAAACTTACCACACCCATCAGAAGAGGACAAAGTTCAATCTGTGAATAAGACTCAGGTTTTTTTCAAAGTGGCTCTTTTGCCAACAATATGCTACATACTCCATTTCCTTCTTCTCTGTATAAGTGCTTTTCTGAAGTTTACCTCTTAAGTGGTTCATTACCCATCCCCTTACTAGCTGAATACCTCTCAAAGCTACCAACAGTTTAGTGTTCCAAGGATACAAATATGAGAGATCTCAGGCATTGTCCAATAAGTTTCATGTTGATAGGATAGTCTTTAAGTGTAAGAACAAGGGAAATACACATCTTAAAGCTGCAAATAAAAGGAAAGCCATTGTATAGAAATAGCTATGCTTAAGAAAAAGAGTTTCTGATACTGGAAGGTGATGTTGGACCATAGATCCTAAAAGTTGTAAATTGTTGATGGTTGGAAGAGGAAATAGTATTCCAAACCAACAAGCATTACCTGCAGTTCCCTCACAGATGGGAGGTGAATTTGTTTTAGGGTATTGGTCTCTTTTGTTTCTGAAGGACTCCTCTTTCATGAGTTAGATATTTGCAAATTAAGTAAATACTATTTCTTTTAGTTGATTATTTGTAAATGAAGTATCTACCATTATCAAGGGGGAAGTTACTCAAAAGTAGATCCCTAAGTCCACTGAATTCTTTGGGGGGGGGTGAGGGAGAGTGGGTGACATGCCTCTTTGAAGATACTTTGATGATGTGACCTGGTTCCTCTAGCTGAGTCTGAGACGGGGGTTGTGGGGAGAGTTGTGGGGGGAAGTGGTACCTGGGAAAGGAAGATGAAAAAGGGAAATTTTGGCTAGAGGAAGATTAAGTGGATTCTGTAAACACACAAGCTGCCTGGGGACCCAAAAAGAGTTCTCTAGGTAATTCCCTGTAAAAAGGCATATCAATAAACTCTAGCTTCTAGGATGAACAATTCACATCAATGTTCATATTTTTCTTTTCTTTTCTTTCTTTTTTTTTTTTAAGATTTAATTTATTTATTCATGAGAGCCACAGAGAGAGAAAGGCAGAGACATAGGCAGAGGGAGAAGCAACCTCCCTGCCGGGAGCCCGATACAAGACTTGATCCGAGGACCTGGGTCATGATCTAAGCCAAAGGCAGGTGTTCAACTACTGAGCCACACAGGTGCCCCCCATATTTTTCTCTTCTTTATTATAATCCCTTATAGCTACTTCAAGCCTTAGTAAAGTATCCTAAAGTGTCTTAGCTATGTTTACTGAATTCCAAGTGGCAGTGGATGGAAAAACCCATTTCTATACTTTGAGGGTAGTCTGTGTCTATACTTTGGAAAGTTAAGGAGCCCACAGAGCTCCAGCCAGGGGTGATCAGTGAACACTGAAGTGGCAGCCTGGGAGATGCGGACACAAAACACCCAGGATGGATTTGTGAAACATGGGAGCACTCACTGTGTATATTTATAAAGTCTGGGGGAGGGATCAGACTCTCTGCATTCCCTTGAATGGAGGCTCTTATCCTTCTTATTTGGATATTAAAGAGAAGAGGGACATTGAAAGGCCAAAGATGTTGTGTTATATAATTCATGTCATAAGAATGTGAGAAATGAAATCCAGTGTCACAGTGACATGCTGACATCTGGCAGTAAAGTAATAAGATCCTATCAGCTGATTCCAGAACAATTTGGAAGGTAAAGATAGGAAGTTTTAATATAAAAGTTTAGTACTTCTCCACTAAATGTGACACCTTTACTATTGTATAAGGGCATATACAAAAAAAAAAATACATAAATGCACAGAGAAGGGCAGCCCGGGTGGCTCAGTGGTTTAGTGCTGCTTTCGGCCCAGGGTGTGATCCTGGAGACCCGGGATTGAGTTCCACTTTGGGCTTCCTGCATGGAGCCTGCTTTTCCTTCTGCCTGAGTCTCTGCCTCTCTCTCTCTCTCTGTTTCTCACATGAACAAATAAATAAAATCTTAAAAAAAATAAAAACAGTCTGAAATAAATGCCAGAGAAAAATTTTAGATCCACGGGAATAAAAAATTATAAAAGGCCTACTGTTCACTCATCATGGTAGAGAATGAAAAAAAAAAAAGAAAAGAAAACCTACCCCTGCCCTTGAGAAGTTTACCATTATGCAGTCTCATTTGCATACAAACAGAGGGACACATGAAATAAATCAAAGGATGTATGTGCAGAAATCTATACCTTTCTTCCCAGGTAAGGACACATAGCAGTGACCACAAGCCTTGGAAGGTGGTGACTACCCTCGGACCAGATTTGGGGCCAGGAAGCAGAGAGACCAGTTGCAGTTCTACAGAAGAAATGTCTAGGGCAGCCCGGGTGGCTCAGCGGTTTAGCACCTGCCTTCAGCCCAGGGTGTGATCCTGGAGACCCAGGATCGAGTCCCACGTCGGGCTCCCTGCATGGAGCCTGCTTCTCCCTCTGCCTGTGTCTCTGCCTCTCTCTCTGTCTCTCGGTGTGTGTGTCTCAAAAATAAATAAATCAAATCTTTAAAAAAAAAAAAAAAGAAATGTCTACTTATCAGTGGGATGCAGCTGGATCCACTGCTGTTTGCCAGAATTGCAGCAGAGGGGGTGGAGCAGGGCACTGAGACAGGGGCTGTGTGCTCCCGAAGTCCAGAGCAGGAGCTCTAGAGCCATCTTCCCTGGCTTCTAATGAAGGCTCCTTACTTCACCAGTCCACTCCTTTTTCTCAAGAAGTTACCTTATTTTCAATTACAATAATCATTTTTGGTGAATCCCTAAAGGGGTGATGCTTGAAGGCTTGATCTGAGTATTTCCACCTAGGCTTAGATGAGGTCTTGCATGGGTGATTCTGGATGGTGGTTGGTTTCTGCCTATTCTGGATTCATTTGGGAAGCAAAAAATTAATCTTGGCTAAAAGCAATGGGAATTATGTCAAGGTGGATTCCTTCCCCTACAATTGAGGTTGGTTCTCTGACATTCTAGATTTAGGACACCTATGGGCTCAGGGGCATCTCCAGGATGAGTAGCTGCAAATATATTAGTTATAGGCTAGCAGTGTCATTAGAAGCATTTCTGTAGTCACCATGGTTTTCCTGTGATAGCCTACCACCTGGTGACTTGGCAGTCTCACAGAGTAAAGGAAACAGTGATTGAGGAAGAGGTAACAGGTGTTTCTTTGCTGACCAGTCTAATACATAAACTGTGTTGTCTTGTTCATTGAGAAGCTCTATAGATAAATAATGGTGTAAGAATACCCCCAACTGCAGTATTTTGTAAAAACTAAATGAATTTCCTTGAGATCTAAATGGCCTTTTAAAAAAAAGTGATATTCCATTAAAAGAGTATTTACATTGCATTTAATTTCCTTCTTTTAAAAAGAAAACATGCTATGATGGTAAAATCATCCTGTGCTACATTTACTTTGTCTGACAATGTTTTTTTTTCTGTATGCACAGTGCTTCTCTGAGCTGACATTAAAAAATGACCTGAAGTCCAGGAAAGGAAAGCTAGGAGAAAGAGGGACAATAATACAATCAGGAACAAACAAGCAAATAATTCTATATAGGAAGGAGCTACTTACGGAAAGGGCAGTATAAATGGTGCCCTGCAAATGCTTTTCTAAAAGTATCGTTTTCACCCTTATACTTGGAATATCTCAGGTTACAGTTTTAGGTACTATACAAATATTCAACCTGCCATTGTTCACAGTTTCTTGAAGATAACACTAACTATCCTTAGTTTTATAGATGGATGATATAAACCAAGAATTAAGAAAAATAAATCATTACAAGAAGGAAAACTATAGCTCCCAACTCTTGATTCCTGCTAATCCCTGTTAGTAAGACAATCTCTCTCACCTGAAAAAGTTTCAACTGTCTGAAACCTTCTCTCTAGAATCTTAATTGCTACACCCCTTAATGTCTTAAAGGCCTGTGGGCTGAGGCTCTTTCTCCTTGGTTGGATATTTTCTTGGCCTGTATAAGGAAAGCCCTGTCTAGGTAGCAAATGGTAGCAGTCTGCATCCTGTGACTGTCCATATATCTTTGCTTAAACACAGGTATTTGGCACATTTGTTCACAAGCCTAACATTGGTGAGCCCTGTATTCCTTTGTAGGGCTCATCGGTACTTGGTCCAAGAGCTAGAAGCTGCACTTAAGTAGGGCCCTCACCCCTACCCCCAACCTGCCCCGCCCCAACCCCTGACACTTATTGAAAAAGTTGCTTATTCTGGGCAAAGCTGCTGTAAATTGCTGTCACCATTTCATATGAGCAAAACCTCAAAACTTCACATTAGGGCTGTAAGCAGGCAAAAGCATCTGCCCATCTCTTAAATCAGGTTGGCTAATAGAAGCTCTACAAACCATTGAGGTCAAAAGGTCCTGCCCATATGCTAAAGTCTAAAGCCCTAAGCCACCTGTCCAGACCTCATCAAAAAGTACTCCTGTATATAGATTTTCTCCCCTCTAATGTCCCTTCTTTTGTTTTATTTCTTAATGTTAGCAACCAACTCATCAGATTTAGGGGATTTTGTGGGGGTCCACCAAATAGAGCCTTTCTTTCCTGTCTGGATTCTGACAAATCAAGAAGTAAAAGAATAAGACAGATGGAATGTCCAAACTTCACCATTATTACCATAAAGCCTTAATTCAAGAATCCAAAGGACTTCATCATACTAAATCTCACTGTGAAAGTCAAAGCAATGCTGGGCCCCACATAGAGTGCTTTAATTTGCTGTATTTAATGGAAATGAAGAGAAGGCAGGGGTACTAGCTCACCTCTGAAGTATCAGATTAGCTCTATCATGTTGCACTATTTTGTAATTCAAACACATCTCATTTTGTCCAGTAATCTGGAATTCAGCAGGAATTCCACAGTAGCCCTGTCTAGAATAAGAAATAAATCAATGGGATCTGTCCTTCACCTTTCTTATGAAGTTTAGGGTGTAACAACTGCCTTCTGCTAATTACAGAAGCTCTGTTTCGTTTCTCCAGAAACACTGGTTTGGTCTGTTCTAAATCAACAGCCAATCAACTTAGCTACTTTTAGTAAACACCCGGCTATGTGCTGCTCCAGGCCTGCTTAGACTTCTGGAAGGAGTTGAGTGGCATTTGCCTGGAAGATCTGGTTTTTATTGTTGCTGCTTCTGTTGTAGTTGCTGTTGGTGGTGGTGGTATGTGTATATATGTAGGTAGGACAGTGAGGAGGGAAGAATTTTATGGGAAATACACTTAAAAAAAAATAAAACAGGTTACTGTCATAGAAATGTGCCTTTGGCTAGCAAACATGTGAGATAAAATTAAATGTACTGTCTGAAGGTTTGCTGGGAAAACAAGGAAGGAATAAAATATTGGAGGAAAATAATACTCTGAAATAGAAGAATGGCTATGGAAAAACAAATGTCTAACACCGAAAATTTGTAATTTGCTAAGAAAATGTAACCTAATCTTTTCTAAATAGAAGGAAAAGCAGCTAAGAAAGAGCAGAGATTTAGAAGTATGGTATCATATTTAAGAAAAAAGTCTGCAAACAATAGGGCAATAAAAGGAGTGTTCATCTTACATGAATGCTGAATTAGATTTTCTTCCACAGTAAATGGCCTAAGGGATTTTGCACAACTGTGTAATTTAAAAAGACAGCTTTTTTTTTTTTTTTGCTTGCAAAAAAATTATGGTAGAGGTTCTAAAGTTCATTATTATTTATTTTGATTTATTTGATTTGAATGAAGACTTTTCTATCCAGATGTAAGCCTTAAGCTTAAGAGAAGTCACAGTAATTCACAATCAAAAATTATATCTAATAATAGAAAAACATATGGTTAAAATACATGCAGTTAATTTAGAATATATTCTTCTAAAAGGCTATCCTTTGAAGTTGATTTTAGAATTAAAATAGGACTGTAAAGGAATGGCAAGGAAGAAATAAATTTTCCAAGTTGAAACTCATCAAAAATTTTCATCTCCGTTGATAATGCTTTTACAAAGAACTACTTTTAGAAAATTACTGGCAATTTAAGTTAATGATTGAGTGTGGGAATTCGTTCATTATACAATTTAACATTTTGACTTTTCAAAAAACATGGTCATTACAAAATCTGAATTATCTCTGGGAAATAAATGATAGGTAGTTGAAATCCTTATAGATTACCAAAATGAACATTTTTAGTCTTCTTCTTTGATATCTTTTAAAAAACTACTAATTAGAAAAAAAACTTGTAATTATAACACCTTATTTCTTATTTCACCTCATTTCTCCCTCTATAGGGCTATAATAAAATTAAAAGAGATAATATAACATTGACATAAGTGTTTTCCTAAGACTGATAATGTTTTTTAAATTGTGGTTAAATAAATTAGGAAATTCTAGATTAGGTAAAATTAAAGGTCAGTCCCTTTAAAATATTGCGGAGAGTTTTAATATGCTAAAATACATATCCAAGAATACCCAAGAGGTATACATATTTCCCAATGGGTTTTATTTGATTATAGAATATTTATTCTCAGAATCTCTCTCAAGGCTAGCACCATGCACATAGTATGTAGCTATTATTTTTATTTAGATGTCTGTGAACAAGATAAAAGGGACCTGGATAACATGCAAGCAAGATAACTAATGTCAAGCTTAGTAGTCTTTGGTGCTACTTATCAATATCTAGTTCTCCTCTCCTTCCTGGCATATTGAATACCGAACTTTCTAGGGAGTGAATTTTGTAGAAGTGCTGCGAGTCACTTCCAGGCTGGAGCATTTATATATCAAAACAAACTCCTTAGGCTGTCTTTCCCTTGATCACAACTCTTGGCTATATTGAAGGGTAGTTACTTGTCAGCCTGGGTCCCAGAATCAGGAAAGCAGAAGTAGGACAGAGGACTGAGAAGCACATCCCTCAGGTGACTCTTAATGGACACAAAACAAAAGCAAGAAAGAAAAAAAAAGTCTTGGTTGTTTCAAACTGCTGAAATTTGGATTTATTATCATAGCATAATTTATACTGACAGCTCTGCTGATTGATCAAGGGTAAGTTGTATTCTTAAACCTAGAAAAAAAAAAAAACTTCACTGTTTAATAGAAAAAAAACTAGGTCAGAGCTTAGTCAGTGGTTAGACAGGCCAAAGCAGAGAAAGCAAGTATCCAGAGAAGGGCCAGATCCACTAAGTTGGCACAGATCATCAGGGGAGGTAGCTATAGAATGAGCCCCAGGAAAGTAATGAAACAGAGTCTTAGTCAGGGAGACTTAAGGGCTGCCAAGAAAGTTCAACTGAGCTGGAGTTTAGGGGCAGAACCAAAACTAGGTAGGGTTGGTCATAAAGAAAAAAGGGAGAGCCTATTTATTAGAACAATGCATGACCATTGTTCAAGATGGTTAGATGGTTATTATCAAATATTGTCTGACTAAGGATATCTTTAATTTTGGAACTTGGAGTGGGGCTGAAACTACACATGAAAAATAAATGGCTCACAATAGTAAAATAGCAGAAAGGAGCCAAGTGAAAGATTTTGTGAATGGCTCTAGGAAATGGAAGAATAGAGTTTTTTTTTTTAAATTTTATTTATTTATTCAAGAGAGACAGAGGGAGAGAGAGAAAGAGAGAGAGAGAGAGAGAGAGGCAGAGGGAGAAGCAGGCTTCATGCAGGGAGCCTGATGTGGGACTCGATCCCGGGACTCCAGGATCACACCCTGAGCCCAAGGCAGGCGTCAAACCACTGAGCCACCCAGGGATCCTGGAAGAATAGTTTTTTTTGAAACAGATATTAGAAAAAATGAGTTCTTACTGATTTGCAAAGCAAATCTCAGATCAAGCATTACCATCTCCAATGCCTTCTGTGATATTCCTGGGGAAAGTCAGGTATCTAATTTCTCTTTACTCCCATATAACTTTGTACATATCTATGGTAAGCATTAGATACTCAAAAAATGTTTGAATAAGTATGTGAATTAATTAAATGAATGATTTATAAGGCAAATCCTACAGTAATTTTTATTCTGAAAATTTTAGGGAATTTTTAAAATTTCTGTTTACACAGCTGAATTAAATGAGTCACACTTTAGAATCTAGTCTTCTCATACCTGCATTACTTTTAAAAATGTATTTTTAAATTTGAGATATAATTGACATATCTCATATCACCTTTAACTCTGAAGAACTTCCATAAGTTCAAAGAATGTAATTCACAAACGATGTAGCTCACTATACAATTTGCAACTTTTTATCAAGGTGAAAAACAAAACAAGATTGTAGGGCCTTCAGATCTTCTTTCAAATAAAGACTGGCATTAATAAAGTGACTAAAAGAATACTGTACCATTATTAGTATAACTATTCAGAAATACCATTGGCACCGCTTGACTTAAGGGCTAATCAGAAATCAGAAAACTTCATCTCTAAAACAAGGCCTTGGAATGTACCACTCCTTAATAATTTAGGCCATGGTGGCCAGGCATCAACCCTTTGGGTAGGGCATATGAAAAATGGTAGATGACAATCAAGTTGGCACAGTGGATTAGGACAGTAAGTGGAGCAATTCAAGGATGTGCTGAAAGCAATTTGAAAAGCTCCATGGCATCATCTTTAGGGACAAAGGGGGAAACTATTGTTGCTAGCACATCCTGAGTTTGGATTGAATGAAAAAGTAAAGTATCTATCCTATAGGAAAATGCTGACAGGTAAGTCCAAGAACAGCCAAGCCTCCCACCCTCCATCTAGCACCCAGTCTCAGATAATCACTTCTCATGCACCCTTCTTCAAAAAGTCCTCTCCAGTTGCTGTCCCCATCTTCAATTCCTTTTCACTTCCCGTTAGTCCATTTTAATCTGGCTGCTGTCATCACAATGCATGTGAAGCTATTTTTCTTCTTTTTATTTATTTTTATTTTTTAAGATTTTATTTATTTATTCATGAGAGACATAGAGAGAAGGCAGAGACATAGGCAGATAGAGACATCAGGTAAATAGGATCACACCCTGAGCCAAAGGCAGACACTCAACCACTGAGCCACCCAGGTATTCCCTTTTTATTTTTTTAAAAGATTTATTTACCTGCATGAGTAGGGTGAGGGGCAGAGGGAGAGAATCTCTAGCAGATTCCCCTCAATTATACTTTTTACACAGGTTAAATCAGGTCAAATGTTTATATATTAGAAAACCAACAGAAGAGAGAAAGACCTCAAGGACCTCTCAAGGCATATAGTTATGGTGGGTTGAAGGACAAATGCACATCTTTGCTCTGGGAGACTGAGAACTGGAGTAAATGGGTCTTTAAAATGTGAGAAGCAAAAATAAATAAATAAATTAATTAATTGTGAGAAGCATGGGGCACCTGGGTGGCTCAGTAGTTGAGTGTCTGCTTTCGGGTCAGGTCATGATCCCATAGTCCTGGGATTGAGTCCCACATCAGGCTCCCTGCAAGGAGTCTGATTCTGCCTCTGCCTATGTCTCTGCCTCTCTTTCTGTGTCATAAATAAATAAATAAATAAATAAATAAATAAATAAATAAAATCTTTTTAAAAATTTGTATAAGCTTTCAGTGTCTTTTGCATCTAATGACAGGGCCACCTCTTTCTTCCCATCAAATTATATCCTGTTTAAGTGCCTCATGGGAGCATTGTGAGTGGATGTTTAGGTGCTGTCAGGGACTAGTCTATTTTTAAGAAGAGTTGAATTCTGCTTTCTTAGTTTTGAATAAAGTGGTGCCTGGCTGCCTCTGTTAGTTGAGTATCAGACTCTTGGTTTTTGCTCACATCATGATCTTGGGGTCATGAAATCAATCCTTGCCTTGGGCTCTGTGTTCAGTGAAGAGTCTGCTTGGGATTCTCTCTCCCTCTCCCTCTGCCCCTCTCCCCACTTGCACGGTCTCTTTCTTTCTCTGCAAAATCAATCAATCACTCTTTATTTTAAAAAACTCTTGAATAAAGATCTTAATATTCAGTATGTACTGTAGATATTTGTTTATTGATTTATTTCCTGGTTCATTCTACAAAGGCTCTAAGGGTAATTATAATAAGAATACATATGATAAAAGAGTGGTAACATATAAACAGAAATAGAAAGACTAAAGAAAATAATACAAATATACAAATAATAAGGGCCACCATAGTTGTTTCACTCATTCATTTAATTATTCATTCTCTTTCATCTGCAAGATATTTAGTGGACACCTACTATTACTAATTGTACACTGGCTCTAAATTTGGCTTTAAGTTTCTTGGGAAGCCCAGTCAACAGGGAAGTATGATTAATTCCATAATTCCTATTATTAGATAGGAGGAGATATATAGTTTCCTTTAGGAATGTAAAACTTTGTCTAGTACCAAATTTTGTTTTAAGGTTTTATTTATTAATTCATGAAAGACAGAGAGAGAGAGAGAGAGGCAGAGTCAGGCAGAGGGAGAAGCAGGCCTGATGCAGGACTTGATCCCAAGACCCCAGGATCAGGGCCTGAGCCAAAGGCAGGTGCTCAACCACTGAACCACCTGGGTGCTCCTCTAGTAATAAATTCTAAAAAAAACAAGAGCTTATATGGTATTAGACATAGTAGACAAAGAGTCAAATGACAGTGTCTTCAACAACTTCTAGTAGTAAATTTATATGTTCTCATAGGTGAACCAGATAGAGGGGATTCTTTGAGCAGGTTCTAAATAGATCAGATACTGATATGCATATAACGTATATATATATATATATATGTACCTGACTAAGGCATTCAGTAGTAGTTTAGAGGAAAGAATAGCAGACTTGCAATAAAGTGATCTAGAATCTGGGCCCAGCTCACTAGTAATTGAATAAATTATTATGCCTTTTGTGTTTTAAACCATATACTGATCATCACTATTATAGTATCCTACCTCCTGCAGTGTTATGAGAATTAAACAGGGGTCTATGTGCAAAATGCTTTGTAAATTGTAAATTGCAATACAAATGTTATTTCTTTGAAATTATGAGCCCTTTGACGTAAAAACTTCATCTTGTTTATTTTCCAGCTCCAACATCCCATTTTTTAACCATGGTAGTAGGCAAACAACATATGTTTGTTAGTAAAATAGAAAAAAAGACTGGAGAAGGCAGAACAAAATCCTGCCTCATACCCCTAGAGATTATTTGACTATTCTAGTTTCATCAAATGATTAAAATTCCAGGTTTCTGAGTATCAAAACTACTTGTCTGTTTATAGATTCTGTCTATAGGTAATAAAACATATAAAAGAACTGCAACCTGTTTTGCACTAAGGTTGGAAGGTCTCTCTGGGGTGGTAGAGAGCAGTCCCATTCAACAAGAGACTTACTCAGCCTGAGGTCTGCTTTCCCCTCATGTAAAAAATAGAAAGGAGGAAACCCAGTGTTCAGTTTGAGGAACAAGCTGTTATAAAGGGTTTGGAAATAGTGGGTTTTTTCTACATATAAACTAAAAACTACTTATTGCAGGAAGTTGGGACTATATATTAAAGACAAAAATTAAAATCACCCAGAATTTAAATATTTGAAGGTAGTAATTTTTAGCATTTTAATGATTATCTTCCTGTTGTGTTTTTTTTAATGCAAGAATGAATGAATGCACAAATTTGACATCCTAATATGTATACTACTTTGTAAACCTATGCCTCAGTATGCCTAAAGATTCTTTTAGAAAATGATGTTTAATGGCTCCCAAACACTTCAATTAAAGCAACAATATCTGTTGCTAAGATGTATCGAGCACTTGCCGAGTAGTAGAGCTAGATATACTTTAGGTACTCATTTAATCCTCACAGTAACTCAGCAAGCTGTTTAATATGAGGAACCTGAAGCTTAAAAACTTCAAAAAACTTTCTCATTGTCACACAGATAGTATGTGACTTGAACTCAGATTTGTATCAATTCCACTGCTAGGATCCTAGTCGCTATTGACTACTGGCTCATATGGGGATATAATCTAATTTATTTAACCAGTTTTGTATTCTTGGACATTTAGGTAATTGCTAATTAGATAATATGGAAAAACATACCATACTGTGATTAACATATTTATAGGGAGATTTATATACACAGGGAGATTACTTCACTAAGTTAGATTTCTTGAAGTAAAATAGCTCAAAGGAATTGAACGATTTTAAATACTTTAAAAAATACATATTGCTTAATTGCCCTCTAGAAATATTAAACAAATTTACGGTACCTGGATTCCTAAAATCTCCTGAACACTAGATATTTCTTTTCTTCAGTTTTTGGCATAAGGTTTTGAGGTGTGCTCAAGAAGGTCATAATTCTATGTTTTTGAAGGAATAGAAGATTGTCCTTTTTGAAAATTTAGCAGAGTAGATCTTTGTTACATCCACTTGGATTGTACCTGAAGAATTAAATCAATAAATGGTTTGGTGAGAATTGGAATCCTAAAATCAGAATAGACTTTGAAAATTTATGTTAGTAAGTGCTCTTCACCCAGATTCATTTAATTTAAGAACTTAAAGCAAATGGAAACCAGAAGGAGGATTTACTTTATCTTGGCCTGAGGGGAATATTAATGGTAATGAATCTTCTTTGTGATATATTACATTATATACATCTACACAACTTGATAGGAAGAGTAATTTTTCAATGTAGTTTTTAGTTCTGGGAGATGTGAATTATGGTGCTGTGTTTGATCTTAACAAAACTTCTCTTTCTAAACTTCTTTAGATATTTGAGGTCAAAGGACAGGAGAACTAATGTTAGATAAAAATCAGAGCTAAAGGACAGCAAAGTCTAGGAAGATGGTGACCTGGGCATTTCATGACTTGGAGTATTGGCCCAGCTCCTTCATCCTTGGACAACATTCTTAGCTTCTTTCGTTATGTTGTCTACTTAAACATTTTGACCAAAGTAGTGATTTTCTTTTTTTTTTTTTTTAATTTTATTTATTTATGATAGGCACACAGTGAGAGAGAGAGAAGCAGAGACACAGGCAGAGGGAGAAGCAGGCTCCATGCACCGGGAGCCCGACGTGGGATTCGATCTCGGGTCTCCAGGATCGCGCCCCGGGCCAAAGGCAGGCGCCAAACCGCTGCGCCACCCAGGGATCCCCAAAGTAGTGATTTTCATACTGCTACATACATTCTAAGAACATTTGATTTAAGACTCAAAAGGTAATCTTTGACTATTAAAAATTAAAAAAAAATAAATATAAAAAGAATATAAATAAAATTCAATTGGCGGTGCAGCCCAGGTGGCTCAGCGGTTTAGTGCCACCTTCAGCCCAGGGTGTGATCCTGGAGACCAGGGATGGAGTCCAGCATCGGGCTCCCTGCGTGGAGCCTGCTCCGCCCTCTGCCTGTGTCTCTGCCTCTCTCTCACTCTCTGTGTCCCTGATGAATAAATAAATAAAATCTTTTTAAAAAAAAATTCAACTGGCACAAACTCAGTGTTAAATCCTCAATTTTAACATATTTGAGACCATCCATACACTGTCACATCAGCTTCTTTTTGTGTTAACCCTGGAATAAGACTTCTTGTGCTTATATTTGAATGCCTAATGGACGTGTCATTGACCAAGAAGAATATAGTTGTTGAAAATTCTGCAAATTTCCTGGTATTCCCACGTGCCTGGCCTGTTTGCACTCACCATGATGTCACCAATGGTAGCGTCCAGAGCGACTACTTTCTCCATCACTCCTCAATAATGCACTTGGCAGTATGTGTAAATGCTTACTTTTTCACTTTGAATGCTTGTTACTTGATCTTTTTGATAAAATTGTTACATGTTTGGGGAGCTTTGTGTTTAACTTTTATGCACATACACATTTTAGATGAGGTGGAATAATTCATCCTGCCACTAGAAATGGGTTGCTGATTAAAAGCAGGACATTTAAAAAGCAAATGTGCAGATGGAAATGATAATATTGATCAGGCCCACATTTTAGGACAGACGTGCTGTATTGATTAGACTCAGAGGAAAACGAGTCATACTATAAAGTACTAAATGTATCTTCAGATTTTATCGACCAAACTGACAGCAGTACACAAAATGAAAGCAATAGGCAGAAAATCCTCTTCAAAGTCACTATGATACAAGTTTATATTCATTTGGCAGTTCAGGGTGCTACTAAGTTTTAGCTACAGGTTAAAGTACCCATAAAGAAATAAAAATTTGGGGTACCTGAGTGGCTCAGTGGTTGAGCATCTGCCTTTGGCTGAGGTCATGATCCTGGGGTCCTGCTTCCCCCCTCTGCCTGTGTCTCTGCCTCTTTCCCTGTGTCTCTCATGAATAAATAAATAAAATCTAAAAAAAAAAAAAAAAAAAAAACCCAAACCAACAAAAAACAGAAAACTTAAAAGCACTATTTTTTTTTACCATTATTTATCATTGAGACTTAACCTTTGTGGTAATAAAAATGCTTAAATCTTCAATGTGATATATGTAATGAGATTTTTTGCAAGATACTTCTCTGTTCCATGACAAGTTACAACACCATTTGTAAATAAAATTTTGTGAATGTAGACAGAAGGATTCCAGATTCTTTCAATATTGGATTCTTTCAGTATTGGATCCATCAAGAGGTGGAACCTATTTTCCCATCCATTGAATCTAAACTTGCCTTGTGACTTAGTTATACTAATACAATGTTGCTGAAGTTACATTGTGCAAAGGCTAGACCCCTAAAGCTGAGAATTTCTTGCCTTTCCCTCTTGAAATGCTCTGGCCATCATGAAAAGTAGCCTAGCTAGCTACTGAATGATAAGAAACTACACAAAAAGAACACCTTAGCTAACAGCTAGAACCAAAATCCAAGACATAAGTAAGACCATCTTAGACCTTCTGGCCCAGGGAAAGTCACCTGATCAATGCAACTACAGCAGTGAACCAGGCAAAACTAGCAGAAGCATGGCCATTTAATTCACAGAATTATAAAAAAAAAAATTTTAATTGTGTTTTTAAGCCACTAACCTTTGGGGTGATTTGTTATACAGCAACAAATAATATATAACACAGTAACAAATATGGGAGCAGATCAGTAACATTATCTGATAACACAATCTAGAGAGGATTTAAGAATACATCCACTGACCTTGATACATTAGCAAGGAAGCTGAAATCATATGAATTCTTTACAGTTCAACTGATGATATTGCAAATACTGTGGATCTCAGTTTTGCTTAATTTATGGTTTGCTCCGACATGCATATGTGAGGAAGATGTAATGCTCTATCAAACATATGGTTCTTAGGAACCAGAAAAAAATGGTAAGAGTTAAAATCAGTTTTCAAATACTTCTAATGTAGGCATGTCTTCAATGACTGTGTAAGAGCAGTGGTAGGGGCAAAAGAGCACCAAAGGATTGGAGATTCACAGAAACGTTGTTGCCAAAGTATACTTAGTCATCATATGTTGTATAAGACAGGCACTAGCTTTTAAGAAGCTTCTATCATCTTTGCGCACAGTGTTAGTGGTATACAAATCTCAATTTTATTAAAGCTTACATTTTCAATTGCTGGTTTTTCAGGATTATTTGTAATGAAAGTTACAGGACACAAGTAAACTCATGCTAGTTTGGCAATTCAAGATCCCAATGAATTATAGCTACAGAGTAAAGTGTCCATAAAGAAATGGAAACAAAATTCAGACTCAATATATAAAATAACATAAATCTATTATTCTGAGAATTTAAAGAAATATTGGACGACACTGTTCCTCAAGTCCATGGTTTTAAAAAAGCACCATTGAAACGTCATAATTTAACACTATATGTTTGAAAATCATTTTTCCATGAAGCAATGACAGCCTGAGAAAACCTGTTCATTGATTCTCTCCACATTGAACATTTACCAATTAAGAAATGTTTCTTTTCTTTTTTTTATTTTCTAAAAAATGTTTCTAGATATTATTACTTGTTAATTATTGAAACTTCACTTTTCTTTCAAATGTCTCGACTGGTTTTCCCGAATGTGGTAGCTATTTCCAGAGGGTCCACCATCAATCCTTCCAGCTCTTTCTATGGACATGCCATTTTCCCATTGAGAGGTAGAGCCCATTCCTCCCTCCCCTTGAACTTGGGCAGGCCGTAGTGACTTATTTGATCAACAGAATGTGTTGGAGAGGACATTCTGAAATTCTGAAGCCAGGTCACAAGAAGACTTGCAGCTTCTTCCCAGGCTTCTTGGAATGCTCACTCTTGGATTTCTGAGCTACCATGCAAGAAACTGGACTGCCCTGCTGGAGTAACCACAGGGAGAGACCACAAGTCTGCATGGAGAGGGGGAAGGGCCCAGCTAAGCCTACCTACCAGCTGTGCCTACCAAAGAATCAGACATGAGAGTGAAGTAATTTTGGTCACTCCAGACAAGGTCATCTCTCAGCTGAGTACCACTGAAGGATGGCTCCAGTTAATGCCAAATGGAGCAGAATCAGCCATCTGTGTTTGGCCTGATTTCTAGACTTATAGAAATTATTCTGATTTTTTTTTTTTAAAGGGGCAGAGGGAGAAGGACAAAGAGAATCTTTTTTTTAAAAGATTTTATTTATTTATTCATGAGACAGAGAGAGAAAGAGAGAGACAGAGACAGAGAGAGAGAGAGAGGCAGAGATACAGGCAGAGGGAGAAGCAGGCTCCCGCAGGGAGCCCTATGTGGGACTTGATCCCAGAACCCCACGATCATGCCCTGGGCTGAAGGCAGATGCTCAACTGCTGAGTCACCCAGGCATCCCAGACACAGAAAATCTTTTTTTTTTTTTTTTAAGATTTTATCTATTTATTCATGAGAGACACACAGAGAGAGAGACAGAGAGAGAGCAAGGCAGAGACACAGGCAGAGGGAGAAGCAGGCCCCACACAGGGAGCCTGATGCGGGACTCGATCCTGGGACTCCAGGATCACGCCCTGGGCCGAAGGCAGATGTCAAACCGCTGAGCCACCTGGGCTGCCCAACACAGAGAATCTTTTTTTTTTTTTAAGATTTATTTAGGGATCCCTGGGTGGTGCAGCGGTTTGGCGCCTGCCTTTGGCCCAGGGCGCGATTCTGGAGACCCGGGATCGAATCCCACGTCGGGCTCCCGGTGCATGGAGCCTGCTTCTCCCTCCGCCTGTGTCTCTGCTTCTCTCTCTCTCTGTGTGTGACTATCATAAATAAATAAAAAAAAATGAAGATTTATTTATTTATGATAGACATAGAGAGAGAGAGAGGCAGAGACACAGGCGGAGGGAGAAGCAGGCTCCACGCAGGGAGCCCGACAAGGGACTCGATCCTGGGACTCCAGGACCACGCCCTGGGCCAAAGGCAGGCGCCAAACCGTTGAGCCACCCAGGGATCCCCAACACACAGACTCTAGATAGTGAGTAACATTTCTCTGAGTTGACTCATTTCATTTAAAATTTGTTTTCTTGTGTTTGTTAGATGTTGAGGAAAAAGTCAAGAACCATGTCTGTTTATTTATAAAATGTTATATTTATAAACCCCAAGTTCACATCTTGAGTTGTTAGAATATAAAAGAAACCTTCTTGGTGAAATATAAAACTAACTATAATTTTGTATTTTGACTTTTAAGCAGGCTCCACCTACAGTGGGGAGTCCAATGCAGAGCCTAATCTATCGACCCTGAGATCATGACCTAAGTCAAAATCAAGAGTCAGATGCTTAACTAACTTAACCATCCTGGTGCCCCAGGAATTGTAATTTTTTCTTGAGCCACAAAGTTTTAAGATAGTGTGCTGTATTGCAATAGATACTTAGAACATTAAATAATAATCTGAGATGACGAGATAAGCTATTAGAAAATTGTTACCACTACAATTATTTATCTTGTGAAATCAAGAATGGAAATGGAGAATACAAAATACAGAAATAAATTGAGCATCATATCTGATTTAAGATCATGTGTCTGATATGACCATGATTAAAAGCAATAACCTCCAATGTTTAATATCTTTACATTTACAAAACAGCTTTACTGTTTTCATTGGTTGTTTTTTAAATAAATATTATAAATTTGAGTTAAGTTTGCGAGTATAATAACCCCACTTTTATCTCTTGGAGTATCTAATAATATTCTACTAGGAATATTTGATCAGAAATAGTTTCTGAATTTAAAATGTTTGAAAACTACTAGCCAAAAAGTCTTAGTGTTTCTTTTTAGTTCTAATATTTATAAAATATGTCACAGTAGGCATGATAGATTTTGAGTGGTTTTTGATTTGAGCCACAATCTCTCTTCATCAGAAATATCAAAAAAATTCTCTTCGGTATTTGGACAGGAAGTTTTTCTTCAAAAAAGATAGAGTCTCAGGGGTCCCTGGGTGGCTCAGCAGTTTAGTGCCTGCTTTTGGCCCAGGGTGCGATCCTTGAGTCCCGGGATCGAGTCCCACATCAGGCTCCTGGCATGGAGCCTGCTTCTCCCTCCTCCTGTGTCTCTGCCTCTCTCTCTCTCTCTATGAATAAATAAATAAATAAATAAATCTTAAAAAAAAATAGAGTCTCTTAAAAACAACACCTTCCTGAATAGTGGTGAAATGATTTCCATTTTATATGCTTATTATAGGTGTAATGGATCTCAGTCCATAGATCAAAGTATGTAAGAAAAGGATCTTTATTTTTCTTTTTTTGATTTTATTTATTTATTTATGAGAGGCACACAGAGAGAGGCCAAGACATAAACAGAGGCAGAAGCAGGCTCCTCGCAGAAAGCCCAATGCAGGACTCAATCCCTGGACCAGGATCACACCCTGAACTAAAGGCAGACGCTCAACCGCTGAGCCACCCAGGTGTCCCTGGATCTTTATTTTTCAATAACTCAATTTTATTTCTGCTTGCACACCCATTCTGCAGCATGGTAGAACTTAATTGTGGTTAGGTGTTTGGTTTCCCTCTATCTCTACTTCCATTCTCCTTGGGTTGCATTTAAGTCCTGGAGGGCTTACTTGGGTCTAAGCCCTCAAAGCTGAATTGGACATTTGATTACACATGCATCTTCAAGGCACCCATTGCCCTATCCTCTCCATATAGGCCATCTTATATGCATTTTTCATTTTTGCCTGAATGAATGCCTTTCAGTCTGGCAGGGCTTTCAGCTACATCCACTCTGTTCTAGGGCTCTTGACAATCATACTGCTGCTCCCTTGTCACGGAATTTATAAAGCTCTGTGAGGCTAAGACCTTCTCTTGCCAATTCTTAGGGGCCTATTCATAGAGTTGGGGTCCAATCTCCTTTACTCCAAGATCCCAAAGACTTATCTGGGAGTTTTGCTGTCTCAAAGGAGCTTGGTTCTAAGAGAAAAGTTGTGTGTTCTGATTACCCCACCCCCCCAAGAGATAGTCAGAGACCTTATGGAGGGGAAAGCCTTGCTCTTACTCTATGTTTTTTTTTTTTAGTTTGTTCTTTTTTAAAAAAAGATTTTATTTATTTATTTGAGAGAGAGAGAGAGAGAGAGAGAGAGAAAGCACAATCAGTAGGGAGGAAGAAGTATGCTCTCCACTGAGCAGGGAGCCTGATGCAGGGCTCCATCCCAGGACCCTGGGATCATGACCTGAGCTGAAGGTAGATGCTGAACTACCTGAACCACCCACCGTGTCCCTCTACATTGTTTTTATATCATGAGTCCTTACTGGTGTGCAGAGGTTCTTTACCTTCCTAGGTTCTTGGTGTCCTTAGTGTGTCAGTTTTTCCATGGCATCTTTAGGCCTAAATAAGCAAATAACAAACAAACAAGTAAAACACTAAAAGCCTAAGAGTTCCATTTATTTAAATAATTCGGTTCAAAAAGGAAGATAACAATAGCAGCTCAAAAATTTAAATATGCCACAATGGTCCTGTAAATTCATCGTGGCACTTAAGAAACTGTGGGCATGGGCTACTGAAGCACAAAATCCAAAAAGACTCCCACTTTGGTGTTATAGGAGTCCTGAAAGGCCTTCCTATTTGATTGGCAGTAGTGAACAGTGGGCTTGTGTTCAGGTGAACAGGATAGGGTGGGCAGAAAATGCCATACAAACAAGTAAGTACACTCAGGAAATCACAGCTGTTATAAGTAGTATTAGAACAAGAGACTTATTACAGGAAAGGGAAGAAGCTTGGTGAAGTGAAGTTTCGGAAGAGGAAATGAGTAGAGTGTATAGAGTCACTAGCCAATCTGTTGTGTGGGCAATGAGAAGCCAAACACATAGGTCACACAATGTGCGAGCTCACGGAGGGGCTGCTGGAAAACTGTTAGCCCTGTGGGTCCATGGCCAAGTGTCTGGAGTCCACTGTTGGTAACTCAGGACTCGAGGAAAAATACGTTCACACATGTGCAGTGATGATAGAGGGGAGAACTAGGAGAGCTGAACAAATAAAGAAGAACTTTATTTAGGAAGATCAGGAGAGGCTGTATATAGCTAAGTAAATAGCTTCCAAAGAGAAGAGAGACCACATCAGATTCCAGGGGCTGGAAAGTTTTATAGACAGAACATAAAACTAAAGAAGCTCTCTTGAGAAGGATTACCTATCTTGCAATAATTTGCACCTCTTTTATTGCCATAACCTGTGCTAAAGTAGCTACTAATGTTCTCAAGAAGAATGATCGTCATGTCAGTTGCTAAGAATGAGGGAAATCAGGAATAAATGGTGTGAGGAGACAGAGTCCTATTTCCCAGTTCATAAATACCAGAGGTAATCTTCAAAAGCTCTGATGGTCGCAGGAGAGGCAGTGGGTTACTTTATCGTCACATTTCCAGACAAAGTGGGTCTGTGAGTTCTATTAGAAGCCATCACAGTTGTAAAAGCCAATAGACATAGATAGGATTGCCGTGCCACATAGGTCAATTCTGACCTTAATTTCATGGGTATATTATAACAAAAATATGAATTAAGTGTTTGTATCTTTAAGTCACTTTACTTGTACTAAAAGGATTCTGGGGTGGCTAAAAACCACAGACTGCAGTTACTGATGCATAAAATCTTGACAAATTTGAACAGAGTCTGCAGAAGATGGCATTAGTCAACGAATGCCTGA
Source organism: Vulpes lagopus (assembly GCF_018345385.1). Lineage (NCBI taxonomy): Eukaryota > Metazoa > Chordata > Mammalia > Carnivora > Canidae > Vulpes > Vulpes lagopus. The sequence continues at coordinate 17,698,490 of NC_054844.1, read as the reverse complement.
TGACAATCACCAACCCTAGTGGCATAAAACAACAAGCATTTATTTCTTGTTCACACCTTTGTGTGTCAGCTGGAGTTCAGGGGCTCAAAGCTCTGGGTGAGGGCTAGGCTTAGGTCCCTTCCATAAGTATTCATTTTAGATCCTGAGTCAAAGGGGTAATGGTTACACACTGGAAGTTCTTCTCATGGCAACTGGAAGGAGTCCAAGAGGATTAGCCCAACCCCACAGGCACACACCAAGCCTTTGTGTGTGTCATGTATGCTGACATCTCATTGGTCAAAGCAAGTCACATGGCCAAATCCAACATCAATGGGGATAGAAGTATGTATTCCTCCCATGGAAAGGAGAGGGGTGAATATTTCCTTAGCAGCAATATGATCTAAGATGCTTTACATATTATTTCTTATTATTCCTCAAATTTTAAGTTACATAAGTATACTAGCAAAGAGAGATGAAAATGTATACTCTATCCTTGGAAGTCTCCAGTTGGCCCTGTTTCCTGTGCAAAAATAATGGGTTTTAAGGTGTCAATATACTGAAGAACAGCTGTTGGTGTAAACGACTGATAGTCTTTGCTGCACAATTCCAAAGAAACTGCCTGCATTTCCAGAACGACCACATGAGAGATTTAATGTCTTACAATAAAAATGTTACCAGATAAAGATGCCATTGATATCAGTCCTTAAGTTAAATTTCTGAATTATTTTTAGTTATAGCTGGCAAGCTACTCCAAAGAAAAAGATAGAAGGATTGAAGTTTTTAACATATATGTCTATTCTCAATAGCCTTCCAAGTTGTTTCTAAAAATGAATTCCAGGGAAAATCATACTCCTTATTTTCCACTGTAGTTTGTTAATGCTGGTGCGTGAGTTCTTGAGAGATTTCAGAGAGGAGAACATTTCCTGTCATGAATAAATGGTTGAGATTTGAATTAACCCATGGACATTGATGGATCACTGCTTTTTGTCATAATCATTAGCCTGTAATCCAGGTTATCCAGGATCTGTTCCCAATATACCTTCCTAGGTCTATCTCACATGACTCCTTTTCATGTATCTTTATAAAATTTATGACATGTTGCAAAATGTCAAGTATTATATATGACTTTCTCAAACAAACTAGATCAGTTGTGCCACCCAAATATATCCTGTATTGTGCTTTTTTCCTTTGCCTAGGCTTGAGCCATCTTAGAAGAGTGACCCCCATCATCTGCACTATAACCTTATCCATTCATTTAAGACTTAAAACAAAAATGTACCTCCTTTAAAAAGTCTCCTAGAATCCCACAATCAGAAGTGACTTCTCTCTAAATCCCACGTCATTCCTTGATCAATTTACAGTTAACATATCCTGAATGCTTACTTGTGTCACTGTGCTAGGTTTCGTTCATAGCACTTATAGTCTAGTGAGAGGTGTTAATCAAATAATATTTTCTTATGTATATACCACAACCTTTCTCACCTTATACTTCTATTGTTCATCTTGCTTACCCTCATAAACACTGAAAAAATAATTGAAAAACAGTGTCTTAACATCTGTATACCCTTTGACACCTAGTACCGTGCCTTGCACTGTTACTCAAATATTCAGCAAAAATGTTTGATGAATGAGTATTCTTGGTGCGTTTCATTTACTGCCTTCCCTCTCCCCCCAGGGGAGAAATTTCAAAGGAGGTATGTTACTATTAAATTAACCACTGTAGAAAAATTCATCCAAAATTGAAGCACACGTTTTAAAATATATACATGTATCTTCATTACTGCAGTGGTGAGGATGGAGAAAAATCTACAAGATGAAAATCCAGCATTTGCCTTATTAGAAATGCAAAGTGTCCCAGGGTAAGATTACATGAATTTCAAGAGACTAAGTATCAGGTGTCCAGTGTCCAGACTTGCAAATCTCACATGGATAACAGTAATCTCTGCCTAACCTTTATACACCTTCTGTGATTAAAAAAAAAAGAGCAAACCACAAAGAAGTGATATTCAGGCATTTCTGGAAATAGTTGCATTCTGCTACAGTCACTGTATAATAGTATGCTTTCTGGGTCAGCAGCCTTTTCCTTGTTTCCTATTTATTCAGGCTTCAGATCTGTGCCATGGATCATAATTAGGAATGTGGTCATTCTTTCCCCAACTCGGATTCAATTAGCCATATGTTACAGGCAACAAACACAGTGGCTGTCAAAATTTAGCAATTACCAAGGGAAAAAAAAAGGTAGTGAGGTCAAAACTATGGACTTATAAAGGCTCTTCAAGTAGAGGTGACTCCTAATTATGAAGCATTAATCAGAATTTTGTCTGGTCGTTCATCAGTCATCTCCATGGACCAGCTCTGGAAATATCAGCCTCTCATTCACATGGGACAAAAGCACGGAGCTCTTGGAGCAAAGGTATCAGAAAACGGACTGAGTAAATATGCAATTCTGTTTACATTCTTCATCTCAACAATGAAGAAAAATCAATAGGCTTACAGAATATGGCAATTGTACTTTTAAATGAAGGCTCTCTAAAAGGTAGGTGGTTGGTTTTTTGTTTTTTGTTTTTTCTCCCTCAACTCATAAGGGCTGATCCCAAACAAGTGATTTTTTATGCTTAACTAGGGCTGTGCTGGGTCAGCCCTGAAGTGGGAAAGCCTTGGCGTGGAGGGTCACCACGAAATTCACTTTCCTTGAAAAAGGTGGAATTGAATCTAAGCATTTGGAATTGAAACTGTGTTAGTTCCCAACTTTTCTTCTCTGTTACATGCTGATTTATTAGAGAAAGAAGTTGGAAATCCTGGGAGTAGAGAACATTTTAAAAAGTAGTTAAAAGAAAATGAGTGTTGAAGCATGTGGTTCTTGAGGAGAAACTCACAAAATGAGGTAGGCTTTGTGAAGATATCTACTACTTTAAAAAAAAAGAAAATCTTTTTAATTTTCGGCTAACCTACCCATTCATGCTCTTCTCTGAAGAAGAAGGGACTGACTTACAATACAGCCGCACTCCAATTTAAAATAACATTTATTCAACAGCAGGTCTGCCTCCTAGGCTTACTTCCGCATAGAGAAGACCTATTGTAAATCTCACTAATTTTCCCAAGAGTTCTACAAAAAGTGTTTCTTCATGGTGGGTTTGAGTATTTTATCCACTATATTTTAAATGTCTCAAACGATGTCACTTCAAATCATTTCCCCTCGGAGGTTGCTCTAGTCTGCAAAATATCTTCATTAAGAGATTTCTCTAGCATTTAACTTGGAACTTTTTTGTTCTGTTTTATCTACCATCAGAAATATTTCCTTTTCGCCAAGCCTTGACCACTGAACTTTATTCAAGGAGCTGGTATGCTCTAGCATGAGAAAGGTGGTTATCTTTTCTTATAACATTAAGTGGCTTTTTAAAGAGATTTGTTTATTTATTTTTAAGATTTTATTTATTTGAAAGACAGAGAGACTGTGCAAATGGGGGAAGGGGCAGAGGGAGGGGGAGAAGCAGATGCCCTGCTTAGCAGGGATCATGATGGGAGGCTTGATTCCAGGACCCCAAGATTATGACCTGAGCCGAAGGGAGATGCTTAATGGCCTGTGCCACCCAGGCACCCCAGATAATTGACTTTAAACTCAATGGTACTGACTACATGAAAATTCCCATTTGATTTCTTCTGTTCCAGGTATGTCTACAGAGACTAGTTTTGAGATTTTTGTCAAGGATAGGTTGAGGTTTGGTTGGGGGAGGGTGAAGGCCACTTGCAAGGTTTTTTATTTTTATTATTTTTTAAAGATTTTATTTATTTATTCATGAGAGACAAACAGAAGGGCAGAGACATAAGCAGAGGGAGAAGCAGGCTCCTTGCAGTGAGCCCGATGTGGGACTTCATCCCAGGACTCCAGGATCATGACCTGAGCCAAAGGCAGATGCTCAACCACTGAGCTACCCAGGCATTCCTGGCAAGGATTTTTAAAAATAATTTTAATTTTCTCATATCAAATAGAGATTTTTTTGAATGTCAAAAGGTTGGACTTTAATCTAGTGGGATAGAAACTGAGGAAAACAAATCTACAAGAATCTAGATATGACCATTTATAATTTTTTCTCTTTCTCTAGGGGAAAACAACTGGGAAAGCATCTTACTAAGAATTTAGGGCACAGATTTCTGACCTGTTTAAGAACCTCTACCACTTGAGCTTTAAGCACGTCTACTTTAATTTTAATAACTTAATTGGAATGACAAAGGAGGCAAGGGTTGTCAAAGCCAATACATTAAATGCCTATGGAGGACAGGAGGCTGCTCCTTGGAGATAATTTACTTAGCGCCATTGCTCCCTCCTGTGATGGTGACCATGGGGTGAGGATCATTGCTGCTGGCTCTTTCATAGGTTTTAAGTGTGTGTGCCCATACTGACAGTTCTCCTACATAAGGGGGAGGTCCTAGAAGGTCCATCAATGATGCAGCAGAAGAGAATTTTTTTCTACTAGGAGAGTTTAATTAAAACTACCTGCTGTTCCTTCTCTTCTGACAATCTTTACCGTTCATAAAAAGGAAACTCCCAAGTCCTTCATTTAAATCAGTGAGATGATAGCTTTGGTGAAGATTGCTGTGTGGGCTTCAATATAAGATTATTTCAGGCACACTGCAAAGACCATGGCTAAATTTAATAGGCCATTGGGCTCCTGCAAGTGTCAGTGTCATTGGCCACCAACCCGATTCATATGGAAGGTTTCTTTAAGCTTTTCAGTTTGGGAATTTGAAGTGTATATGAGGAATTATTTCCATTTGCAACAGCATGGACGGATCCTGAAGGCATTATGGCTAAATGAAATAAGTCAGACACAGAGAGACAAATACTGTATAATCTCAGTTATATGTGGAAGTTAAAAAACAAACAAACAAACAAACAAACAAACAAAAACCCAACCCACAGACTCAGAAAACAGGTTGGTGATTGCCAGAGTTGGGGGTGGTGTATGTGTGTGTGGGGTGGGCAAAATAGGTGAAGAAGGTCAAACAATACGAGCTTCTAGTTATAAGATAAACAAGTCATAGAATGTGATATACCGTATGATGACTATAGTTAATAATACTGTGTTGTATATTTAAAAGTTGCTAATTGAGTGTCTGGCTGGCTCAGTTGGTAGAGCATGTGACTCTTGATTTTGGGGTTGTTAGTTCAAGGCCCACGTTGGATGTAGAGATTACTTTTTAAAAAAAGTTGCTGAGAGAGTGGACCTAAACATTCTCATCACAAGAAAAAATTTGTAACTGTGTATGGTAATGGATGTTGACTAATCTTGTGTTATTCATCTTACAACATATACGTATGTCAAAACATTATGTTGTGTGCACCTATAGTTAATACAATGTTATATGTCAATTATACCTCAATTAAAAACATAAAGAACCATCAAACCCCCAATATTACTAAATTAATTAAATTTCAAGAGATATAACTTGAAAAAATAATAGAACATACAAAAATGTGTAAAATAAAAATGTGTGGCTTAATAATTTATCCTAAAGCAAACTCTAATGTAACCACCACTGGGATCAAGAAATAAAATCTTGGCAGTACTTCCAAAGCCCGGGTCATATCACTTCCATCTCCCCTTGGCTATTATGAAATTGCTTCCTTGCTTACTTTATTTTTTTTTAAGATTTTATTTATTCATGAGAGACACCCAGAGAGTGGCAGAGACACAGGAAGAGGGAGAAGCAGGCTCCCTGCGGGGAGCCTGATGTGGGACTCAATCCCAGGACCCCAGGATAACACCCCAAGCCAAAGTCAGACGCTCAACCACTGAGCCACCCAGGTGCCCCTGCTTTTCACATTTAAATGTGTAACCTATCCAAAGTTGGTTTTTCTGAATGATGTGTGATTGGGTTTAAGGCCCATCCCACTCTTACTCCTCTCCCAGTGGGAATATCCATATTCTCAGCAGTATTTATTTATTTATTTATTTAATTTTTTTATAATATTTTTTTTTTGGTGTTCAATTTGCCAACATACAGAAAAGCACCCTGTGCTCATCCTGTCAAGTGCCCCCCTCAGTGCCTGCCACCCATTCACCCCCACCCCCTGCCCTCCTCCCCTTCCACCACCCCTAGTTTGTTTCCCAGAGTTAGGAGTCTTTATGTTCTGTCTCCCTTTCTGATATTTCCTACCCATTTCTTCTCCCTTCCCTTCTATTCACTTTCACTATTATTTATATTCCCCAAATGAATGAGAACGTATCATGTTTGTCCTTCTCCGATTCAGCAACATTTATTTAAAGTTATGCTTTCCCTACTGTTTTGAACTGCAATCTTAGACCTTCAGGAATTGATATATACACAAGCCCATTTCTGAATCTTGTTTTTATCCCATTATTTTGTCTGTCCTTTCATCACCACCATCTTGTCTTAATTACTGTCACATTAAGGGAAGTATAAATGTCCTGTGGAGTAAGGCCTCTTACCGTGAACTCTGTCAATGGTACTCCACTATTCCTAGTCCATTGCATTTCCATATATTTCCATTTTGGAATCAGGCTGGTCCATTGCATTTTCATATATTTTCTAGAATCAAGTTTTCAAATTCCATAAAAACATAAACCAAAACACATATGCACCAACATAAACATACACATGATATACATAAACTAACTTTAAATAAAAAATTGATTGGGAGCAGCCTGGGTGGCTCAACGGTTTGGTGCCACCTCCAGCCCAGGGCGTGATCCTGGAGACCCGGGATCCAGTGCCACGGCGGGCTCCCTGCGTGGAGTCTGCTTCTCCCTCTGCCTATACCTCTGCCTCTCTCTCTGTCTCTCATGAATAAATAAACAAAATCTTAAAAAAAAATAAAGATAAAAAATAAGAAATCGATTGGGATTTTAGCTCAGATTGCATTGAATTTATAAAACAATGCAGAGAAGATTTACATTTTAATATTACGTAAATTCATTAACATGGTGCAGTCTGTCTATTTAATTTGGTCTTCTAGGGGGATCCCTGGGTGGCGCAGCGGTTTGGCGCCTGCCTTTGGCCCAGGGCGCGATCCTGGAGACCTGGGATCGAATCCCATATCAGGCTCCTGGTGCATGGAGCCTGCTTCTCCCTCTGCCTGTGTCTCTGCCTCTCTCTCTCTCTGTGACTATCATAAATAAGTAAAAATTAAAAAAAATAATAAAAAAAATAATTTGGTCTTCTATAATGTTTATCAGTAATGTTTTACAGTTTTCTGCATGGAGGTCCTGTATGTCTTTTGTTAGATTTGATGTTTGAGGTGCCTGGGTGGCTCAGTCAGTTGAGCTCTGCCTTCAGCTCAGGTCATGATCCCAGGGGTTCAAGCCCTGCATCAAGCTCTCAAGCTCCCTTGCTCCGTGGGGAGCCTACTTCTCTCTCTCCTGCTCCCCTTGCTTGTGCTCACTCTCTCTCTGTCAAATAAATAAATAAAATTTTAAAAAAGATTTGATGCTTGATAATTTGATAATTTCAGTTTTGTTTAAATAGTATTATTTAAAAAATCTTGTCTTATGGCTGTTAATTTCTGATATCAAGAAATGTCTTTGAGTGCATCTGGAACTTTTAGAAGATAAAAGAATATTCTTCATGAACTAGGGTAGGAAATGAAATGCTTTTGTGTATTTTACATAGCAACCTTGTTGAACTTTCATTAATGCTAATTATCTGTAGTTCTTTTGGAATTTCTTTTTTCCCCCAACTTTACTGAGATGTAACTGACATATAACATTGTGTAAATTTAAGGTGTACAAAATGATGATTTGGTATATTTATATATTGCAAAATGATTAGCACAATAAGGTTAGTTACCACATCCATCACTTTACATGGTTATAATTTTTGGGTGTGTGTTGAGAACTTTTAACATCTACTGTTCTCAGATATACAATACAGTATCCTTAATGTACTCACCATACTATACATTACAATCCCAGAATTCACTCATAACTGGAAGTTTGTACCCTTTGACCACCTTTACCCATTTACTCCCTGCTTCTGGCAACCATCAATCTATTCTCTTCCTATGAATTTGATTTTTTAGATTCCATATATAAGTGAAATCATACAGTATTTGTCTTTCTCTGTCTGACTTACTTCTTTTAGCATAAAGCCTTTAGGTTCATATACATTGATATTACAAATGGCAGGATTTCCTGTCTTTTTATGACTGAATAATATTACAAATGGCAGGATTTCCTGTCTTTTTATGACTGAATAATATTTTATATATATATACATATATATCACAATATACATAGACATCACATTTACTTTATTCATTTATCCTTTGATGGATACTTAGGTTCCACCTATGTCTTGGCTATTATAAATAATGCTGCAATGAATATAGAAGTGTAGATAGCTCCTTGAGACAGTGATTTCATTTCCTTCAGATATATATCCAGAAGTGGAATTTGCTGGATCATATGATAGTTCTATTTTTAATTTTTTGAGAAACTCACATACTGTTTTCCATAGGGACTATACCGATTTACATTCCTTTTTTTGGAAATTCTACAAACACATACATGTATCATCTGTGAATATTGAAAGCTTATTTCTTCCTTTTCCCCTTTCCTCAATCTTTTCCTTTTCTCTCTCTCTCTTTCCCCCCACCTTTGTTGTTCTTTCTGTGTTAGCCATGTTGCCTTTTTCTACTCGCTGGGACCTTCCATTCAATGTTGAATGTGAGTGGTGATTGTGGACATACTTGCCTTGTTTCAGGTCTCAGTAGGAGAGCTTTCACCATTTCACCACTAAGCTTAATGCTTGCCGTATGTTTCCTGTTGACACTTTTTTGGAAATAAATTTCCTTTTTTCCTAGTTTGCTGAAAATTTTTATTACGAATAGATGGTTAATTTTATCACAATATTTGTTCTGTTTATTAAGATGGTCATATGATTTTTCTCTTTTGTTCTATTAATGTAATAAATTACACTGATTGACTTTGAATGTTCAATCAATCTTGCATTCTTGGAATAAATTCAAGTTTTTATATTTTGGTAAAATATCATTTGGTAATGTTTTATTTAGGATTTTTCAATCTGTGTTCTAGGTGATATTGCCTTGAAACTTTTCTTTTTCATAATGTTTTTTTTATGTTTTGATATCAAGGCTAAGAAGCTCCCTCAAAAATGATGGAAAATAAATAATCCCTTGTTTACTGCTCTCCTCAAAAGTCTGTTTAAATGTTTGGTAGAAGTCACCAGGAAAGCCATCTGTGCCTGTAGTTTTTCTCTGTGGGAAAGAATTAAATTAAGAATCCAGTTACTTTAATAGTTATAAAACAATCTAGATTTTCTATTATTGTGTTAGTTTGGTAACTTGGGTTTTTATCTATGTCATTTAAAATTTTAATTTTATTGGTATAAAGTTTTTCATAATTTCCCCTTATGATCATTTTAATGTCTGTATGATCTAAGGCAGTAGTCAACAAACCACAGCTCTCAGGTCAAATCTGGCTCATGGACTGTTTTTGTTTGCATCAGTGATCTAAGAATGATTTTTATATTTTTTTAAAGGATTGTTAAAAACAAAACAAAACAAAATAATAACATACATACAAAAATATATGACAGATACCTGAATTCCTGCTCTTATCTTAATATTTCCTCTATTTTAAGTGTTTTGATTCTTTTATTCTCAACTATCTTCTTGAGATGCCAGTTTTTGTGGATATCCTGTGTGTATTGAAAAAGTCAGATTTGCTATCATGTTATTCAAATCTTCTATATCCTTACAGATTTCATATCTCCTTATTCTATCGCTAATGAGAATTGTGTTAAAATCTTTTTCTTTTATTGTGGATTTGAATATTTATCCTTATAGTTCTGGTAAAGTTTTGCTCTACATATTTTGAAACAAGGTTATTAGATATATTTAAATTTAGAATTGTTACACTTTCTTAGTGAGTGGAATCTTTTATTATTATTAAATGGGATGGAGGATAAATACATTCTAAGCAATGGGAACAAATAATAAAAGATCGATAGGAGAAAATGTGAAAAGTATTTTGGGAGATGAAGTTATATCATTTAGTTATATTGTGAAGTCCTTTTAGAGAAATAGAGGAAAAGGAGACTGTAAAAATATAAGGACCATCAATCAACAGGATTAATTGACATCTATAGGCTACTTCAGCCAACAAGAACAGAATACACATTCTTCTCAAGCTCACATATAATATTCTCCAAGATAGACCACATTCTGAGCTACAAAACACACCTCAACAAATTTTATGGAATAGAAATCACACAATGCTGATTTCAGGTCACAATAAAATTAAGCTAAAAGCCAATAACAAAAATTTGGAAAATCCCAAAACTGTGAGTAAGGAACACTCCTCTTCTTATTCTTATTCTTGTTTTTGTTCTTCTTCTTCTTGTTGTTTTCTGCTTCTTTTCCTTCTCTTTCTCCTACTTCTTCTCCTTCTTCTTTTAGGAGGTGGCAGAGGGAGTAGGAGAGAGACTCTTAATCAGGCTCCACAGTCAGAGCAGAGCCTGAGGTATGTTTCCATCTCATAACTCTGAGATAATAACTTGAGCGGAAACCAAGATTAGGACGCTTAAATGACTGAGACACCCACGTGCCTCTAGACACAGATCTTATAGTTTTCACAAAATTAACTCAAAATGGATCATAAACTTAAATGTAGAACACAGAACTATAAAACTCCTAGAAAATAACATAGGAGAAACCTGGCTGATCTTGGATGGGTGATGACATTTTAGATGCAACACCAGAGGCATGATCCATTAAAGAAATAATTGATAAGCTAGATTTTATGAAAATAAAAAACTTCTGCCCTATATAAGATACTGTTTAGAAAAAAATAAAATAAACTACACACTGGAAGAAAATACTTGGCAAAAGATACATCTGATAAAGGACTGTTATCCAAAATATAGAAAGAACTCTTGAAACTCAACAATAAAGAAACAACCAGATTAAAAAATGGGCAAACTGTGTGAAAAAAATACCTCTCAAAGAAGATATACAAATGGCAAATGAGCATACGAAAAAATGCTCTACATTAGGGAAATGCATAACCAAATCAATGAGATACCACAACACACCTCTCAGAATGACCAAAATAAACACACAACACCAAATACTTGAGAGGCTATGGAACTAAGGACTCCCATTCATTGCTGGTAGGAATGAAAAATGATACAGATGCTTTGGTGATTTCTTACAAAACTAAACATGCTCTTACTACGATCTAGCAGTCATGTTCCTTAGTATTGTCCAAAGAAGTGAGAAACATTTGTTCCCACGAAAACCTGCACATGGATGTATTTAGCAGTTTTATTCAGAATTGGCAAAACTTGGAAGCAACTAGGATGTCTTTCAATAGGTAAATGGGTAAATAAACTGTATTACATCCAGACAGGGAATATTATTTGGTGCTAAAAAGGAAAGAGCTAACAAGCCATGAAAAGACATGGAAGAATGTTAAATACATGTTACTAAATGAAAGAAGCCAATCTGAAAAGCCTGTGTATGATTCCAACTATATGGCATTCTGGAAAAGGCAAAGCTATGGGAAAGTGAAAAGATCAATGGCTGTTGGGGTTGAGTGAGTTGGGCTGAATGAATAGGCTGGGTACAGAGTATATTTCTTTTCTTTTAATTGTATCTATACAAGATGATTGATATATTTTTTTAAGATGATTGATATTAACTAAACTTACAGCAGTAATTATTTCACAATAGATGTAAATCAAACCATCATGCTATGTACCTTAAACTTATACAGTGATATATGCCAATTTCTCAATGAACCTGGAAAAAAAATAGATGGAGACTTTATTTTTGCTTTAAGTGACAGAGGAAAGAGATTGTATCTAAGCCATTCACAGATTTTTTAATGCAGTTTCTCTTACCTAAATTCAAGCTGGTCACAATCCCAAGCAATTAAAGAAGACTTTGATTCGAGGCTTTACAACATCTTTCAATACCTTTACAATGAATAAATTATCTTGACCATCTAATCTTAATCATTCCATTTTAATAATTTTTCTCCCATCTTATTTAATTTTTCTCAAGAAATAAAGGAAGTCAATTTTTATAAACAAAAATAATGAACAAGTGATTGTTTATTATCCCTACGTGAAAATATTCGTGCTAGGTTTTCCTGTTTTCTTCTGAACAGTGACCTCTGAAATGAAAACAACTGACGGAAAAACAAAAGTAAAAGTCTTGCCTCAGACCTGGCTCAGGGCCAGAGGTCTGTATGTTCTAATTTTTACCTTTAAGAGTGGCTGCGGCGTGATTCTGGTTTGGTGGGTGGAGATGTTAAAGTTAAGATTCAGCCGTGCTAGACTTTCGAAGGGATTTGTTTAACAACACTTGGGATGAAGCCAGCTAAAGAAGGGTTGGTGGGACAAACCAAGAAGCATTCTTTTAACTATAAAGAACAAACTGTTGTACCAGACAGGAGGTGGGGGGAAAGTGGGTAAATTAGGGGATAGGGATCAAAAAGCACGCTTATCATGATGAGCACTGAATAATGTATAGAATTGTTGAGTCACTATATTGTACCTGAAACTAAGGAACACTGTATGTTAACTATAGTAGAATTTTAAAAAATAATTTTAAAAATTTTAAAAAGGGAAGGGTTTGGTGGGAAGGTCAGCAAAGGAGGGGCCCTGCAGGTTCTATATGATACACAAATGCTCATCTAATGGACAGAAAGCTGCTCTGAACTTTAGCCTCAACAAACAATGCCTTACCTAACAGCGACCAAATCCATAGCAATTGTATCTGCAGTGATGTGTTGGAGACTGAACTATTTATTTTTATTTCCCTGAATAGGATCCCATCTTCCCATCTTTTCATCAAGTTGGTAGTAAGGGTTCAGAAAAAGACAGTTTCCAGCTGGGATGGGACACTGGTGTCCTTATCTGACAGGAGAAGTATCTATTACATGACTGGTTCTATTCCCTGCTCAACTACTTACATGTAGTGAGGCCATAGATAAATTACTTTATCTGTCTCTGCCTTTTTTTTTTCTTCTGTATCTGTAATCTGAAGATAATAGAATTATACTGCCTCCTTATACACTTTAGTGACACACTTGTGAAGATAAATTGAGTCTGAATTGTAATGTGTCTGCAAAGTCCCAAGAGCTCTGGGAATAAAGGCTATGTATAAATAAAAATGTATTACAAATGCTTGAATATTAATAAAGGCTTTTATATTTTACCCTTATGGCACTCTAGAAAATCATAAATGTTAAATATCAAATGGATCTTACCCCCACCCCAAATGATACTTCCCAAAGTCTCTAAGTTAGTCCCTAGGAAATAACCATAAAAGAGATAAAATCTGTCTGTGCCCTCGGGTTCGACATCTCAGGATGATGCATTTATGCTACCACTGCAAATGGATTTAGGGTTTTCATGGGCTTTCTGCCTCCATTAAAAGACGCTCTCAGCCAAGGGTTTCATAAATGTGTCCACTGAGGTAGAAGTGACTGACAGACCGAATGTGTTATCTTTCAGTTTTTTTAAATTTCTAAAATAGTACACAGTCTTTGGCCAGATGGATTAATCTGAAATGGGATTTTAAGATTTCAATTTGAGTATCAGTGGGGAGGCTCTACCTTGTTTGTTTTCTGATAGTGGTAGGGGTCAAGGAAGGGAGGAAATAGCAAGCTGGACCTTCTAAACTCTTCCTACATTGGTATAGGTATTTTAAAAAATAACTCCAGTTTTCTTTTTTAATATTTTACTTATTTACTAATGAGACACACACACACACAGAGGCAGAGACACAGGAGAAGCAGGCTCCATACAGGGAGCCTGACGCGGGATTCGATCCCAGGACTCTGGGATCATGCCCTGGGCCAAAGGCAGGTGCTCAACCACTGAGCCACCCAGGCTCAATAACTCCAGTTTTAAACACTTCATCAGCCATAAAGAGACACTATCAAGTGCACCTTTTACAGGTGGGAGTACTGAAGCTGTCTGCAGTCACACACCTAGGAAAAAGCTGAACTGAGCTCAAATTTGAACCCAAGCTTCTTTGACTCTGAAGTGCTTTTCTTGCCATGTACAATAATGAAACAAATCACAATTATACAGAACTACTCCTAGGATTAACTGTGGACTCAATTCTTTTTGTTTCACCGATGCTGGTCAAGCACACACCTTTTGATGGTAACAAATCTCCATGTCCCTGGCTCTGTAATTCTTGCCACGAAAATCGACATGTGTATATTCAGCATGTTCTCCGGAAATAATTATGTTGTGGTGAAATGTCATCAATAGATCTTTGGTATCTTCCAAATGCTTTTCAGAATTTCATCAAATTGAATGATGAATGTCTTTTAATTAAAAATCAGGGAAAATTTAGCAATGTAATAATATGTTTATGTATGACTCAATTTGTAAGCCTCTCCTCTCTCAGCAATTTCCTTGACATGTGTGCAGCCTTTTCCTGAATCTCTCTTTACTGCAATTATAATGTATTCTTTTAGTTCTCTTGCTCCTTCTTCAGTAAAGAAGGATATTTTATATTTTTATATTTTGCTGGCTCTTCTTTCTCTTTAACATGTATGTCTCCCAGAGCTCTTATAAAAATTCTGTTATGTTTTTCTTTCCCAATACTCCTTAAGTGTTTGCAATCTTTATGTTGGCTTTCATTTCTTTCCAGCATGAAGCTTGGTTCAGGCAATTCAGGCTTGAATTTCCATCCATTCCTCCTACCCCCCTTGCTTTTCTTTATACTTATGCTTGTCTCTCTCACAAATACATCACACATGTATCCCATTCAGTCTTAGCTCTGTGTTGCCCATAGTATGGTAAATTATCATATACCAGAATTCACAATCTTTGAGAGTTTTTTTTCTATAATATTAAAAAAATTTAAAGTGAGAAACATATATCAAAGGTAAATTCCCCCCCCCCAATTGGTAATACATAGGGAAGTGTGTTAGTAATATTAATAACTGATAGTAATCAAGTAGAGTCATTATCCAACTTTGTCTATGAGTATATCATTTTGATTTCTTATGTGTCTTCTCTCATCCATGAGCTTCTCTCTACTCATTCAGTTCTTTGCTCACTGCCATGTCATGACTCAGCTGCTTGTCAACAAAAGTATTAATTGGGACCAGTGATGACATGTTCTCTTGTCTCATCCACTTACTTCACTGTCATTACTATGATCATTTGGTCTTTTATTCAGAACTCTTTCTAACCTAGCAAAACTATTTTTTAAAGATTTATTTATTTATTTGAGTGAGAGAGAGTGAGAGAGCAAGAGAGCACATGTGTGTGCATCTGCATGTGAGGGGGCCCGGGGGGGCGGGGAGGAGGAGGGGCAGAAGGAGAGGGAGAGAGAAAATCTCAAGCAGACTCCTCGCTGAGAGCAGAGTCCGAGGTGGGGCTCAATCTCATGACCCTGAGAGCATAACCTAAGCCAAAACCAAGAGTCAGATGTTTAACTGACTGAGCCACCTAGGTGCCCCTAACCTTGCAAATTTTTTTAGTGTTTCAGGTTTCATAATATGTCAAGTTTATAAACCCTGGTTTTATCTATTAATATCCCTCCTAAAGTAGAGGGACAGACTCTTACATCAACAACTGCACCTTTTTCTTTTCTTTCTTTATTTTAAAGATTTACTTATTTATTTATGAGAGACACAGAGAGACATAGGCAGAGGGAGAAGGAGGCTCCCTGAGAGGAGCATGACATGGAACTCAATCTCAGGACCCTGGGATCATGACCTGAGCCAAAGGCATATACTCAACCACTGAGCCACCCAGGTACCCCGCATCTTTTTCTCTAAAAATCTGGCTACCATTTTCCCAAAACATGCTGAAAATATTTAAAAGGGAAAAATCTAAAAATGTTTCTTTATAGTTTGTGAGGTCTATTTCTTCATATAGTATAGAAACACCCTATCAATTTCCCTCTCACATGTATTTCCATTGAAATCAGAAAGAGTTTACAAATTATCTTTTGAATATTCATTTCTATCTCTTGGGTATTCTATCGATTTCCTTACTTGTGGTCCACAGAGACTGACTGCTATTTTCTTAAACTAAAGATAATTGAAGACTACGGTGGCAGGGATGAGGATGGATATGGTGCTTGTGTATGTAGGGATAACAGGCTATGAGGCTGTAAGGTCAGGCTTGGGAACAGAGAGGAGCAAAGGGGGCTTGAGAGGACAGAAAGTAGGAAGGACAGCAACCACTGCATGGTGAAAGATGCCTTGTCAGCACACTTCTTCTCTTATGAAGCTAGTAAAAAG
Source organism: Vulpes lagopus (assembly GCF_018345385.1). Lineage (NCBI taxonomy): Eukaryota > Metazoa > Chordata > Mammalia > Carnivora > Canidae > Vulpes > Vulpes lagopus. The sequence goes on along the minus strand of NC_054844.1, from coordinate 17,682,246 downwards.
AAATCATCTCTACAATATTTTCTTCATTCTTGCATCACTCACTCAGGATTCATAGTTTCAGGAGAGATAACTTGGTTGGCTGAGGTTGTCATACATCTGACCTTCAGGTCTATCAGAAAAAAGACCTGGATCTCTTAGCCTCCAAAGATAGGCAATTGCCCTTCTACCATGGGGATGAAGTACTTTTCTAAAAGAAAACCAGGGGGAAACCTCGTTGGCTCAGTTGGTAGAGCATGTGACACTTGAACTCAGGATCTTGAGTTCAAACTCCATGTTGGATATAGAGTTTACTTAAAATAAATTAATAAAATCTTAAGAAAATGAAAAGAAAAAGAAAAAAGCAAAGCAAAGCAGAGGAGGATTAGGCAGCCATTGAAGACCAATGTCCATCAAGGAACTAGTATTTTTGGATTGAGTTGCTCCTCTTTTGAAATGTCATAAGAACATGTCAAATAATACCCATTTCATAGTTGTTTGTCATAGGAAATAATTCTAGATAACACATTCCAAATACGTCCGCCTAATAAGAAGGTATAATAGTAAACACAAACAAATGATTTCCTAGTGGGCATAAGAGATGGTCTCTTCTTTTTACATTAGATGTAGAGCTGTATTGAAATGTTGTAGAAAAGAAGAAGAGAAGAGAAGGAATAAATTTGAATGCGAATAAAGACAAGAGAGCTCTGTGGACAACAGATATACGTGGGTATACATTGTACATGTCATCTGTAGGTCTAGTTCTTTATGGAAATTTGGAATTGATTTTCAAACCCTTAAGGGAAGCCCTTTCCTTCTTTTCTATTCAACTTTCCTTCTATACTTTAACAAGTAGACTTTTCTGCATATTGGATCAAGTATTTGAATAGGTGAAAAGCCACATATTTTACTATCCACTTTTCAGCAATTTCTCTCCCTGTTTTATGCATGCTGCTCATGGGTTTCAGTAGTAATAAAGATTCATTTTGCAAGAGGGAGCATCAAAATTAAGAGACTTGTAAAACCATTCAGCATCCATCATTCTTCTTATAATTAGGCTGAGGGCAAGATAAAGTGTATGTATTTCTGACATACTTTTTGGTTTCCATTTTTTTGCAGATGACAAGGGAGATTGGGCTCTTCATTGTCTAATTTGACAAGCTGAGTATTGTCAGGCAGATGTCTTCATTAACTCTGTGAAGAAAGAGGAAAGAGCATCAAAGGGGAAAAAATAGAGAGTGCCTAAAGTTTCCTTTAGGTGCTCTGGAAAGGGGTCATATATCCTGCAGGATGATCTATGAATACAAGAGTAGATTATAGTGTTTTTGGTAAAATGGTAAATTTGTTCAGTATGAAAAATACCTTTGGCAAACATTTGTTAGGTCCTGACACCCCATTTGGTCGTCTTGTGATATGCAGTGTTATGACCCACTTCAGGAAGCAGTAACAATTGAAACAGATTTTTTTTTTCTTTCCTTCCCACCCCCAATTGAAACAGATTTTAATTTTAAGTATTTATGTCATGAAACATAGCAGAGGGGTCTACTGCAACTCAGTGAGGTTAATCAAAGATAGGGAAGACTGAAAATGAACTGTATTTAACTTCAATCTCGTCCATTTCAATTTAACGAACCTAAACTATCCAACTATGAATGCTTTGCCATCTACTAGTTTTCATTTCCCTTCCTCCACTCCCAGTTGGCAGATTAAAATTGTCTTCCCTCTATAATTTTTTAGGTTTGCTTCCTTTGTGTTCTTAAGATCTTGTCAAATAACCCACCTCTCAGGATTTACTCTTTTTTTTGATTCTTTGGTTCTTTTTGAGTGATTGCATCTTCACATTGGTCATATTATAATTTCTTTTTAAAGCAGCAAAGAATCTCTACAACTTCTGAAGTAACTTTCTTTCTATAAAACAACAAGTTTATCTCAGCAGGATTGTGTGAGAAAATGGCATCACAGAAAGAAACTCATATTATGCTATTAAATACCAGAGTGACCAGTAGTATACAACCAGGGGCTGGAGACTGAACAATACTGGTAGCTATTTTGGACAAATTCCTGCTCTGTTAATTCAGTTATATATTGTGATAATGACTATGCGTCCTTAACAATGAACTGCAGGTAATCAAATTATGCCTCTCAGTCATCACGATAATGAAGAAGGACATTATGAGAGCAGCAGCTATAAAATGCCATGTACTAAAAAAAAAAAAAATGCCATGTACTCTCTGAGTAACTCAAAAACAGGGTTTGAAAATAGTGCTTCCAGGAAGACCCATTTTTCTTTTCTTTCCTCCTGTCCTCTACCTTTTAAAATTATTTTTTCCTTCCCAAATCACTAGGAAAATGCCTACTGTATATTTTAGCACCAGATCTGATCCATCTTCCCCTTCTTAGATTGTATAAATCTTGAGATATGAAGTAGAGAAAATAGCATGATACTCTGGACATTATGATCAGGGAGTCTTGTCTTTATATATTCTGGATGCAAATCCTTTTTCAACTACATGATTTGTAAATACTTTCTCACAGTGTGTCGCTTGTCCTTTTATTCTCTTAAAAATATCTTTTGAGGAGCTGAAGTTCCTAATTTCAAAAGAAAAAGTTTTAGAAAAAGAAAAAACAATTTCAGTCTATTATTCAATCTGAGAGCTCATGTGGCCCTTAGTTTTCATGCCTCTTCAGTCTCATTTAATTTGGAAAAGACCTTCAGTCTGCTTTTGTTTTTCATATCCTTGACATATTTGAAGAATACAGACCAGTTATTTTGAAAGAAGTTCCTTAATTTGTGTCTGTTTGATGTTTCCTTATGATTAGTTTGACATTTTTTAGCAAGAATACTACAAAAGTGATGTTGTGTACTACTCAGGACACTGTATCATGTGGCACATGACAGTAATTTGTCTTAATTCCAATGATATTAACTTTGATCACCTAGTAAAGTTTCTGTTTTTCCATTTTCTTTTTTTTTTTAATTAATTTATTTATTTATGATAGTCACAGAGAGAGAGAGAGAGAGAGAGAGGCAGAGACACAAGCAGAGGGAGAAGCAGGCTCCATGCACCGGGAGCCCGACTTGGGATTCGATCCCGGATCTCCAGGATCAGGCCCCAGGCCAAAGGCAGGTGCTAAACTGCTGCGCCACCCAGGGATCCCATGTTTTTCCATTTTCAATTAAAAAATATTTTCTTGGGAGATAATATTTGATTTGAATATCTTTGATTCATTATCAAACTTTCACCTACTAGTTTAAGTATCCATTGATGATTTTTGCCCCAGTCAATTATAATATTTGTCATACAAGTTTTTTTCTGGGGCACCTGGGTGGCTCAGTTACATAAGTGTCTGACTCTTGATTTCAGCTCAGGTCATGATCTTAGGGTTGTGAGATTGAGCCTAGTGAGGGGCATCCTTAAGATTCTCTTTCTTCTCTCTCTGGCCCTTTCTCTGCCTTCCCATTGTTTGTGCATATGCATGTGTGCACATTCTCTCTGAATAACAAAATAACAAAATAACTAACTAACTAACTAACTAACTAAATAAATAAATAAATAAATAAAAGCTTTTTATATCTCTCATTCCTTCATCCACTCACTCTTTCACTTATTTATTCCTAGGCTTTCTATATTGGTATGAACTCATGGATTCTTATTTTTTTAATGGGTTTTAATCTATTAACAGAATTATTTTCCTATTGCAATTGCCCCAGATTTGGCTAGGTAAGGACCTTTTCAAATATATTCCAGTGCTTTTTTTTGCATCCCTGCTGTTTTTGAACCGCTTTCTTATGGCAGTGTGACAAGATGTTTGAGGTTCCTCTTATATTTTCTCTGCTTCAGGCTGGTATCAGCCATTTTTCCAAGGAGCCTTGATCTCTTTTAGTAGAAAATATGTTTAGAAGCCAAAATTTGGGAAATAATTGTTCTTATTGCTATCGGGGACTGATTACTTCTAGGCTTTCTCAGCAGATAGTGCTAAAAATACACACATACACACATTCTTACTATATTAAAAGTCATATGTTCATATAGTTCTTTCCTTTTAGAAGGAAGTTATAAGTGTTAAAATGCCATGCTCAAAAGTGACTTGAATAGCCCATCCTGACTCTCTACCCCACTCTCCCACCTCAAGTGTGGATATGTTATTCTTTTGGAATATAATAAGGTTCATCTGCTTTATTTTATTTTATTTTTTAAAAATATTTTATTTATTTATTCATGAGAGACACACAGAGAGAGAGAGAGAGGCAGAGACACAGTCAGAGGGAGACGCAGGCTCCATGCAGGGAGCCCAAGGTGGGACTCCATCCTGGGACTTGGGGATCACGCCCTGGGCTGAAGGTGGTGCTAAACCACTGAGCGGCCCTGGCCTCCCGGTTCATCTGCTTTAGTTTGTATTCCTTTTTAGGAATAAAATATATTCAGTATTTCTTTGAATATTTACTTCTTAATATTAAACCATGTTACTTCTTACATGGTTCAAAAGTCAAAGAGATAAAAAATTATATACTTAGATGTATCACTCTAGTCCCTTAAGTGACAGAGCTCCTAACTTTCTTTTTTTCTTTAAAGATTTATTCATTTATTTAAGAAAGAGAGAGCGAGCAAGCACGCAAGCAGGGGTAGGGAGAGGGAGCTAGACAAGCAGACTCTACTCTCAGCTCAGAGCCCAGAGCCTGGTGGGCATGGGCTTGACCCCATGGCCCTGAGATCATGACCTGAGAGGAAACCAAGAGTCAGTTGCTTAGCCATCTGAGCCATCCAGGTGCCCCAGTGCTCCTAGCTTTCTTACGACCTTCTCACAGACTATGTCCTCTACCTGTTCATTTCTGCCTTTTAACCTTCTTTATAATTCTTCGAACTCCAGGCTCAAGTCAAATGCCATTTGTTCAGGGAAACGTTCTCCCCTGAACTATCCCCAACCCTCCCATTCCCCAAGAAAGAAATGGGTCAGATCTTGCTGTTACTAAATCCTGCAGACATTTTCTTCATGGCACTGGTCACAGTTTGCTGCTGTGATAAGTATTTGTTTATTTGAATCATGGCTATCTGGCCCACCAAACTTCAAGTTCCATGTTATAGCAAATACTTGTTGAATTAATGAATGTACAACAGAAAAAAAATAATAAAGTTCAAGTTACTGTGTAGTATCAAGATTATAATTAAATAGGTAGCTAGTTTAGCTAATTCAGTTATTTTAGTTTTGTTCACAAATTTTTGTTTTTTAGTCCAACTGTAGAAATTTAATGTAAATATCAGTTTGGCTTTGGTAATTGAAAGTATTTGTATTGGGAAATACCAGCCTATGCTTTTTAAATAATAAAATTGCAGGGCAGCCCTGGTGGCACAGTGGTTTAGTGCCACCTGCAGCCTAGGACGTGATCCTGGAGACCCTGGATCGAGTCCCACGTCAGGCTCCCTACATGGAGCCTGCTCTCCCTCTGCCTGTGTCTCTGCCTCTCTCTCTCTGTGTCTCTATGAATAAATAAATAAAAAATCTTAAAAAAATAATAAAATTACAGAAGAGGAAGATTTTTAAAGAAAGCTAGTTGGATAAATAAAATAATTGCTGTATTTCTTGTCGCTAAGTGGAGGAAGCAGATGGAATGAAGTAGGAGATAAAAAGAGTCATTATTTGACAAAACAAAAGATAGCTGTGTTAGCATATGACTGAAAACCCTTTTCACTATTTTTGTCATATTTTCCAGTGTTATTGCAGATATGCTTAAGGCTCTACTTAATGCAGAGCAAACAACTTTAATTTCTATGCCCAATAAGTATAATTTTATCTATAATAATTCCAAGCAACCACTCTTTAAAAAAAAAAAACTAATTTATTTTACATATTGAGATGCCTGGGTGGCTCAGCGGTTGAGTGTCTGCCTTTGGCTCAGGTCATGATCCTGGGATTCTGGGGTTCCAGGGTTCCGAGGAGTCCCACATCAGGCTCCCCAGAGAGCCTGCTTCCTTCCTCTGCTTGTGTCTCTGCCTCTCTCTCTGTCTCTCATGAATAAATAAATAAAATCTTTTTAAAAATTTATTTTGTATATTTATTTTAAATAGACTTTGTATTTTAAAGAAGTTTTAGGTTAATGTCAAAATTGAAAGGAAGGTATAGTGATTCCCCTTATATCCCTTGCCTTGCACATGTATTGACTCCCTCATTATCAACATCCTCTACCAGAGAGGATTTTTTGGTTACAATTGGTGAACTACACTGACATATCATTATCATTGGAAGTTTATTAATTATAATAGGGCTTGCTCTTGGTGGTGTACATTCTACAGGTGTGAACAATTTCATAATGACATGTTATACACCATTATAGTACAGTATAGAGTAGTTGCATTGCCCTAAAAATCGTCTGTGCCCTGCCTACTTATTGCTTTCTACTTCCAAGCCCCTGGAAACCACCAATCTTTATATTGTCCCACAGTTTTACCTTTCCCAGAATATCATATAGTTGGAGTCATAGTATAAAGCCTTTTCAGATTGGCTTCTTACACTTAAGTCTTTTTTTTTTTTTTTAAGATTTTGTTTATGGGGCACCTGGGTCAGTGATTGAGTGTCTGCCTTTGGCTCAGGTCGTGATTCTGGGGTCTCGGGATCGAGTCCCACATCCGGCTCCCCACAGGGAGCCTGCTTCTCCTTTTGCCTATGTCTCTGCCTCTCTCTGTGTGTCTCTTATGAATAAGTAAATAAAGTCTTGAAAAAAATAAAGATTTTATTTATTTATTTGTCAGAAAGAGAGAGGGAGAGAGAGCACAAACAGGGGGAGTGGTAGGCAGAGGGAGAAGCAGACTCCCCACTTAGCAGAGGTCCGACACTGGGCTCCATCCCAGGACCCCGGGATCATGACCTGAGTCAAAGGTAACTGCCCAACTGTTGGAGTTACTCAGACACCCCTACATTTAAGTCTGTCTTTTCATGGCCTGGGAGCTTCTTGGGTTTTAGTACCATCATCTGGACGTACCACAGTATATTTATCCATTCATTACTGAAGGGCATCTTGGTTTCTTCCAAGTTTTGCCAATTTTGAATAAAGCTGCTATAAATATCCACATGCAGGTTTTGTGTGGACATAAGTTTTCAACTTTTTTTGGAAAATACCAAGAAGTACAATTGCTAGTTTGTATGGTAAGAGTATGTTTAATTTTGTAAGAAACCACAAAACTGTTTCCCAGAGTAGTTGTACCATTTTGCATTCCCACCAGCAATGAATAAGGATTCCTATTGCTCCTTGTTCTCACCAGCATTTGCTGTTGTCAGTGTTTTGGATTTTGGCCATTCTAATAGGTATATAGTGGTATTTCACTGTTGTTTTATTTTGTAATTCCTTATTGACATATGATGTGGAGCATCTTTTCATATGCTTATTTGCCATCTATATATCTTTTTGGTGAGGTTTGTGTTCAGTCCTTTTGCCCATTTTAAAAACCTGTTTGTTTTCTTACTGGTGAGTTTTAAGTGTTCTTGTATATTTTGGATTATGATCCTTTATCAGCTGTGTCTTTTACACATATTTTCCCTCAGTCTATGGCTTGCCTTCTTATCCTCTTGACAGTGTCTTTCATAGAGCAGTTTTTAATTTTGATGAAGTTCTGCTTATAAATTATTTCTTTCATGGATAACCCTTTTGGAGCTGTATCTAAAAAGCCATCACCAAATTCGAGGTTATGTTGTCTATAGGATTTGTGCTGATATCCCCTCTTTCATTTCTGATTAGAGAAATTTGAGTCCTCCTCCCTTTTTTAGCCTTGTTAGAGGCTTATTGATTTTATAGAATTTTTTTAAAAACAGCTTTTGGTTTCTCATTGATTTTCTGTATTGAATTCTTGTTTTCAGTTTCAGCTCTGATTCTTATTTTTTTTTTCTGTTTACTGTGGATTTGATTTGCTCTTCTTTTTCTAGTTTCCTGATGAAATTTTGACAATTGATTTTAGATCTTTTTTCTTTAGTAATACATGCATTCAATGCTATAAATTTCTCTCTTTTTGCACTTTTATTGCATCGACAAGTTTTAATGTTTTCTTTTCATATCCTTTTATTACTTTTTAAAGATTTATTTATTTATTTGAGAGAGAGAGAGAGAGTGAGAGAGAGAGAGAGGGCACCAGCAGGGGGAGGGGCAAAGAAGGAGGGGGAGGGAGAGAGAGAGGATCTCTCTTTTTTTTTTAAAAAAAAAAATTTTTATTGGTGTTCAATTTACCAACATACAGAAAAACACCCAGTGCTCATCCCGTCAAGTGTCCGCCTCAGTGCCCGTCACCCATTCCCCTCCAACACCCGCCCTCCTCCCCTTCCACCACCCTTAGTTCGTTTCCGTTTCCCAGAGTTAGGAGTCTTTTTATTTATTTATTTATTTTTATTTTATTTATTTATTTATTTTTTTCATTTATGATAGTCACAGAGAGAGAGAGAGGCAGAGACACAAGCGGAGGAAGAAGCAGGCTCCATGCACCGGGAGCCCGACGTGGGATTCCATCCCGGGTCTCCAGGATCGCGCCCTGGGCCAAAGGCAGGCGCCAAACCGCTGCGCCACCCAGGGATCCCGAGTTAGGAGTCTTTATGTTCTGTCTCCCTTCCTGATATTTCCCAACATTTCTTTTCCCTTCCTTTATATTCCCTTTCACTATTTTTTATATTCCCCAAATGAATGAGAACATACACTGTTTGTCCTTCTCCGATTGACTTACTTCACTCAGCATAATACCCTCCAGTTCCATCCACGTTGAAGCAAATGGTGGGTATTTGTCATTTCTAATTGCTGAGTAATATTCCATTGTATACATAAACCACATCTTCTTTATCCATTCATCTTTCGATGGACACCGAGGCTCCTTCCACAGTTTGGCTATTGTGGACATTGCTGCTAGAAACATCGGGGTGCAGGTGTCCCGGCGTTTCATTGCCTCTGAATATTTGGAGTAAATCCTCAACAGTGCAATTGCTGGGTCGTAGGGCAGGTCTATTTTTAACTCTTTGAGGAACCTCCACACAGTTTTCCAGAGTGGCTGCACCAGTTCACATTCCCACCAACAGTGTAAGAGGGTTCCCTTTGAGAGAGGATCTCTTAAGCATACTTGGTGGTGAGCATGGAGCCTAATGTGGAGCTTGTTCTCACTACTCTGAGATCATGACCTGAGCCAAAACCAAGCATTGGGTGCTCAACCAACTGAGCCACTGAAGTGCCCCCATTCTCATTTTCATTTAGTGCAAAATTTGTCTTAATTTTTCTTGAGATATCTACTTTGACCCATGTGTATTTAGAATTATAGTGTTTAATCCTCTTGTATTTTGAGATTTTTCCCAGATATCTTTATGTTTTTGCTTCTGCATCTAAGTCCACTGTGGTCTGAGACCAAACATTTGTGATATATATGTATATATATTAATTTTGAGATTTTATTTATTTATTTGAGAGAGAGAGACTGAGAGCACAAGCATGAGCAGGGTTTGGAGCAGTGGGAGAGGGACAAGCAGACTCCATCACGGGGCTTGATCTCATGATCCTGAGATCATGACCTGAGCTGAAATATAGAGTCCAATGCTTAACCAACTGAGCAACCCAGGCACTTTGTGATATATATAAGTATGTGTATAAATATATATATATGTATATATATTTTAAAGATTTTATTTATTTATTCATGAGAGACACAGAGAGAGAGGCTGAGACACAGGCAGAGGGAGAAGCAGGCTCCATGCAGGAAGCCCATTGTAGGACTTGATTCTGGAACTCTGGGATCACTCCCCGAGCAGAAGGCAGATGCTCAACCACTGAGCCACCCAGGCATCCCTGTGATTTATATTTTTAAAAATATATTAAGATATATTAGTGTTTATATATTAGTTAATATATTAGTGTTTTATGATTCAGAAGCTGTCCATCTTGGTGAGTGTGGCAGACATTAATTTAGGAAAATTCACACTCATTATTGCTTAAAATTACTTCTGTTCCTTTCTTTCTTTTTTTTCCTTATAATTCCCATTATACATACATTATATCTTTTGTAACTGTCCCATAGTTCTTGGATATTTTGTTCTCCCCCCACCCCAGTCTTTTCCTCTTTGCATTTCAGTTTTGGAAACTTCTACTGTCATATCTTCAAGCTCAGAGATTCTTTCTTCAATTGTGTCCAGTCTACCAAATCATTCTTCATATCTGTTATAGTGTTTTTGACCTAAAGCATTTTTTTATTGTGTTTTAGAATTTCCATCTGTTATCCATCTGTTATGTTGTCTATTTTTTTGTGTGAAAGCCCTTACACATTAATCTTAGTTATTATAATTCTTGGTCTGATAATTCTAACATTCCTGCCATATCTGATTCTGGTTCTGATATTGTTCAGGCTCTTCAAACTGTGTTTTTGCTTTTTAGTATGCCCTGAAAGTTTTTGTTGAAAAAGTGGACATGATGTATTTAGTAAAAGGAATTGTGGTAATTAGACCTTTAGTAATGTAGTGATAAAGTGTGGGGAGAGAGGAAGTTCTGATTGGTCTTATGATTACCTCTCAGTCTTTTGGTGAGCTTGTGTTTCTGGGCTGTGAACCTCACCACTACTTCTCAGTAGTGGGACAGGATGGCTAGAGAGGGCTAGGGTTGTATATTTCCCTTCCCTCAGGTCAGGTAGGCTCTGATAAAATCCCAGCAGGTTAGGCTCTGATAAAATAGTTTCTCTTGGGGGCAGACTTTGTTAAGAACAGAATGCCCTGGTAGATTTCAAATGGTTCCTTTTCCCTTTAGCCCTGCAGGAAGCATGATGGGACTTTTCTCTAATATTCACTTTGAGAACCTAGTAGAGCTCCTAGAGATAAAACTCACAAATGTGTGCTCCCATCCCCTTAATGGGTTTCTCAGAGATTTTTAACTCTCAGACTTATTCACGTGGAGACTCCAGGAATTTGTCAATTACGATTCAAGTTTTCTTCTTGTTCCTGTGAAGTTTTTTTTTTTTTTTTTCTGTGAAGGTTTATGCTTACAAGTTTCTCCTCTGTTGGGATGTGATTCTTTGTATCTGCCTATTTGTTTTTCCAGGGGGATAGTGGTTTGCTTTGTGATCTCATTTCTCTGATGAATGGAAGAAGAGTTGTTGATTTTTTCAGCTTGTTTAGCTTTTTACTTATTATTAGGATGGAGGGGCAACTTCTAAGCTGCATAGTGCTAGAAACCAGAAGTCCGACTACTCAATGAGGTTAGAGGCTGAAGCAATGTAACTGTGAAGCTAGTGGAGGGTCTTCCTTGCATGCCCCATCCAAGGCCCTGGGAATGACCCAAGCTATGTGTTCACATGGTCAGATGACTTGTAAAATTTGCAAACTTTTATCTGTAATTGGCTAAGTCTCCTGTCTCCATGCAAACTTTCCCTCACATTTCCTCTGGTGTCAGGCATTTTGGGAATACAGTTATGATAGTCACTTCCCTGTGACCCCTTTGAAAGAATTGCTTCTGGAAGACTTCTACTGCCCACCTGGCATTATGACATGAAGATAAAACATCAGAAGTTATATTGTGATACAAGTGTGTCCGATAGTGCCAGGCACTGAAGTATGTGGACAGTGGAAGAGAAAGGCTTTTAAAAATAGGAAGCCAGAAGCTAATCTGTGGCAAATACTTCTAAACATCAACAAGTGTAGAATTGTAAGAGCATCTACTTCACATTATTACCTAATCAAAATGGTTGCTCCCTTTTGTCAGGAAGATATTTATTAATGTCAGGAATATATTTATTAATGTACAATTATCAATGCATCATATTTTTCATTTTTTGGATGAGAATCACATGAAATAAAATTTGCCCAAGAATTCCTGGGTTTATCAGTCACAGACTTTAGAAATATTGCAGAGAAATGAACCTCTTGTCACACTGCTTACTGCGTTCCAATATGTCAGATCACTTCTTAGAGTATCTGACATATCTTGTCCTTAGAATGTTGTTGCAGTTCTAGATGAAATTGTACACGAAATTGCTAGCAATGCAGAAATACATACTGAAAAAATAAGTGCTTGGATGGCAAAATACCTACGCATATTCATCAACTTAGTCAACGTAGTATAAGAGTAATTTGACTATATTTTATAATCTGTATGCTATGTATGCTAGCTCTGTACAAGGTAGCAACAACTTAAAACTGTATTTTAATACCTCTTGTGTTGCAATTAATTTTGTGTATTTTTTCAGAATAGAAGCAAAAAAGGAAAAATTTTATTAGAGATTTATCAATTAATATAATAATGTTATTTTTCTATATTGTGTATTTTCGGTATTTGTGGAATGTATACTTTCTGTATTTTGTACTTTTCCCCAATTACATTCCTTTTGGTTTCTAATTTTATATTTTTTATATTTGTGATTTTGTGTTCTTTTCCTTAAAGTGTGTCCCTTTAGGCCAGAAACCATTTGGCTGCACAAAAACTTAATCTTCCTTAGTTTCAGTGAACTAAAAATGTTTCTGTCCTATGAAAGTCAAGCGTTTTTCTATTAATCATAAAGATAATTAAGCACACAAGTACATATTGCCCTTCATTCAACTATGTTCTCCAATATTTATGAGACAATTGTTCACCTTTCATTTATACGTGTATGTTCAGATTATGAATTTGCAGAAATTGGGCCAATGGAGAACTTTTTTAAAAAAGATTTTATTTATTTATTTGAGAGAGAGAGAGACAAAAACAGCATAAGCAGGGGATGAGGCAGAGGGGCAGGGAGAGGGACAAGCAGACTCCCCACTGAGCACAGAGCTGGATGCAGGACTGAGATCATGACTTGAGCTGAAGTCACTCAACTGACTGAGCCACCCAGGCACCCCCCACAATGGAGAACTTTTAAATACCCTCCTCCCCCTTTCAGAGATGGGTCTTCTTTTTCCCTTGGTAAAGGTAGGCAGCACGCAGTGGAAGATGAGTCAGAGAATTGAGCTGGCTCAGAATAACAGAGGGAGATAGAGCTGGAGAACTAAATTAAAAAAAAAGAAAAAAATATGTAGCTAGATCCTACTCTTGGTATTGGTATTAAAATGTAGCCAGGAGGGATCCCTGGGTGGCACAGCGGTTTGGCACCTGCCTTTGGCCCAGAGCGCGATCCTGGAGACCCGGGATCGAATCCTACGTCGGGCTCCCGGTGCTGCTCCCGGAGCCTGCTTCTCCCTCTGCCTGTGTCTCTGCCTCTCTCTCTCTGTGTGACTATAATAAATAAATAAATAAATAAATAAATAATAAATAAATAAAATAAAATAAAATGTAGCCAGGAGATATCAGATGCCTGCAAATTACCTACTGAATACAAAGAAACCAAAAAAGTCACTGAGTTGAAGTTCGAGAAATGATGAGACCCAGAAGCTATTATCTATGTAAAAAAAAGAAAAAAAAAAAAAGAAACAAACAGAAAAGCTCCAAGGGAGATAAAAGGAATAGAAGACAAAAGATCAACTGAATGAAGGGCATACTGTTAAGTAGGAAGCTTTCTTGGAAATAATTTGAAAAGAACAATTGGTTCCCTTTTGAATAATTTCCATATGGGAAGTCAGAGCCTCTGCTATGTATTTTTTTGCCCAGCCTCAGATTTTGGTCTTCCTTCTGGGCTCACGTATCTAGTGAGCAGAATTAACATTGTTCTTCTGTAATTCCCACAGAGGCTTTGCCATTGGATCTCTATGAGTCCCCTGCTCACCTTTTCTTTTGGGACTTACTTATTTCTGCTTAAGTGGAGCTGGGAGTTGCAATTTGCAACCGGCAGCTCAAGTGTCTGAAGCTCTTTGATGTTTTCATCATTGGAGAAAAAGCAAACTAATCTACAGATTATGAAATATACATTCTAAGAGTACATGGGAGAAGGGATAAAGAAAATCCCAAATCTGAGGACAGGGTACGAAGTGCCAAAGCCCACAGTTAACACTTCCAAAACAGTGTGAAAGGCTTTTTGGTCAAAATACACCTGAAACTCACCAATTCATTCAGGTGTCTCATTTTATTATCCCCTCCAGCTTAAAATGTAGTAAGATTCTTTAGAATTTTGGGGAGCAATCAGGTTAACAGAATAAAATATGAAACAAGTTTATCAAAGAATTACGAATTCTGAGCTGTGTTAAGAAATAAAGGGTCAGGATTTTAGCAAAACATCCCAAAGTCTCTGCACGGCAAATTACCTCCTCTGGAGAGCTGTACTGATATGACCCTGCTGGGTGTCACCAGATGCTTGTTTTGAAAATATTTTGCATTTCTTAGATGAAGGGCACGCGTTAACACTCCAGATTACAATAACATGGGCTATGTTTCAGCTACTTTAATTCACATCAATCTCACAACTTGGCAGAAACGTTTTTCACCCAGTCTGTGTTTGTTCTGGTCACACTGAGAATTTTATTTTTAGAAAAAGGTGTTTAAATAGGAACCACAAACACAGATTTTTGAAAATGTTATCTTGAAACTTACGAATGTGTTTTAGATTTCAGTCTTAGGAAATGAGATGCTAGTTAATTTCCATGAAACAGCTTATCCTGCCCTGATTGGAAAAGGAGAAAAGAAAACAAAAGAAAAAGAAATGTATCCTAGCAAACTCAAGAGAAAAACTTTTCTCTTTCCTTTCAGGGGTATAGAGAGTATAAGGGTGGAGAATTATTAGTTGTCTTCTGCTAGGATTATGTCTCATATTTTCATTTAAATTTTGTTCATGTGCTTCGAGGCCTTGTCATAAACAAACAAACAAAACCCTGAATACCCAGAAATGCTTATTAAATCTAACAACACACCTGCTACAGATTAAATGCCAGTAGCTCCTTGACTCATAACATTACTTTTCACATCCCAATATCTTTTTTCACTGAGGTGTATCATTTTTTTACTGCAGGAATCCAGAGAAACATGGGAGTCAGACATGCAGGCCAGTTAAAAGCAAACAAACCTTAACACTTAAACATTTTTGAGAAAACATTTGAGCTTGCAAAACTTATGATATTCATTGCCATAAAACACGATCCTGATCCTTTTGATAACCACATGCCTCTGCAGTACCAGCACCGTACTTTGAGTGCAATTGTTAAAAAAAGTAAAAATAAAAATCTTACCTTCCTATGTCATAAGAATAAGAACTAAGAAAGCTCCCTTGTGCCAAGGGGGAGATCTTCTTGATAGATACCTCCTCACCACTGTAAGCTACTTATGGTAGTTTATTTTTAGAGTCGGGGCAGCCTCCACCAGAGAGGCACTTTTTGGAGAAGGGAGGGACTGGGAGAGGTCCTCAACCCAGGGCACAGCTGAAAGCAGCGAGGGAATTTACAGCTGAGCTGGAAGCAGCTGGGAGAAAAGGGCCCTATTTGGGAAGACCGAGCTATCCTAGGAGGCCAGTCCCATGTGTGGTACACAACTACAGATTTCAGGGAGTGGTGATGCTCGGCAGAGGTCAGAGGCAGGTTTTAGGAAGAGGCTTCAGGCTTGGGCAGCAAATGAGGAGAAAGGAAACCCCCGAAACCGTAGCTGGCACGTGGTCCAGACCAACAAAGCTGTGGTCAGGGAGGCCATGGCCTCGTGGCAGGAGACAGTGCTGGGCGCCGGTCATCACACCCAGCAGCACCATATGTTTCAGACCTTGCTAGTGTGTCTGAGCCTCGATGGGGGTCTGTACGTGATCTGCTCTGGTTACAGTTATCATCAGAGCGCACATTGTTGGTGTTAGGGTCTATAACTCAGAAACTTCCTAAAGTTTCTGACAAGAGCTACTTAACACAGGTTCCCTCAATCCACTTCTGTCCCATTCCAATCTATTTTTAACTGAGAAGTTGGAGGAGTCCTTAAAAATGGATCTGATAATTTCACCTTCTGCTTAAATTCCACTGAAGGCGCTCTTTTGGCCTTTAGGCTCAAACCAAATCTCAACATGGCCTACAAATCTGTACATCTAACCATCCTGCCCTCCAGCCCCAGTGGCTTTTCCCAGCTGTTCCACACACATGCTCCTGCTTTACCCTGTCTACTCTGCCTGAATTTCTCTTCCCTGTTTATCTGTAGAAGGAGCCTCTCGTTCTTTGGCTTGCAAGCCAAAAGTCACTTCCTCCTGCAGGCAGGGACTACACGAGGTCCCCTGTCCTTGATTCTCTTGTAGCTCTTCTTTTATATTCAAAGCAATTACCAAAAATAGTGATCAAATAATTAAGCCTGTAATTAATTGTTTAATGTTTGTCTTCCTGGCTGGCCGAAAGCTCTACTGGACTAAGACCCCATCCATGTTGCCCTCCACATAAGACCTGCAAGGTAGGTGTTTAGTGAATAGATACTGAATGTTTGAATGCTAAGGATTGAGCATCTTGTCATCGTGTCTCAAATCACCATAAAGTCAGTTGTCTGTTCTGCCTGTCTTCAAGGCCAGCCCACTGCAAGGATTAGTCTTCATAAAGCATCATTATCACAGAATGTAACATCAACTAGGGTAGCATAAGAACAGTAATAAAATGAACCATATTTATGGGTTGCTTTACATACTATTACATCCATTTTTCCAAATTTATTTTTTAGAGTTGGGAAAAATATTACTTGTAGAAAATGAAAAAAAAAGAAAAAGAGAAAACGAATTACCACATCAGTTTTTTGGAATTGATAAATGAAATGAATACTCTGTATTGGTGACTTTTTCCATGATCCATAAGCCACTAAATCTTTTTTTTTTTTTTGGTAAGATTTTATTTATTTGAGAGCATGAGGATGGGGGATGGGGCAGCTGGAGAAGCAAAATCCCTCAAAGCAGGACTCGATCCCAAGACCCTGGGATCATGAGCCAAAGGCAAACACTTAACTGACTGAGCCACCCAGGCATCCCCATAAGCTGCTAAATCAAATGCAGTTTTCCACAAAGTCACATCAATCAACAAACCATAATACCCTCAACAGCTTAGAAGCTTTGGAATGTAGCAAGAGGCTCTTATCTCTCCTTCCTTTGGTAATACCTTGGAGCTGAAGTACAGCAACTGATATTATATCAATTCACCAATGGAGGGAGGGTAGAGTGTATAGTTTCCTGCCTTTTATGCCCAAACACTGTCAGAAACCATTACGTGTGTAGTAGGAGTAGTAAATGGCTGCTCATCCAGTTTCTAACATGTCTCTAGAATCTGTTCCCTCTTCTTACTTCCTATTTCTGCTATCACTAGCTTGGTTTGGACTCTTTGTCATCCCCGCTATAGGCTATTTAGCAGTCTAACCAATTGCTTTCCTGCTTTTCATGTCTTCTCTCTCTAATCTTTCCATACTGTCCTGTAGCCAGAATCAGTGTTCTGAAATGTAAATATGGTCATTTAAATTCCTTAACCAAAGATCTTTTATGACTTATCGTTGCTTATATGAACAATTTTAAAACTTGAAAATAACAACCAAATCCTACTTTCAAGTAAAAAATATAGAAGAAATATATAAAAGATACAAAGTAAAGTGGAGTAGGGTGGGAGGGGCCAGAGCTTTGGCCTTTTGGCCTACTCTGTGCTTCCATTAGGGTACCTCTTTGGAAACTGTAGGCCTGTTGGATGCCCTGGTTGGCCTCAAAAAGGCTAATCTCTTCAGAAAAGCATTTGTGAGATTTCTTCACCTGACCACATTTTTATTCTTCTAGCAGAACACCTCGCTAGTCCACTCATAGACTTTCTAGCTCCTGGACTTGTTATCATTCTCTAACACTCCATGCTTTTTCATTCATTTTTGCCTTGGTGTACGCTGTTAATGCTAACTGCAAAGGCCACTTTACTGGTGAAATTTACGATCCAGTTTGAATGTCATCTCTTCTGAAAGCTTTTCAGACTCCTCCAATCAGAACTGGGATCTCTCCATCCCCAGCACTGGCTCTGTACTTAGCCCCATCACAGCCCTTAGCACATTATAGTGTCTGTGTCCTTATTTGATGTCAGAAGATATTTAATTAATCTTGGTGAGACTAGTGCTTCCCTAACATAATGTTAGGTGTTTGCTGAATGTAAGACAATTCTATCTGCTTCTCTTAGGAAGTAAAATTCCTAGGGGATAAATTCAATGTAAGTTTTCTCCTCACCACCACTTCTCTCCTCCGCAGTAGATACTGCTCTAGATTGAATGTTTAGGTCCCTCCAAATTCATATGTTGAAGTCCTAATCCCCAGCGTGATGGTATTTAGAGGTGGGAGGCAATTAGTCATAAGGGTTGAGCCCTTCCCAAGTGGAATTAGTGAGGGAGATGATCTCTATCATGTACAGGAGAAGGTTGCTGTCTTGAGGCCAGGAAGCAGGATCTTACCAGATACCAAATCTGCTGGCACCTGGATCTTAGACTTCCCAGTCTCCTTTGGGAAATAAATGTTGTTTACCCATCTAGTCTATGGTATTTGTTATAGAAGCCTAAGCTTTCTTTCCTCTCTGACTTCCATAAACATTTCAACAAGACATGAATATCCCTCTCTTGGACTTTAAACCAGACTTTGGATCACTAAAGAAGAGTCTAGGGACACGATGGACTCGCTCCTAAGTGTACTGGAGGAGAAAATGTAGCAGAGATGTCAAAGCTTAAAATAAAAAATCTGGGACAGAAAAATTGAGAGATTCAATTGTTTTTCCTCATGTGGCATAGAGTGAATTTCTCAAAATCCAAAACTCAGATGTGCAAGAAAGAAAAATATTTAGTTTTTTCCCCCTATATTCCAATTTTTCATTTAGAGTATCTCTTCTTCTTAATGGCAGTAACCACAACTTTAGTCAATTCCTGGCAAACTCAGTCACTGCAAGTTTTAACTCAGATAATTCTCTGATTGCATTTAAGTAGACTCATGGCTCTGGGGGATAAAACAGTATCTGGGTCTTAGTTACTAGTTGTCTATGCTGTTATTTGCTGTAATCATCATGTATGGTTTCCAGATGCAGTCACCACTTGATGGTGGCTTCTGTTGAGATTTCATGTTCCTATTAATCCCCAGCTGTATGATCCTCATGCCACACTGTTCCTTTGTCAAGAATATGAATGCTCTCAGATGTCTTCACTCTCTGTCAACCAGTCCTGTACCTTTTGCAGGGGTTGTAAATCTAAGCCAGTTTGGGCTTGGACAGCTTTAGATTACTTTAGTAAATAATAGTTACCACTGCAAAATTGAGTCACTCTTCATAAATTATGCCACAAATAAAGGCCTTATTAAAAGAACATTTATTAGCAAGCAGGCTTGAAAACATGTGTACGAAGTGTAAGATTGATGAAGTTCCAGCTCTCTTTGTTCTTTTGGAATGCTCTAACTACCTCTTTTTTTTTTTCCAACTACCTCTTTACATGAAATGTTTACTTGAAGCAGATGGAACAGTATCCAGAGGCAGAATCCTGTGCTCTTAGAGAGAGCATTGGGCAACCAGAAGTCCTCTGGCTCAATGATCGCACACAGGTTCATTGGTGGGTCAAGCCTCAGACAATCTCCATAAGGGTCCAGGTAATAGGCCTGGTAGATTTTCATATTGTGTTAGTTATACAATGTATCTCGAGTTCCACTCCTTTCCCCAGTGAGACCCTATTTCTAACATTCCTTGTGCTAATTGCAAAAGCTTCTGGGAGTGCCTATGTGGCTCTGTCGGTTGAGCATCCAACTCTTGATTCTGGATCAGGTCATGATCTCAGGCTCGTAGGGGATCTGGCTCCACCCTCAGCAGGGAGTCTGCTTGAGATTCTCTCCCTCAGCCTCTCCCCCTGCTCACATACTTTCTCTCTCTCTCCCAAATAAATAAATAAATCTTAAAAAAAAGAAAAGAAAAGCTTTTGGTATTTATGCAGATATACGGATAGTAGAAGGCATATATTCATATTGGTTGTCTCTGGAGTATGGGCTTCTTGATTTGCATGCTGATTGCTCCTGGGATTTTAATTCCTGATTTGGGTAATCTCTTAGTCATTTTGGGCTGCTATAACAAATATACCATGGGATGCAGTTCATTGAGCACTCAATTCTTGGTTTTAGCTCAGGTTGTGATTTTAGGGTTGTATGACTGAGCCCTGGGTTGGGCTCCACCAATGATATGGAGTTGGCTTGGGATTCTCTGTTCCTCCCCCTCCACTCCTCATGCTCATTCTCTCTCTTTCTGAAATAAATAAATAAATCTTTAAACAACAACAACAACAACAACAACAACAAACCAGACTAAGTATCTTAAATGACAAATACATATCTCACACAGTTCTGGGGGCTAGGGAGTAAGAGATCAAGGCACCGGCAGATTTGGTGTCTGGTGAGAGATCGCTTCCTGGTTTATAGATAGATGTCCTCTTATTGCTTCCTCCCATATGGAGAGCAGAGAGAAAGGGCTAGAGCTCTTTGTTTTCCTATATGGACACTAACTGTATCATGGAAGTTCTACCCTCATCGTCTAATTACCTCCCAGAGCCTCCACCTCCAAATATTACATTAGGGCTTCAACATATGAGTTTTGAGAAGACAAACATTCAGTGTATACCTGGAAACTAACTGAACCTTGAGTTGTAACTTGAACTAATCAGTCTATAATATTCATTGGTTAGGTTAAAGGATTTTAAATTTGTTCCCTTTGTACTCTGCCATAATCACTATCCTTTTGGGCAATGGTGGACCTATGTTAAATTGCCTGGGTTTGAGTGGAGGGTGGAGTGGGATGGAGTGAGGATCTGTGTATTAGTACTTCAAATTACTATTTTACTTTGTAAGTGTACTTTCCTCTCTTGTGAGGAAACGAAATCAGTTTTCCCACAAACTATCAGCAGGAGGTACATAACTCTCTTAGATAAATGTTAACATTTTTCTTTGTGACAAGGAAAGCCTACTGACAAGTTGGGTAAGAGAAAAATTTAAACTGACCTGATCTAATTTAGAAAATAAATCTTGGAGCTTTTCTTTTCTTAACATAAAGTAGTTTATCCTCATTTTAATTAATCGTTACACCACAGAAGGTTGCCTTTTCTAATTAACACATAAAAAGGCCGTGATTATAAAGAACTTTGAAACATCTTAATTCCTAAGTATGGAAACCGTGCAAAGAGCAAAAATAATTTTAAGAAACTCAATAGTATTTGGCACACAATAGGACTTCTTTGTATATTTGTTTTTGAATGCATGATTGAATAACTGAAAGTTTGATACTAAAAGACCTCATGTCTGTGGACATTAAAGCATACGAAAGAAAGGCATGACAACCTTTGTACACTAGAAACTTGTAGATGATTGAGAGAATTTGTTTCTGTGGAAATTATTATAGAGAAAACAACACTCTGCCAAAATCTGATGGAACAATTAGGATAAAGCATCTCCAGTGACTCTCTCCCATCTGTTCCTTTGAACTTGAAGCCCAGTCTCAGGGTCTGAGACATTCTGCTGGAGACAGAGAACTGCTATGGAGACAAGAGGGGAAGCCCCAAGAAGGCTTTTGCCCTACATTGAGTGCCAGAACACAGAGTAAGGCAGAAATTGTCTGCCAGAAGAAATTAAGAAACATTTACTAACTCAGGGGAGTAATTTATTTTATTTTATTTTATTTTTTTAAATCAAACTAATGCCAGAATAATTTAAAAGGTCAAATGCTTTTATAAGGCTTATAACAAAAGTCCCTCCTTTACCTCTCTTTATCCCTTTTCCAAAGGGGCAACCATTTTTTTTTTTTTAAGATTTTTATTTTTAAGTAATCTCTACATGTAGCATAGGGCTTGAATTTATGGAGGATACAAATTTGGCTTTCTGACCCCTCTATTTCTCTCATTTTGTCTTTGTAGGGAAGGAAACATAATTTTCTTTCTACCCTTGTGAGTTTTTGGGTGACATCCCTGGGTAACATAAATAGGGAGAATAAAGGGACTTTTAGGAAAGATGAATGGGCCCTTAGAAGAATAGATAATAGGTATGATATTGTTTAACAAAGTTTGTCTGGGTGGGGATGGTGGCCGCCTTTTATCTCCTCTCTTGTTGTTGCAGTATTTCTTTTCTGTTAGTGCTCCCCGGTTCTTAGTTATGCTGCTTCCAAGAATGAAGCGGTGGACCAGATGAAGAGTGGTGAGCAGCAAAGCAAGGTTTATTGAGTGATAATAAAGCAAAGTTTATTGAGCGACAGTACAAAGCTCCCGAAGAGGGAGGGGACCAGAAAGGGTTGCCCATTTGGGGTTTAAATCTAGGAGTTTTTATGGGCTCTTTTACTCTGAGATTAACCCTCCAGGTGCCTGTCACCCAATCAGGTTTTTGTCCACATGCTCATCTACCTATCAGGTAGTTGTTCGTGTGGGAAAGGTGGAGGGCTCCTTCCAGGGTGGTGTTTCATACCCTTGGGGATCAAGAGGGCAGGCAGCTGCCACTGCCCTAAGGCAAGCCAGCCAGCCACAGGCCATCAGATCAAGCTCTTTGTTTAAACAACCAACTGGCTGTTCAACTGGCCCCCAGGGCCAGGGTTAAGACTCCCAAAGCCATTCCCTTCCTTTCTGTCATGTTCACATTGTAAGTCCTCCCAGTAGAACAAGTAAAGTCTAGAATGACAAGATGGGGTCTTTTTCCTTTTAAGAGTAGTTTTCTTTTGGGGGCAGGGGTCTCTTGTCTCTGCTTGCCTTTCTTCCAACTATCCTCCATCACTGTGATGAGAGTCAATCTTCCCTGGTTGAAGACACACCCTGGGGAAAGGATTTCTGACAACTGAGTCCCCCTTGCTTTTTTTTTTTTTTTTTTAAGATTTTATCTATTTATTTGAGAGAGAAAGAGAGAGAGCATGCACATGAGCTGGGGAGGAGGGGTGAGGGTAGAAGAAGACTCCCCACTGAGCATGAAACCAAATTCAGGGCTTGGTCCCAGGACCCTGGATCATGACCTGAGCCCAAAGCAGGTGCTTAACCAACTAAGCCACTCAGGTGCCCTGACAATTGAGTTTCTTTGAAAGAATCTGTCTTTCTGTTTAGCTCAATTGGTTAAGTGTCTGATGCTTGATTTCTGCTCAGGTTGGGATCTCAGGATCCTGGGATCCAGCTCCATATTGATCCCTGAGCCCCGTGTTGGACTCCCCACTCAGCAGAGAGTCTGTCTGTCTCTCTCTCCCTCTGCTTCATCCTCTGCTCTCCCCCAACCCCCGTCTCTTAAATAAATAAATAAATAAATCTCAAAAAAAAAAAAAAAAAAAAACAAAAACCCAAAAAACTCTTCCAACAAATGAGAGCCCAGGTACAACCTCTCCCTGCATTAGCTTTTTTTTCAAGGGCCCACAGCTCAAAACAGTTAATATATAAAAATGGCATATTTTGGAGTAGCATATTCTGCTTCTATTCATCTTGCTAGCCATCTTCCTAATATAATGATATAATTTTTTGTTAAATCATTATTTAGTATTTATTCTCATAGGGCTATGTAAATATTAGCTCCATCATGTAGCATGCTTTCTTTCTTTTTTTTTTTTTTTTAAAGATTTTATTTATTTATTCATGAGAGACACAGAGAGAAAGAGGCAGAAAAAAAAAAAAAAAAAAAAAGAGGCAGAGACACAGGTAGAGGGAGAAGCAGGCTCCGTGCAGGGAGCCCGATGTGGGACTGGATCTGGGTCTCCAGGGTCATGCCCTGGGCGGAAGGCGGTGCTAAACTGTTGCGCCACGGGGGCTGCCCTGTAGCATGCTTTCTGATTCAACTTTTTTTTTTCTTCCATGGAATATTTGCCTTAGTTTTGCTTGTTTGGTTGTTTGGTTTTCTATGTATTCATGCCCTATCTTCCACAGAGGTACAAATCTCTCTCTATATATTTAAACACATCAGGCATTTATTTGGTTTCATATTTTCTTGGTGCATTCAGGGTATGTTGTAAATAAGAGAATATAGGTCCTGGGTGTAGACTGCTTGGTTTTGAATCTTGGCTGCACTACTCACTAGCTGAGATCTTGCCTCGGTTTCCTCATCTGTAAAAATGGAGAAATAATGAGGCTTATCTCATAAAATTGTTAAAATGATGATTTAAGCAGGGTGCCTGCCTGGTTCAGTCAGTGGAGCATGCATGCAGCTCCTGATCTTGGGGTTGTGAGTTCAAGCCCCACACTGGGTGTGGAGATTACTTAAAAATAAAAGTCTTTAAAAAAAAAGGCACTGATTTAAGCATTAATAAATAGAAAGCATTCGGCAGGATCATTTGAAATATCCCTCCTCTAGCCTTGTCTTGTTGTGAACTCTTTTGTGCTGTGTGTCTTGGAGCCCATGTCTCCTCTTTCTTGCTTCATTTCTCATTCTGGGGAAGTGTATCCACTGGTAAAGTGTTTCTCAAACTTTCGCTTGTACCCAAAGGGCTTGTGATGGTAGGGCCCCACACTTAGAGTTTCTGCTTCAGTAGGTTCAGGGTGAGGTCCTATAATTTGCATTTCTAAACAAGTGTCCCAGTGATGCTCTGGCAGGTTTAGCAGCTTCCTGAGAATGAACATTTAAGAGATAAAACTTCTGAGATCTTGCTTATCTTAAAAAGTTTTTGTTCTGTTGTCACACTTGCTCAATAATTTTAATGGGTTAAAATTCTAAGCTGCAAATCATTTTCTTTTGAAATTTTGACTACATTGTAGCTTTCAGAGCTGTTCTTCAACCAATATCATTTTCATTCCTGATCACTTTGTGTGTGATCTGCTTTTTCTCTCCAGAAGCTTTCAGGATTTTCCAATTAACACACACACACACACACACACACCAAGGCATGTTATAAAAAAACTTCAGGATATCTGGAATAAAAGTGGATGATCACTGGGCCCCTGAGCTCCTAAAATCTGAAAAGTTACCTTCTTCAGTTCTGGGAATTTTCTTGATGTGTTCTCTTTGATAGTTTCCCCCTACCCATTTTCTTTGTTCTCTAATTCTCGAGCTTTTGTCACTTGAATGTTGAACTTTCTTGCTGATTTTCTTTTTTTCAATGTCTTCTTATATTTTTTACTTATTGGTGGTTTTATTTCCTTTTGGACAACTTCAACTTTATCTTTTCAACACTTTTACTCACATTTTTATTTCCACCATATTTTAATTCTGGGAGTGCTTCTTTTCTGAGGATTACTTTTAAGAAAGCATCTTGTTTTTATTTCATGGGCCTGTAATAGTTTCTCCTCTCTAACTGAGGATACTAGAGTTTTGTTTATGATATTACTTTTTACTTCTTGTGCTCTATGTCATTCGCTTTTCCTTCTTCCTATTTTGGCCTCCTCTTTCATATTAAAAGCCTTCATCATGCCCAATGATCCTTGACTGTCTTTTTATATCTAACAGTAAAGTATTAGAAAGATGATTGAAAGCCCTGTGTGTACCGATGGAGCTTATTAAGTGCTGGCTTCATTGTTGGATGATTAGGACCAAACCTGGCTCGCTCTTTAGGGAATCTGTGGCTGTCAGCCTCTGTGGGACTCTTCTTTCTTGGGTTAGTCATTTTCTCTGGAGAGTGATTTTCTCATCTCTTGTTTCAGGTTTATAGTTCAGGCTGTCAGATTCTTGGAACAGATGGGAAAAACTTATTGAAGATTTTGCCATTCAGACTGGAGATTTTTCACTTAATCCTGATTTTCATCATGGCACACATCTCCTATCCCCAGTCCTGCCTGTTGTCAAGTTCACATTCCTTTTGATTCAGTTTCCCCAAAGAGAAAACCTCTAGTCTTCTGCTGGAATTGGTGACAGGTAGACTCCTAGTTGCAGGAAGGTGGGGAGTTGATGTAGAGATTTGAGTGATTTTTATACCCAACTTTCAAAAACTAGTAGGACTTGCACTACTCTTGAACACCAACCCCTCTTCTTTCAGAAGTGCTTTGTTTCTCTAATTGTGGAGCCCTTCTGGGGTTTTGTGGGGAAATTTATTTCCTTGATTTTCTGTTTTCCTTTGATTTATCATCATTCAACTACCTGCTTTTAGTTCTCAAAATTTTGTCACTCTTTCTCTCTGTTGTCATTTCTTATGTATTCTTATTCTTCTGTCTTTATACATTTTGTTAGATAGGAATGGAGGCAAAGAAGTATATTCGAGGTCAAAGATTTCACCGGAAGTTAAGTGCATTTTTTCAAAATAGATCGAGAAATATATGAACCCTTACACATGAAATCTGATTAGTGAAATACCTTTTGTAACTGTAATGGTTCTTTTGAATAACCAATTTGGGCTTACTATGGAGAAAAAAAGAAATAAAAAAAAAAAGCTTTGCGCAGTGGCAGTATTGTAGCCAATGAATTTTATCTGAGATGCAATTATTGCTAATTAAAAGAAAAATATATCCTTGGGAGTTACTGGTCATCTAATTGTTTGTTTATTTTCTATGCCACAAGATTGTTCAAACTAAACATTTTGACTTTATCCTTAAAATACCCTCTTTTAAAAAAAAACAAAACAAGCAAACCCTTTTTTTCTTCCTCATATTCAATTTTCCCCTAAGTTTGATTTATTTTTCTCTGTCTTCATTGCTCTGAGCTTAGTTCAGACCTTTTGCCATCTCTACCATATACTAGAGAGCCCTTATATAGTAATAGCTTCTGTGATGGTTAATTTTATGTGTTTTCTTGGCTGGGCCACAGGATGCCCAAATATTTGGTCAAACATTATCTAGATGTTTCTGGGAGGTATTAGGTAAGATTAACATTTAAATGAGTGGATTTTGAGTAAAGCTGATTGTGCCTCTTGATGTGGGTGGACCTAATCCAATTAGTTGAAGGTCTGAATAGAGCAAAAAGCTGGCCACCCCTTAGTCAAGAGAGAACTTTCCACAAACTGCCTTTGGACTTCAATGGCAATATTGAATGACTTTGCGGTGCTATAGCAGACAGCCTTTGAACTAGAAAGAAGGCATCAGCTCTCCTGAGTCTCTAGCTTATCAGCCCAACCTGCAGATTTTAGACTTGTTATCCTCCATACCAATTCCTTAAGATAAATCTCTTTCTATAATGTATACACCTCCCATTGGTTCTGATTCTCTGAAGAACCCTAAAACAGCCTCCTTCCTGACTTTAATTTCACCCTTATTATTATTATCCATTTTCCAAACCACAACACCCAAGTATATTTAAAACTCAAATAGGATACTTTCACTTAGCTGTTTAAAAGATCTTCAGTATCTTCTCTACAAGACAACCTTTTTCAAAGTTTCAAGTTATCTTTCCAACTTTATGCCCAGCCCCTCACTGGTGAAACACACTATGGTCTTTTCTCCTGTCTTTTTGCATGGGTGGTTTCTTTTGAAAATGTCCTCCCTCTTTTACATCTGGAAGACTGGTTATCTTTTGAGTCCCACTCATGTGTCACTCATATGAAGTGTCACTAAGGCTTTTCCTCTCCCAACCAAGCTGAGGGGTTCTTTTTCTAGCACCACAAAACTTCTACCACGGTATATATGGAAAGAAATACAACCAAAATTGGTCATATTGCATTGGGGTTATTTGTTTACATTTCTCTTTCTCATTAGATTCTAAGACTTTGAGGAGACTAGCACATAGAAAGTATGCCATGCCACCTGGGGGGCTCAGCGGTTGAACATCTGCCTTTGGCTCAGGGCATGATCCTAGATTCCTGGGATCGAGTTCGGCATCTGGCTCCCTGCATGGAGCTTGCTTTTCCCTCTGCCTGTGTCTTTCTCTCTCTGTGTGTCTCTCATGAATAAATAAATAAAATCTTAAAAAAAAAAAGTATGCCATAAGCATTTATTTAATTGATATTACTAGAATTGTATTTGAGATTCCTTCAGCATTTTTTTATTGCAACTGCAACTGGAAGGTGAATGAAAAAAAAAGTAATTTCACTGCAAATGTACTGAAATTTTAATTCTGTATATCACCGCTGACATAATAAATAAAAATGAATACTGTTCTATGTTTTCTGGTACAATTATTCTCCCTCCCTGCCCCCAGGTGGAGGGCTGCCCTCATTGGTTCCCACCGTTTTGTTTTTACTCCTAACTTAAATATTCTAATTGTTTTAGTGTTTTATAGTTTCTGTTCTATGGCTGCCTCAACCTTTTTTGGAAATTGAGAGTTCATAAATAATTAATAGCCTAAGCCAGCCTATTGTGTATGTTCCCAGGAGACTTGATTAGTTGTTTTTTTCTTTTGTGAGACTTTAAATACTGTTAAGAAAATGAAGCACCAGAAAAATATTAAACATGAAGGAGGTATAAATGAACTGTTACTTCCTTCTCTCTTTCCCAGAGTCTACCTCTTCTCAAGAGGGAGCC
The DNA here is from genome assembly GCF_018345385.1 of Vulpes lagopus. Taxonomy (NCBI): domain Eukaryota; kingdom Metazoa; phylum Chordata; class Mammalia; order Carnivora; family Canidae; genus Vulpes; species Vulpes lagopus. The sequence continues at coordinate 17,654,126 of NC_054844.1, read as the reverse complement.
TCATCCTTAGGGCTCCGGAAGTTAGAAGAAATAATATCAGGCAGTCTCTTGATATTATCCCGCACTTGGCCCCACTTTCCGGAGTTGATCTCCAGCTTCAGTGCTCTGAAGAAATGGAAGCCTTTCCCATCACACTGTGTCGAGTGGTGGATGCTTCCAGGCTGTGGGACCATGGCTCTGAGGCTGTCCAGGATGCGGGTTTTATCCCACTCTAGTTTCCCTCCAGCTCATGGCATTTCCCTTTTAGGAGAATCTTCTTCCTGACCTCACAAAGTTTCTTGCTTCTTTGTTGACTTCCCTGATATTTGTGATGTTTTATGTCAGTTGACTTTTTTTTTTTTTCCAATTCAAGTTAAAGTTTCAGCCTTTTGTTATTGGGCTCTTAGGGCAGCAGCTGTGCAAACGTGGCCTTTTCTTTGTTGCTAGTAGCTGAGCCTGGAAAAGGAGGGGAGAAGCTGTCAACTTCTCTATTAAGGCAGATCCTCCTTTGTTTATTTTAGGGAACTACTCCATCTCTTTTAATGCTTGAGTTTTTTTTTTTTTTCTTTTAAAGTTCTTGTGGGGTTATTGGATTCAGTGAACTTCATTCAATTCCTGTTTAATCCCACCATCTTCCTCCTTAATCTTTTCAAAATTTTGTTATGGAGTGAGAGTCACCTGAGGAACCAGGGACCAATGTAAATCTACAGCAGGACACCTCCACAGAAGAAATCTTTTGTGTAGGGATTCTAAGACTTTTTTTTTTCTACTAATAAGTATGCAGAATAAAGCTTTTCTCTTAAGACACGGCTGGTGGAAGGAACACGAGCCACCTAACACAGCAACATAGCAGCACCAATAAAGATTTCCTTTTCTGGTTTCCAGGAAAACAAAGTCTGAGCTCTGGAAAGAATACTGGAGTCTTGTTGTTACCCCTGTGGTTGTCAGGGTTGACAGCTGCTCGCCTCTCTCCCTAACCTGAGTTGTACAGTCTCTCTTTACCCAGTATCATCCCGAGAAAACAATGAGAAGCGGCTCATGGTTGGGAGAATAACCATCCAAGGAAACCCAACCCGGAGTATGTTTTTGATTAATTATTCCTCTAAAATGAGACGTGCAGTAAAAGTTTGGGTTCAGGTTTGCTATGCTTCCCCTTCCCGCCTCTGACATTCCCAGTCTGCCCGGTTTCGTTTGTCGAGCTGCTCCTCCTCTTATCAGTTTTAACTGTGAGCTGAAGTTGAAGTCCTTATCTAGAGAAAGAGAAGCAATCAACTTAATGCAACACCCTGTAAATGGTAATTTTTTTGGAGGTAAGCGAAACTGGTAAATAGTTTCGGGCCCCTTTTATTGTACTGGACTCTAGCTGCGAAGATACAAATTGTGTTGGTCAGAACTTTGTAAATCTTTTCTTTCTTCTCCTCAAAGGGAGACCCCATAGGTGGGCAAACAAAAGCCCTGCAGGTGGCCCCATGCGGAGATCAGCTCGAAGAAGTAGCACAACGGAGCTGCAGAGGTGGCGATGAGGAGGGAGGGAGTGTTTCGGAAGACCAGGCTTCAGGATGCAGCTGTTTTCTGGCTCGGTACTGGCCACTCTCCAAAAACAGAAGAGAAGGAAAAGCTTATACAAACGACAGAAAGTTCATGCATATTATAAAAATGTGCTGCTTTCCTGCAGAATCATACCACTGTCACCAGATCGAATAAACGAGGCCTTCCACTCATGTAAAGTATGATAATTATTACCATCTAAGGTATTTACTATGTGCCTGGTATAATGGGAGGCCCAATGTGTGTGCATTATCTGATTTGATCTTGACCGTCAATATTAGTTTCTTTTTACAAGGGAGAGAATGAGCTCAGTGAGATTAGGAAACTTGTCCAATGGGATGCAGCTAATTAAAAGTGTATGCATCGCTTTGACATATTCTGTAGATTGGAACACTCCTTTATATGAACTCAGTAATTTAGCAGTAAGTCTTGTGCTCAATTTATCTGAGAACCAGTTGTTTGAGAGCAGACCTTTTAAACTAAAGGGCACATGAAATCCTTGTTGCAGGCCAACTATTCTTTCAATGTAGTAATTGTATATTGAGTGTCTACTATGGCTGCTCTGTAAAAACAGGTGCTGGATGTATAGCAGTTGATGAAAGCTGATCAATTGTAAATAGAGCTACATAATTATTGCACTACCCACACTACATTGGCCTTTGACTTTGTAAACTAATTTTTTGAACAACACATACAAGGGAGTTTCAAATTGTCTTCTGCCCAATTGCATTTCATATTACATGCCACATCCAGAATTTATAATGATCATAACATCTAAGGTAAACCTTGGACTATGTCTAACTCAATTAAGTCCACATTTCCACAAGATTTCTTCTTGTGGAGTTTAGTATTGGCTCATGAAGTAAGAATATGGGAAAGTGGTTTCTTTTAAAAATGGAAATCATGCATATTAATGACCTTGATAGGAACTGCTTTTATTAATCTCTGTAGAGAAGAATTTTCTTTCTTTCTTTTTTTTTAAGATTTTATTTTTTTATTTGAGACACACAGAGAGGTGGAGACATAGGCAGAACGAAAAGCAGGCTCCCCACAGGGAGTCCAAAGATGGACTGAATCTCAGGACCCCAGGATCATGACCTGAATTGAAGGCAGATGCTCAACCACTGAGCCACCCAGGTGCCCCAGAAGAATTTTCAAAAGCAGGTAGCACATATTTAGTAGCGAATTCAATCTAACAATAGGTAAATTTTTGTGTTGTTTTGTTGTGATATGCAAGAGTTTAAGCTTGAATGGAAAGGGAAAAGTTTTGATGAATTTTTTAGTTTTGCTATGCCTTTTTCCTTTGTTGGTACCACTATACAAAAAAAAGTGACCTTTTCTAAGTGATGGTTTGCATTAGCAAGAGACACAAAATCTTTTGGGAGTGAGATTGTTTTTAATATGCAAAAGATTTTTGAATTACTGCAGAGTGCAAGGACTAGAGCAGAAAGAAGCTCTTAATTGATAATGTGCCCAGTAGGGAGCTTATCCATTTAGGTGTAACATTTCAGAAGCCACTGGGAGAAGGGAGTGGGGGTTGGGAGAAGAAAGAATGCTTTTGAAACTGAGTACTTAGGTGAAAAATGATGCCATATATTTGGTTGTATGTCTCTTCTTTGAACCTGTTTTTAAAAAGGGAACAATATACAATAGAAGGTTTGGAATAATTTCACAACATATTAAAGCCACACATAAAATGCCAAGAAGATGCAGGAAATTAAAACCCTAAAGGCTCATTTTTTTTTGCTAGGATGGATAACTTCTCCAAAATGTATTTGCAAATCATCAAGAACTCAACTGAGACAGTGAATTCAATGATCCAGTGAATCAAAGAGGCTGCAGTGATTACTTTTAACTAATTCTTTGTTTAGATTAAATTGAACAAACGGCCTTTCCAGGCAGTTTTGATATTGGACTATTTTTTCACTAGAGGAACATAAACTAATCGATAACTCTTATTTAAGTTATTAGAATGGCTTGAGAAATTTAAATAATTAAGGAAAAACCTTCAGAATTTGAAGAGCTGAGCCACTAACAAGAGGCATGCATGTAATTGTTTGTTTAGCAAAGTACACCACATGGGTGAATTGCAGTGTTGGACATAAAGCAATACATATTTGGTGGTGATTAGTTCTCTTAAACACTACTGGCTAAACTTCTCTATCTTCCTATGTCCACATTTCCAATAAAGAAGGCTATTACTGACTTAAAGGCCATTCGAATCAAATGGTGGAACATTTTGCCATTTTAGGAACTTTTTAAGAGCCCTAGTAATACCACAAACGAATACATGTGCTAATGTACATTATATAATCAGAAATAAGCGCATTTTCCTTTTTTAATGTTTCAATGCTAGGAGAATACCAGTTTTTAAATTCATTTCAGGAACTGAAACAGAATTCTGATGTGACACAGAAAAAAAAAAACAGAGCAAAATTGAGCTTTCGATGCTTCAGGCATTCATAGATGAATGAGAATGTGAATACTTGCCACTATAAGGGAGCTCTGCATTTAATATTATCACTCTTATTTGATGATGATGCTCACAGGTTGACTGCAATGCCAAAAACACACCAAAAAACCCTTTGTTTTCAGGACTATTTGTACCTATTAGAGCATTAGCGAAGTGACTGTAACTTGGAGACTTGACAATAAAATGGTACCTAGAAAATAATGTATTTCTCTCTTGGTTAATAATAGTCCAGAGGCAGGTGAGCTGACCAGACCAAGTAGACAGCTGTGTTTCACAAAGTTGTGCAGGGATCTGGGTTCTTCCCAGCTCCAGATTATAGCCTCTTGTATGGTGGCCCATCACCACTGCCACTGCCACCGCCACTGCCACCACCACTGCCATCACCATCACCATCACCGTCACCACCATCACCACTACCACCACCACCACCACTACCACCACTCTGTGCTCCAACCACTAGGAGGCAAAAAGAAGTACAGGACACCCTGGTTCCTCTTAAGGTTATGACAGTGTTGAACTTCATCTGAGCTCTGTGATCCTGGAAAACAGCAGTGGTTCAAGGAATCCTCCTTCCCCCACTCTGCATTCTGGGAAACAGCTTACTGCAGTGAACCACCCTGACCCAGGACTTAGATGAGACACAGACCCTTCAAATTCCCATTCTTTGCTTCCTAAGTGGTTAGCTGAACTGTTTTGTCTCCACTGATCAATGTGAACAAAATGCTTATTAGCCAAGCTTTGGTTAAGCTTTTCTCTGCCCCTGGGGCTCCTGAACTTTGGCCTGCCCTCAGCCTGAGCCAGCACGCAGCCTCTCCTTAAGGGTGTCTGTCAGAAAATCTGCTGGACGCAGGGCAAAACATTCTTTGACCTATTGTTGACCTTAACACCTTTTCATCCCATTTCCCCACACCCAGTCCTTCCTAACTTTTACTCCTCTCTGGAAGGAGCCCATTTCACTTAACACTTGCAGATGTCTTGGCCAGAGGGTTCTCCCTACTGCAATAATCCCTCCCGAACCCTTTGCAATAATCCTTTCGAATAAAGTCCAGTTTTGTTTTTAATCTGACATATATGAATCAAAGGTTCCATTACTTGGAACCTAGATGCAAAGGGGGTAGGGATGTGTAGTGTCTAGATGAACAGCTAAACATAGCTAAGACTCAGAGGTTCTGTTATTTTTTTTTTAAGATTTTATTTATTTATTCATGAGAGAGAGAGAGAGAGAGAGAGAGAGAGAGGCAGAGTCACAAGCAGAGGGAGGAGCAGGCTCTATGCAGGGAGCCTGTTGTGGGACTCGATCCCGGGTCTCCAGGATCACACCCTGGGCTGAAGGCGGCGCTAAACCACTGAGCCACCCAGGCTGCCCCTGAGGTTCTGTTATTAAAAGGAAGAAGGGAGTCATAGGTATTAGAGGACGATTATTAGTATCTACCACTCTCTTGAAAAAGTAAGCCACAGTTTGTCGTTCTACAATCTTTTCTCTCAGACTGTCTGGTACTTTTGCTCAAAATAGGTGACCCAGAATCTAGCTGTCATGTGCCACCTTGGTTTTTCCTCAGAGTTTCACTAAAATCCTTGGCCGTATTTTTGAAAACGTGTCAAGTTGGTCTTCCTTCCAGGCAAAATGCTTGGGGCAAAAATGCTTCTCCAGTTCACCTTGGACTTAACTTAATCCAACTTCGGAAAATGTATTTTTGTGGAAAGAGGTAAGCTTTAGCAGGACCATCTACAGCCTATCAGGCAAGGCAGTCCGGTCTTTAGAGATGGATGATACAAAATCCAGGCTCTGCCAGTTACTAGCTGAGGACCAATAAGCGTGGTATATAACCTCAAGAAGATTTGTTTCCTTATCAATAAAATGAGAATATTTAAGATCTACCTTAGAGAATTGTCATAATAATTAGAGATAAAATTGCTAAAGTATCTAGTATAGTGCCTGGCCTTTGGCATATGCTTTGTAAATGGTGGATGCCATTTTAATTATTTGATAAAACTTTGCTCACATCACATCTCCTTTCCTTTTTTCTTTCCTTTTTTCTTTTCTTTTCTTTTTTCTTCCTTCCTTCCTTTCTTCCTTCCTTCCTTCCTCCCTCCCTTCCTTCCTTCCTTCCTTCCTTTCTTCCTTTCTTTTTTTTTTTTTTAAGATTTTATTTAGAGATGCCTGGGTGGCTCAGTGGTGGAGCATCTGCCTTTGGCTCAGGGCGTGATCCCAGGGTTCTAGGATTGAATCCCACATCCGGCTCCCTGCATGGAGCCTGCTTCTCTCTCTGCCTATGTCTTTGCCTCTCATGAATAAATAAATAAAATCTTTTTGATTTTATTTATTTATTCATGAGAGAGACAGAGAGTCTGTTAGGAGCCTGATGCAGGACTCGATCCCAGGATCCTGGGATCATGACCTGAGCAGAAGGCCGACTCTCAAGCACTGAGCCATCCAAGTACCCCACATCTCCTTTTCCAGATGCTTCCTCATTCTGCTCCTCTCGCTGGTCTGGTTCCACACCCACATCTCCTCTTGCCAGGCAACATAGAGTGCTGTCTTTAGGATTTTTGCTCTTGATTTTCTAACAGAATTGCCTGATCTGTGTTTAATTATTTGAAGTCTTAATTTTCTGATTTTAGACATAAAATTTCTTAAAAAAAAAAAAAGTAATTCTGGGACTACAATAGGATGAGTTGGATCTTTGGTTGTTTTAAACTGTATCATGCTGAGCTATTGGGCATTAAAATTACCTTGTGATATGTTCTGAAGTATTCTCCTGTTATCTATTTTCTGCACAGAGGAGGAGCAGTGAAATTGCATTGCTCCCACTTGTTGAGAAAAATCCCACAAGGATGTTTAAAAAGCCAGAATAAATTACATACCTTGGAAGCCTGCATTTTGATGGACTATGCATCAAGTGGTGATTGAGATTTGTTACAGAATCTATTCCTTGACAGGGAGAAACATAGAGTCACTCATGCTTTTTCATGGTTGAGGGTGTTTGTGGATGAATGCACTCGAGTTCTTATTTCAGGTATATATGTTTTTAAATTCAGATTTTCAAGTCATACTGTGTGCGTCCTGGGATTTTTTTTTTTTTTTTTTTTTTTTGGTATAAATCTTTAGAAGCTTTAAAGTCCTGGCAGTGGATTCCTTGTTTTTCTGAGAATAATCTTTAATCTTTGAGTTCTTACCAAATTTGCCCTTAATTATTATGCAACCAAGTATTCCATACCATCTGTCGGTGTTATTTACAAGGGAATGGAAGTAAGCACATAAGAATTTGAACCAAAAAAAATCACCTTGAAAAAAACTTATTATAAGTTATGTAGGGAATCCTTGAAGCATCCAGGTAAGTCAAAAAACAGATTTCATATAGGGGATGATCAGTCATTTTTGCTGCATTGAAATGAGACTTCACGTATTACCAGCATTTCTTTCTTTCTTTCTTTTTTTTTTTTTTTTAAAGATTTTATTTATTCATTCATGGGAGACCCAGAGAGAGAGAGGCAGAGACACAGGCAGAGGGAGAAGCAGGCTCCATGCAGGGAGCCCGACATGGGACTTGATCCCTGGTCTCCCAGGATCAGGCCCTGGGCTGAAGGTGGCACTAAACCGCTGAGCCACCAGGGCTACCCTATTACCAGCATTTCAGCTTGGTGCTAGAGAGTGAAGTTTTCCTGTTGTTGAAGCATTTTTTCTTTTCCATGAGTCTTCCTGCAGGACTTGAGGAAGAGTGATGTTGATGGGGAAGTGTGTTGTAAGTTTCTGAGAAGGTTGCTGGAGAATAACTAAACTATTATAAAGACAGTATTTAATGATAATATCTAAAATTATTATTCTGCCACAATCTCTTTTGGGGAGTCTACAGGCTGATTGGTGATCGTTACCGGTGTAAATATCACCAGGAAGAAATTCATGTCAACCACATCTCCCTCCACGAGGCAATACCATGTTGAGAGTTGATTTTACTATTTCTATGATATATTTCAAATTCTTCTTTCTCTCTTGCACCCCTGCCATTAAGTCCAAATCACCATCACCTTTTTCCTGGTTTATTGCAATAGCATCTGAAGTTCTCTGTCCACTTCTTCTGCATTTTTCCAAATTATTACATGGTAGCCCAAATAATTTCCTACAAATTGAAGCTGTATCATGCCACTGTCCTTCTTAAAACTCCTCAATAGTTTCCTCTTGCACTTAGAGTAAAATCCAAATTTCTCCCCATACCCTATAAGATTCTACATTTTCTGGCTTCTGAAGATCTTTCTGCCTTATCACTGCTATTTACCCAGCATCCTCCAGACCCATGGCCTTCTTCATTGCGATGAATTTGCTACGAGGCTTTCTGCTCAGTCTTTGTTCCCTGTCTTCCACTTGTCATCAGGCATCTTCCTCATCTTTTAGGTTGCACTTTAAAGACAGCCTCTTCTGGGAATTCTTCCCTGATTACCCCCATCTAAAGTAGGTCCTGCTTTCTCTGGTGTTTTTTATCACAGCACCTTGTCATTATTTGTAATTGTATGCTGATTTATTTATTTATTTATTTATTTATTTATTTATTTATTTATTTTAAAGGTTTTATCTTTAAATAATCTCTACACTGAACGTGAGCACGAACTCACAACCCTGAGATCAAGAGTCACATACTCTACCGACTGAGCCAGCCAGGTGCCCCTCTACTGATTTGTTTATCCTCCCACCAGAGTGTGAGCTCCATAATTACAAAGAGCATGTTTGTCTTATTTGCCACTCGTTGCTCAACTTTTGCAGCATGCCAGGAACATAGTAAGTGCTCAGAGAGCAGCTGGATGAGTGGAATGAATAGTGATTACAACAACAGACTTCTCCTTGGCCCTTATTATGTGTTAGGCACTCAGTCTTGCACTTGCACTATCCTCACCTTTTTTTTTTTTTTTTAAGGACTTTATTTATTTATTTATGAGAGAGAGAGAGAGAGGCAGAGACACAGGCAGAGGGAGAAGCATTCTCCATGCAGGGAGCCCAACATGGGACTCGATCCCAGGTCTCCAGGATCACGTCCTGGGCTGAAGGCAGCGCTAAACCGCTGAGCCACCTGGGCTGCCCCGATCCTAACATTTCATTCTTACAAGAAACCTCCAAGGTAGGCATGAAAATCTCTGGTTCATAGTAGAAGAACCTAAGGTTTAGAGAGTTTAAATAACTCGTCCAAAGTTTCACAGCTAATAGGTGACAAGGCAAAGACTCAAACTTCATTCAAACTTAGAGTCCATGCTGTTAACCACTATGCTATCCTGATGCCTATCCACTTATCCTGCAAATGTTTACTAAGAATACAAAGTGAATGAAGTTACTGGGAAGTAAGGAGCCATAGTAGTAATAGTACTTTGTTTCAAATTTATAAACTATTTGCATTTAAGACACTTATGGATGAAATTACCAGATAATATTTGTAAAGCCCACTGGAATCCAGCATGTCCTGCAGTGTACCATTCGGGGGGCCCAAGGGGAAGGAGACAACTGAGAGTATGTGCACAGGGGTTGAGGGGAGCAGAGCAGGCTCAGCCAGAGGACGTGACGGATGTGACCTGGAGAAGCCTCTGACAGGGTTTGCTCTGCTACTGGAGAGGAGACAATGGCTATCCTTACAAATGACAAGGCTGCTTTCAGTGTGACAGGGGCAGAGCTAAAATCAGTTTTCAATCTACTTTTGAGGAAAGTAATGGTAATGTTTACTTTCCAAATGTTTGTAGCCTCTGTGGAGAAAATGTCCTTTCAAGCCATTTGAAACTCGTCCATAGATCTATGTTGTTATGGAGATGCAATGGAGCAGCTGTAGAATAGATTTGTGAAAGGAAAACAAAATCCAAGTTCTAATGCTTACAGCCTGTCTTATCAGTCTAATTTATTGCTCTTTGAAAACATGGAGGAGTTCTTGGGGAGTTAGAAAATGTGAAACCATTGGGAGGTTGCTCCGGCCTTCAGAGAGCCATCCGGTGGAATATTCTAATACACAATCAAATGAAAGCATGAAGAGCTCTTCTCACTTTATCTGTATTAAAGCAGCAACTTCAGAGGTTTTCTTTAAAAAGAATCACAAACTAATTAAACAACAAAAAGTTTTGTTCGAGCAAAAGGTTAGGATGCTTAAATCCTACTTTTCCATGTATCTCTAAAAATCTCAGAAAAAAATATTATCATTTTGGTCAGTCATTCCATTATTTGCTTTTAAATTTCATTCGTTACATTAGGCCTGAGAATATTTTGTACAAAAGCACATTTCAATTAAATTTATTTTAACACCTCCAGTTAGGTGTTTATTTGCAGACTGAAATAGGATATTTCAGACACTGATTGGTCTGATTAATGGCGCTCATCAGGAAGAACCAAGGGATCATAATTAAACACCAAAACTACATGGTCTGTTGGTTTTATGTTGTATAAATTATGCATGAGTTTGGCATTTATATTTCATGGAAAAATTACGGTGCTGTTTCCTCAATGCATTTTCTACATAAAGAATACAATATGTGTGTGAATGTGAATATGAATTTACAGCCTCTGATATACTATCTTTTTTTTTAATAAGCGAAAATTTCAAACAAAGACTCAATAGTCTCAGTTTGAGAACACACGAGCCTCTACTTGCTCTCTCTATACTACTGGCCCTTACAAAATAGCCAATTATTTAACAGAAGAATCAATCTAGACATTGTTACTTTTTGAGTCAATTGTGGATGTCACAGACTACAAAAAGGCATTCTCAAATACGGTGAAAAATAGCTTTGGTGGGGTGCAATAGAGTTAATAGCTTTTGATTTTTCTAGGTAAAGGTAGTCAAAATAAAACTATCATCCCTATCATTTTGAGACAAATTAGTAAGGATATAATGATAAAATTCAAAATCAAATGAATTTCTCTTTATTAAGAACTCTCACATTGTCCTTGTTTTTCTCACCTCACTTCCAAGCACTAACATTTATTACTCACAGCGTGGTACCAACCTGTGAAGCAGCTTCTGGAAATGACTGCTTCATGGGTCAGGAACCTTTACTTCCTATGTAGTGTTTGCACACTGTTGGCAATTAGTAACGTAGGGCCATAGCACTAGCCTCTAAGGATATGGGTTCGAGGCTAGCTATTAAGAAAAACATGAGGTTTATCTCTTAGTCTCTATAATACAACTCTCCTTGCTGACCAGACTTGAGCCACAGCAACCTTCTTTTAGCTTGTAGAATTTTCAAGTTCTCTCCTGCATCAGAATCTTGTACTACTGCTCCCGTTCACACCCATCTCTCCAACATTCTCACCTGCTTAATACCATTTTGTTCCTTAGGATTCAGTTTAAATATTTATCAAAAAAACCAAAGGCAGCCTGGGTGGCTCAGACATTTAGCGCTGCCTTTAGCCCAAGGCCTGATCCTGGAGACCCAGGATCGAGTCCAATGTCAGGCTCCCTGCATGGAGCCTGCCTCTCCCTCTGCCTCTGTCTCTGCCTCTCTCTTTCTGTGTCTCTCATGAATAAATAAATAAAATCTTTAAAAAACAACAACAACAACAACAACAAAAAACCCCGAGCCAGACCACACATCTCAATTAGGTTTCCATCTTAGGCATTCTCACAAAACCTGTGGCTTTCCTCTAATGCACTTAGTACAATTAACAGACTGGAAAACCCCTGAGAGTATAGTGCAACTACAAGCTCACCTTTGTTTTCTCAGCACCCAGCATAGGCTTGTCATATAGCTGATACTCCAAAAACATTTGATGGTTAATGATTACTGATAGCAAAATGATAACAACAGTTACTTTTACCATTCTCTGAGTGCAGACTTTGTTTCTGGTACTTTACATGTAATCATTGTCTCTCATCTTTATAATAAACCTAGAAAGTAGTTCTTTTTGTACTTAGCATGTGAATGAAGAAACTGAGGCTCACAAGCTCAGTCTTTTGTCCATGATTGCCCGGCGTGTAAATGACAGAGCCAGAGTTTCAACCCAAATATGTCCTGTTTTGAAGCTTATGATGTTGGATCTATAATACTGAGGCAGCCTTTTATTGAAGAACAAGGAGTTTTTTTTTTTTTTATGGTGAAAAAATGTATATTAAGATTTATAAAGAAAAAACAAAAGAAAAAAGATTTATAGCCGCTGGACTCAGTTTAGATGATCCCAATCTGATCAAGGTGTTGACCTTGGCCACATCAATGTCATAGAGCTTCTTCACAGCCTGTTTGATCTGGTGCTTATGGCCTTGACATCCACAATGAACACAAGTGTGTTGTCTTCTATTTTCTTCATGGTTGACTCAGTAGTCAGGGGGAACTTGATGATGGCATAGTGATCAAGCTTGTTTCTCCTGGGGGTGCTCTTTCGAGGATATTTGGGCTGCCTTCGGAGATGCAGGGTCTTGGGTCATTGGAATGTAGGTGATGTTCGGATCTTCTTTTTTTTTTGTGACTGTGCACGCCTTTCAGCACCACTTTCTTAGCTTTCAAAGCCTTTGCTTTGACTTCAGCTTTGGAGGGGCAGGGGCTTCCTTCTTTGCTTTCGGCGCCATCTTCGTGAAAGGAGGAATTATTTTTAAAAAAGATTTATTTGAGAGAGAGAAAGAGAAAGAGAAAGTCGGAGGGAGGGGCAGAGGGAGAGAGAATCCTGAAGCAGATTCCCTGCTGAGTTCAGAGCCTGATGCAGGGCTGGATCTCACCTGAGATTATGACCTGAGCTGAAACCAAACCAAGAGCTGGTCACTTAACTGACTGAGCCACCCTGGTGCTCCAAAGAACAAGGAATTTTTTTTCATAATTCACAAATGATATACATATTTTTTAACTTCAGGTTTAAACTTGGAAAAAAAGCCCTGCAGACACAAGTGATGGGCCCTTTCCCATTGATCTTTTTAGCTCATAGCAAGTTGCTTCCATCTTCGCCACTGCCAAGGCCACCAGTGCCCTCTGTTTTGCCAAACCCAGTGGAGACTTCTCTGTCCTCATTTTATCTGGCAGTGGAATTCCAGACCTGACCACTGCCTCCTTCCTGTATTGCTCTCTTCCTTTGGCTTACCCAGTTTCATTCCTCCTAGTTTCCTTCTTGCTCACTGGTCTCTCCTCGGTCTCTTTGGCTCCTCCTCTTCCTCTTCCGAATAGAACAAGGAATTATTAATGTATAAAGTAGATTCATTTTAAGTTTTCCAACAGATTATTATACAAAAGCATTTATCAGTTGCTTTGGTTATCTGTTTCTTCATTTAAAAAAAACTCCAAAATCCTTGATGTCTTAAAACAGTAACAATCATCTATTAGCTTATACTTCTGCAGTTAGAATAGGGTTTGATGGGATAGTTTTTTTCTGTTCCATATCCCATCAGTTCTTACAGCTTAATTGTGGCTGACAGATCCAATACCAAGAAAGCTTACTCCTAGGGTGGCAAGTTGATATCTTGCCAGGAACTCAGAGCTGTGAGCCAATCTCTATATGGTCCTCCCTTTGGCCTCTCTATGTGGCTAGGTTGGGTTTCTCAGAAGATGGTCACTACATTCTGAGAGGGAGTGTCCTAAAAGCAAGAATTCCAAGAGGTCAAGCTCCATTTGTGTTAGGGTTATTTTATTTTATTTTTTACACCATGCCTATGAGTGTACTATTGGCTAAAGCCAGTCAAATAGCCAATCCCAAAGTCAAGGTCAGAGGGGATGGGGCAAGGAGACATAGTCCACTGTGGGCCACTAAAGAAACACTCTACTACACTGCTATTTAATGCAGAATGTAGGAACAAAGATCTTTTGGTCTCATCTGTTTTTAGTCTTTGTAAAAATGTGAAGTGATGGCTATTCAAAGACAGTCATTTTCCTAATGACTACTCTTCTGAGTAAAAGCACAGTCATCTCTGTATTAGTCAGGATGGGCTAGGTATCTAGCAGGAGTAACAGCCTCCAATAATTAACTCCATGCAACACAAGCTTATTTTTTGCTCTTGCTGCATTCTCAGTGCAAGCTAGAAAGAAGGCTCTGCTCATTATAGATCAGTGCCATGAGCTGATGAAAAATTGATCTTGACAAGTACCTTCACAATCACCTGAGCAGAGGGGAGAGAATGTGGTGAATCATGCACTGGCCTTTAAAGCTTTAGCTGGAAGTGGCACATGTCACTTTCTTTCACAGTTTATTGGTCAAGGCAAGTCATATATATGGCCACACAATTTCAGAAAGAGTGAGGAAGTACAATCCTCTATATACTCAAAAGGGGGATAGCTAGATATATTTGGTGAACAGCACTGTTATGGGTTGAATTATGTACCTCCTCCCAAAATTCACATGTTGAAATCTTAACCCCCAATATCTCAGAATGTGACCTTATTTGGAAATAGGGTCATTGCAGAGATAATTACTTAAGATGATGTTACACTTGGAGTGGGAAAGGTCTCTAACCCATTGTGATTACTTTGTTTTGTTTTCGACTGAGAGAGAGAGAGAGCATATGAGTGTGCTTGAATAGTTGGGGGGCAAGGGAGGTAGAGGGAGAGAGAATTGTAAGTAGGCTCCACTCCAAGTGCAGAACCTGATACAGGGCTTGATCTCACAACCCTGAGATCATGACCTGAGTTGAAATCAAGAGTTGGACACTTAACTGACTGAGCCACCCAGGTGCCCCACTGTGGTTGGTTTTCTATAAAAAGGGGAAATTTGCACATGGATGAACACATAGGCAGAAAACTATATGAAGATGAAGGCAGAGATCAAGGTGATGCAATGGGAGCCAAGGGACACCAGATTGTGACAAACTACCAGAAGCTGAAAAGCATGGAACACATTGTCCCTCACAGCCACAGGAGGAAACCAATCCTGTAGATTCCTTGATCTACTTGTAACCTCCAGAATTGTTAGACAATTCAATTTTTTTTTTTTTTTTTTTTGGTGATAAAAGTAATTTGTTTGATGTTTCCTAGTGTGAGCCCAGACCCAAATAACATATGGATAAGAAGCCCATCTTAAAAAGTACTCCACAGGGAAAAAACCTCCATTCTAAGTCCTCCGCCGCCCATGATCTTGTCTGTGTCATCGTTGTGACAGTGTCAGTAAATCATTACCTTAGGATGGGCTCTAGGTCAGGATGTCGCCGTTCCTCCCTTTTCAATGAACCCTGATTCAGGGCTCTTAAGATGGTCTTGTCAAAAGTCTCTGAAGACACTTCCTTTGGGAGCTTCAGTAGAAATTCCTGTAGTTCTTGGTGGGTTTTTGTTACTGTTGTGACTGAAAGATCAGACCAATTTACTTTGAAGGTGTATTCCCAGTATTTGTCAGCCCTTTTTCTCTGGACTCCTTTCAACATTATCTTCTCAATGTGCACAGCTTCTTGCTGGGTTCTATGAGGTGCCACAGGAAGTCCATCATGAGGTATTGGGCCATGAGGTATTAGACAACATATTTCTGTTGTTCTAAGCCTCTCAGTTTTTGATACTTTGTTGCAGCAGCCCTAGGAAACTAATACAAGCACTGATGATGAACATAACCTCTGACATCTTTTCTATTTTCCTTTTATAATACTAATTCACTCTCCTGAGTTTTCCTTTCTATTCTCCTCCTGTGCATACTGTGCACTTGTGTGTGAACAACCTATTTTTCCAATTCAAGACTTTTAAGTGAAGTCCTTGGCAACTCCTGTTTCTCTTTTGCTTCTAATTAGAGCAAATTTCTGAAAATATTCTTCCACAATATTGCTTGCTTGCTTTCTTTTCTGGTCTAAGCCTTCTGTGTCTTGCATAGCAGAATGATGAGTTTCTGATTCATTTCTTTGTCTCAAGTCTTGCCCTGCTTCTATTTACATCATATATTGTTTTTAGGATAGCCTACTCTGAACACCAATTTCTGTATTTCACTTCTCTGCTTGGTTTAGCATATCCTATTATTTCCTACTCTAGCTTTTGCATCTCTGGACATATTACCTCTCTCTCTCTCTCTTCCTCTATAATTTCTTTCCCAATTTTCATTATGATTAGCCGTAACCTGTCTAACCTAGCAGAATACACTTGATGGTTGCCCATTACTATACTCGTCTTGGTAATTTTACCTCAGTGCTTTTGTCTGACATTTTCCCCAATAATTCATGTCTTTCCTCCCTGATTATCTCAGAAATCACCTCCCCCAGAAAACTTAACGGATAGTTAAAACTCAACCATTCCTACTACTCTTAACCTTCTCAGCAGTTATTTCATTTACATTACTATTATTCTTACTTTGATCAAGGCATTGTGCTAAATAGTCTATATGAACATAGTATAATTCTCTTGCCTCTATAGTAGATATTAATATTTTTTAGATAAAGTTTCAGTGAGGTTAAAGCCCACTGAATTTTTTATAACAAGTGAGAATGATCATGATTTTTTAAAAGATTTTATTTATTTATTTATTCATGAGAGACACACAGAGAGAGAGGCAGAGACACAGGCAGAGGGAGAAGCAGGCTCCATGCAGGGAGCCCGACATGGGACTCGATCCTGGGTCTCCAGGGTCAAGCCCTGGGCTGAAGGCGGCACTAAACTGCTGAGCCACCCGGGCTGCCCTGATCATGATTTCAAAAATTAACTTTAGGTATAATTTACATAAACAAATGCACCAATTTTAACAGTACAATTTAATGAGCTTTGAGGTATGTGCATGTGTGTTTATATTTCCTATAATCATCACAATAAACAAGATAGAGAATATCCATAACCCCCAAGCCTTTCTTATAAGGCTTTGCAGTCAGTTCTCTATCCATAGGTGCATAATCTGATTTATGTCACTACAGATTAGTTTTGCGCGTTCTAGAACTTCACAGAGATGGAACCAAACAGTATATTCACTTTGGGTTTTGCTCAGCATTATGGCTTTGAGATTCATTCATGTTGTATATGTATATTAGTAGTTCTTTCCTTTGAATGCTGAGTAATATTCCATTTGAATGAATATGCCATAATTTCTTTACCATTCACCTGTTGATATTTTTGGTTTTCATTTTTTCACTATTTCAAACATAGCTGCTATGAAATTTTTTATAGAGGTTTTTGTGTTTACATTTATTTCTTTAATGTGAAAACACTTAGGAGTAGAGATGCTGGGTCATATGATAAGTATACATTTAACTTGATAAAAAACTACCCAACTACTTTTCAAGGTGGCTATACCATTTCACTACATTCCCACCAATAGTATATCAAAGTTCCAGTTGTTTCCCATCCTTGTCAACACTTGGTATTGTTAGTCTTTTTAATTTCAGCCCTCCTGTAGTGAGTATGTAGTGATATCTCATTATAGTTTTATTTTTCATTTCTCTGATGGCTAATGATGTAGGGGATATTTTCATGTTCTTTTGGACCATTTCTATATCTTTTGAGAAGTTTCTGTTTAAATATCCAGCTCATTAAACAAGAGTAAAATATTTTAATTTTGTTGAAGTCTAATTTATTATTTTATTGTCCTCTTATAGGTAGTGTTTTTTTGTGCCTTGCCTAAGAAAAAATTGCCTTTCTCAATGTCATAAAGAGATCTATCAAGTTGTATCTTTCAAGAAATGTGATTTCATTCATTTCCTAATTTATTGGTATAAGTTTGCTTAAAACATCTTCTTTATATTGTCAAGAACTGAGAGTAGCTAAGATTTTACTCTACTTGCAAGTTAATGAGTTTGCCTATTCCAGTTTCATGGATGCTGGCAGAAGACACAAGACTCTTGCATCAGAGATAAAGGATAGGTTGTTATTCACAGTGATAGCAGTAATTAGAATATTAGCATTTCTTTTTCTTCTCCAAATTCTACTTCTCATAGGGTGATATGAAGGAGGCCAAATGACACCTGCATATGCAGTGGATTGTACTACAGGAACAAATGCTAATTTTAGGGAAGCCAAAGTTTTTTCATGAGTGGTAATCATACCTACCCTCTGTTCCTGAGGGAGTCATTGTATCTTCTAAGGCTGTAAGCAAGCCTGATAACACTATCAGAATCTTTATTAAAGAATTCATTAATTAGCACGAGGAACGCTAATTTAATATATAGCATTTATTTGTCAGACACTGATCTTAACACTTTGTAAATGTCAACTCATTTAATTATCATAACGACCCTACAAGTTAGGCATAATTAGCATCTCTATTTTACTGATGAGGAAAAAGAAGCAGAGAGTTTTAACAGTTTGCTCAAGGTTATGTGGCTAGTAAGTGGGACAGCCAGATTTGAACCCAGATAATCTGATTCCAAAGCATGCATTCTTTATCATTATACTATGCTTTTTCTGCTAGAAATAATTTTTGTTGGTGAAATAAGTGGTATTTAAGGTATGTTTATTAACTAGAAATAATATTCAGATACATCTATAAATGTTGTGTAACAATATTGCGTTGTATATTAAAAAAATTTGGGAGTCCATCAGCCTAAAACTCTGAAAAACATTCAGGCCAAGTATTCCATTTGGTTCAGCATTCTATTACTTAATGGAAGATTCTGTTGTCTGATCCAAGGTGAAGATTAGCTGATTCTGCTGCTAAAATATTTTCACAACTACCATGGCTGCAAGATACATCATTTGAGTATCTAAGGTACCGTAACAAGCTCAGATCGTATGGTATTTTTTGTGACTGCCTACTAATTGAAATTTGTATGTGTCACAATATTTGGTCTGAGATTTACTTCATCATAACATCATACATGATAATAGAACTGCAGATAAAATTCTTGTCAACTATTAATGGCCAGAGATTACAGACATCTACCAAAAAGAACCAGAGAATTTTGGAAGTCTTAATTGGCTTAGGTCAGTTAGTGATGCCAGGTTTGTCTGACTCCAAAGACCTCTGCTTTTATTCTGCTTATACCTAGGTTATAGTTCTTCATTCTGATCTTCCTTTAGAAAAAGACAACTCATTTATTTATTTATTTTTAGAGAGTTATTTATTTATTCATGAGAGATACACAGAGAGAGGCAGAGACACAGGCAGAGGGAAAAGCAGGCTCCTTGCAGGGAGCGTGATATGGGACTCAATCCTGGATCCTGGGATCTTGCCATGAACCCAAGCAGACGCTCAATGCTCAACCGCTGAACCACCCAGGCATCCCATTTATTTTGGTTTTGAAAAGGTGATACAAGAGATGCCTGGGTGGCTCAGCAGGTTAAGCATCTGCCTTCATCTCAGGTCAAGATCTCAGGGTCCTGGGATTGAGCCCCATTTTGGGCTCCCTGCTCAACAGGGAGTCTGCTTCTCCCTCTCACTCTACTTGCAGCTCCCCCTGCTTGTGCTCTTTTTCTCTCTGTTAAATAAATAAATAAGAAAGAAAGAAAGAAAGAAAGAAAGAAAGAAAGAAAGAGAAAGAAGGAAAGAAAGAAAAGGTGATACAAACACATGGCAAAAATGTTCAAATTGTGCAAAAGGCAAATAGTATAAAGATGTCCCACCCACTCCTGTCTTACAGTCTTCCTCTGGAGAGGAAACAATTGTCATTATGTACTCTTCCAGAATCGACTAGCTAACAAAAGAAATATATAAGCTAACATGACCTCTTAATTGGGAAATCTTATACTAAGTAATTCTTAATTATCCTTTATGTATCATTTCATATTCCCAAATAAATTTTGGGTTCATTAATGGAAGGCATTCCTTTCTTCTTTTTAAAAATTTTCCACATAACTAACTCAATGTAGTTTCTCAATAAGAAAATTCTCAATAAACACATATTGCTGTTTTCTATTTTGATAGGATGAATAATCAAGGGAGGAAAGAGCTGGATCAAGTGAAGGGTGATATTCTGGTGTCCAAATATCTGAAAAATTTAAGTGAAATCATACAGGTACACACACACTTACATAGTTAACTTTGATTAAAAAGGACACTGATTTACCTATTTATGACTATCTGCCAAATATCCCCAAATTTTAGAGGCTATGTTAGCTTACCAATTTATTTTCTTAGTTTGGTGGTTTCCTACCTGTGCAACCCCTAAAACTCCCCAGTCATTCCTGTGATTCACATGTGTTCATAACATCCCTCTCATGCTATTCCATTTAAGTGTCCTTGTTGAGAGCTGCTGGTTGCAAGCTGCTTTCTAGCAGCCTCTGTGGGAAGGCTGCTTCTCTATTCAGCATACTTTCTCACAATGCTCCCAAAGCTGCATAATCTCTAAACTGCCAAATACTACGGGATTTCTCTCCATTTTTTACTACCACATTGGAGCCATGCTGTGTTATTTGCAGAAATGATAAAATGCCTTTTTCCTATCTCTGCTTTGGACATTGTTAACCTGGCACCAATCTCTTGAAATTTCTTTTGGCAAAAAGCCATTGCAGGCTTTCTCTGCAGTCCTTTCCCTTGATACTTCAGACTAGTCCTTAGGTCAAGCTGTTGAATGGACTAGAAACTGTCCTTTGCATTGTTCCTCTCTGGATCCATGAATCCACATAGAAAACTGTTCTCTTCTGTCTTCATTTTCCATCTGGCTCCTACAAATGGATCCTGAAGCTGGGTGCTATAGGGATGGGTATTGCCAGCCAAACACACCAATCTCAGCTGCGTAACATTTATTCTAGTTATTTAGTGGAGATACAGAACATGGTTTACCAAAGCGTCTGGCATAATATAAGGCTTCACATCCTATTTGATGACATTTAGAACTCTGTATTTGGGGTATCAGCATCTTTCTTAATCTTTTCAAGTGGAGAATCTTTGAGCACTGGATTATAAATAACTGTGTTTTGGTAGTTCACATATTAAGTATTATGCTGAAATCAATGGAGACATAGTCTGAATACTGATTTGATAGAAATGCTTCATTGATTTTACTAGAGCTGAGCCAAATTCATTAGCAGCCTAGATTCATTAGGAGGCACTATTAATTCAAGGAAAATAAAAAAAAAGATTAAATTCTTTTATGGTGTTTTATAAAGCATTACACATTAATCAGAATTTAGTATATTTGGTTTCAAGACTTCTGCCATTTCATCTATGAATCTTTAGAGAGAACACATTTATTAGTTTGCTTACCAAATATTTATTTGTGCTAGTCACTACGTTGAATTTTGTGGGACTGTGTGAATCTCAGGATGTTTTTTTTTTTTTTTTTTTTTTTCAGGATGGGTTTTTAAAATCCTCACCCTTTCAAGGGTTAAGTGCTTACCCTCTTCTCCTGGGGGGCTCTGGCTTATTCCAATCTAGAACAATAAAGAATGGGAAAAGTGGGAAAAGAGACAGAAATTTTTTAGAACAATGCATCAGAGCTCTGCAATCAGATAAAGATGCTTCTTCTGGTTCAGGTCGGAGAGAGGCATTTCCCATTCTTTCTGCACACAAAACACCGGCTGAGGAGTAGAATTAGAGAGGGGAGGTAAATGAGTGAGGAATCATGGAAGGGAAAGGGAGAAGGAGACCGGAAAGAGACTTCTTGATATTCCTCTGAGTTGGGACTCAACAGGGAGTGGCTGTGACTCCAGGGAAATGGAAAGGGTCCTTTTCACCATCTCTGGAAGCTAGTTTTATCCCTGCCTTTCCCTCAATAACATTTATTTTGGGGCAATGTGCTTATCAGCTGAGGTACTGCTAAGGGATCTTGGGGTCTTCATCAGAATCCTAAAGCCACTTAAATAGTCTAAGTGAAAACAGTGTGCTAACCATGCAAATGCTACTTTCAACAGTCTCTCATGTTTCCTTAGCCCCACAGTCAGATTTCTAAACCTTTCCTTCTTTCTTTATTTTTATTTAAAAAATATTTATTTATTTATTTGAGAGAGAGAGAGAGAGAGAGAAGCAGAGGTAGCAGGATAAGCAGATACTGTGTTGAGCATAGAGCCTGGCACTGGGCTCAATGTGGGGCTTGATCCCATGACCTTGAGATCATGATCTGAGCTGAAATCAAGAGGTTGGATGCTCAACCAACTGAGCCACCAAGGTGTCCCACTAAAGTTTTCTTTGTAGAAATTTTGGAACCTATTGCTTCCTGCCCTTCCAGCATTTAAGGGCACTGTGAAAAGATTACACCATGTGAATAAAACTCAGTCCCTTGTTCTTTGGAGCACACAATTTCGAAAAAGAAAACGTTAGGGGTGCCTGGCTGGCTCAGTCGGGAAAGCATGTGACTCTTGATCTCAAGGTCATGAGTTTGAACTCCACATTGGGTGTGGAGCCTACTTAAAAAAAAAAAAAAAAAAGAAAAAGAAAACAGGGCAGCCCCAGTGGCTCAGTGGTTTAGCACCACCTTCAGCCCAGAGTGTGATCCTAGAGACTTGGGATCGAGTCCCACATCGGGCTTCCTGCATGGAGCCTGCTTCTCCCTCTGCCTGTGTCTCTGCCTCTCTTTCTCTTTCTCTTTCTCTCTGTGTGTCTCTCATGAATAAATAAATAAATTCTTAAAAAAAAAAAAGAAAACAACTTCACACATATAACTAAAATAAAATCAAAAGATAACCCTTGTTAACTACTATAATATGCTTGGGAACAGTGTTGCAAAAGAATGTAGAGATCTGAAAGATGTTGAGAGCTTGACTGGTTTGAAGTACAGGTCAGGGGAAAAGAGGAATTAGAACAACTCTGAAGTGTTTCCGACTGGTCTGAAAGTTTGTGGTATTGTTAACAGAAATAGGTCATGTGGAGTTGGTGTCTAGGGGCAGAATAAGAGGAGTTCCATTAGGGAAATGTTGAATTGAAGGAGTGAAGGGACAGACTGGTGGAGATAGAGGGGTGGCATGTAAGTATTTGTGTCTGGAGATCAGACGAGTGCTCTGAGTTAGAGACATAGATTTAGTGTCATTGGTTGAGGGTGAAATCTAAAAGTCATATGAGATGGTGGATGGTATTACAAAGAGAGACAGCAAAGAAGGGGCTGAATATTGAAACATATGTTTAACAGGTTAGAGGATGAAGATAAGATGCAAATGAAACATAAAAGACCAGAGGTAGTAAAGTTTTACCAAAGCCAAATAAGAAGAGAGATGAGGAGAGGGAATCAATTGTGTGAAATGTGGTGGAGAAGTTAAAAGAGATGAGTGCTGAGTAAGTTCCATTAGGCTTGAAGACTAGGAGGCTATTGGTGTTAGAAGAGTGGGATGGAGGGATCCTGGGTGGCTCAGCAGTTTGGCACCTGCCTTTGGCCCAGGGCGCGATCCTGGAGACCCGGGATCAAATCCCACGTCGCGCTCCCGGTGCATGGAGCCTGCTTCTCCCTCTGCCTGTGTCTCTGCCTCTCTCTCTCTCTCTCTGTCTATCATGAATAAATAAAAAATTAAAAAAAAGAAGAGTGGGATGGAAAAAAAAAGGAGAGTGGGATGGGACAAAGGGTTGAAGAAGGGAGGAAGAGTGGGGTGATGGGGTAAGTGGGTGATGGGTACTAAGGAAGGCACTTGATGGGATCAGCACCAAGGGATATACTATATGTTGACAAATTGAACTTAAATAAAAAAAATATATATAAAAAAGAAGAGTGGGATGGGAAAATGGTGTTGGATTAAGGAGTGATAAATAGAACACAAGATCAGTGAGTACAGATTTCAAAAGAATTGTGGCAAGAACAAATACCTTGCTTGAATGAAAATATTTATGAGATTCTTATTATTTACATTTCAAGACTCACCAGTGGTGAGCAAGATGAGCAATTAAAAGGTTTTCAGATGCTATGAAACCATAAATATTCAAAGGTCTTAGATGCACTGAAACAATAATTTGTCTATCAGAAAGCAGTTGATGTTAGAATTTATTTTTGTGGAGAGAAAGGTTAAATAATCTATATAAAGTTAAGTCATGATCAATATATGCAGAACATTTTTTAAAAATGAGGAAATGGTGCCTTTATCCTATATATGTGCCTTACCTAAATTGTTCTGAGATCTCAAAGGTATGTGTTACACCTTTAGGGAAAAGTAATTTTATATTATTTTATAACAGGGATAAAAAGGTGGTTTTGATTTCTAGTTCCTTAATTCAAAATCAGTTAACTTACTACCTGTTTTCCACTATTATATTTTAGAGAGTAGGTTTTCAAGGTCTTAATACTTATTAAGAAATAGACCTTGGTATAAATGAGGTTTTTTTCCAAATAACTTTCATTTCTGGAAACAATTACAAGACTAATGTAAAAGGAACTTAATTAAAAAAGAAAGAAAAAGTTCTAAACGTTTAGCTGCTCTTCTGTGTCTTCAAGTTGAATTGCAAATATAACTTGATGGGAAGAATCTAATTTGTCATAATTAGTTAGAAGACACTGAACATAGCTCTAGGAAAAATATAAACTAATTTAAAACATAGGAGTACATATCAACCTGTGCATAGGGAATCCTGATTTTAGTGAACTAGTTTTGGTGTCTTTAAAATTCTTGTCTTGAGTCTCTAATACTGCAATCACGAGCATGTCAAGAATTGCAGAGAGCAAGACTATTTTTCGAGGCAGGCATCACATAAAGAGAAAACCTAGCTGGAAACATCTGAGAATTCTTTAAGAAAAATTTTAAAGCAAAAAATAGTCTCATGCTTGAACTTTATAGCATGTAAGAAAGCTTTAGTACTCATCTTAATCTCCTTTTTTCTCTAAGGAATAGTACTGAATAGATATGAAAAGTGTCATTCCTCATGAATACATAATATATAATCTATAGGATTTCGAGTGTAAACTAGGAGACATTTGTGCATAGATGACAGCTATCTTAAAATATCAATCACTTAATTATATTTTTACAGAGAGGCAAGGATTGGCTTTCTTTTCCACTATGGTACAGTGGGGCAGGAAAGAGCCAGTAAGGGCATCAGATAGTTGAATCTTGTCCCAACTTCTCCCTTTACGACTATGACCCGGCAAGATTCTTTTCTGATCATTAGTTTCTGCATTTAAAAAAATGAGGACAAGATTTTTTTATCTCACAGGATTGTTGTGAAGATTAAATGAGACAATGGATGTGTGACTCGTGACTAACAGATGACCTCCATACTTTTTCCCTCACATGCAAAAGAGACTTAACCAACCTAGTAGATTGAACCACATGAAATTGCCGATATTCAACATATTTGACTCATTGGAATGACAATTTCATATGATCCAATCTAATAATCCCATTCAAACTGTAAAATCCAACTCAGATCCCAATGTCCAATGTAAGATTTGAGGTGGATAGCCCCCAGGACACGGTCATCTTTTCCTGCCACATTTCCTGTACGTTCTATCTGTACCATCTATTTGGACACATCTTTTGTACTATTTTGAATGGTTGGCAATATTCTTTTTTTAAAAAAAATATTTTATTTATTTATTTATTTATTCATGAGAGACACAGAGAGACACAGGGAGACACAGAGAGACACAGGGAGAGACATACACAGAGGGAGAAGCAGGCTCCTCGAGGGGAGCCCAATATGGGACTCTTTCCTGGGACTCCAGGACCACGCCCTGAGCTGAAGGCAGACCCTCAACCACTGAGCCAGCCAGGCGTCCCAGTTGGCAATATTCTTATGTGAATGTGTCTTGCCTTCTCAACTATTTTTTATATTCCCTGAGGGTGTTCATTGTCTATTCTCCATTGTGGTACTTGGCATTTTGCGATCCGTGTAATATTTGCTGAGTAAATTTTTCCATGATGCTAATAACAATAAATAATTCATAATTATTGACCTGACTGCTCTGAGGATAAAAAATTTATACTATGCTTTCTTCTAACATTTAACCTTTTCATCCATGTGTCTAACATCAAGGAAGGAATCTCCTTGGGTTTTGTGGGATCTTCTAATGATAATATATGTAACGATAACGTTATCCTTGGTACACAAAAATGATTGCCACTGATGAATAATTCAGCATAAGTCTTAGACTGTTGTCCCACTAATGGTCCTAGTGTTCCACTAATGATTATAGGTTCTCTCTTTATGTTCCACTTGGTTAGAGAACTAGGGAAATTAGGATGTTAGCCAAGGTGAGGTGGAGCAAAATTAAATTAATTAGTCTGTATGGGGATTGATTCCTTGTTCTTGGTATGATTTATATTGTACTTTAATCAACAAACACAGGTACCACATAAAGCTTATTTTAGGAATGAAAATTGTATTTTTCTTTGTGATTCAAATCTCATATTTTCAGCAAGAAATAGGGAGGAGGAATCAGAGTTTATATCCCAGAAGGCCAGAGCTGGCAGAAAGAATCTTATACAGAGTTTGGTTTGATACAACTGGGAAAGTATGCACAAATCAAGAGCTGAGTTTCTAAGTTAAAGGAAAGGATCCAAGTGAGTCATCAAAATGAGGAATGGGGCGAAAGCTGGGGCACTATTGAAGTTTGAGGGGGTCAATAAATCACACATCTTTCTACTCTGGGTTCAGTTTTATTAGTAAATATTAATTTGAAATGTACCCTGTGCCCAAAGCCAAAGTAGCTTCCTGCTCTTTCTCTCAGTGAGTCAGACTGATTTGGCCCAGGGCAGGCAGAGCTGCTTGGCACCTACATGGCACCCCTCATACATCAGTGGAGGAGAGATCTGCAGCCCAAGAACAGATTTATTATAAGACAACAAGAAGCACAGAGGGGGATAAACCACCTACTTAGAACAACTCTTCTTCCAGTCTGAGCTACTAGTCATCTCACTTCTCTTCCTATGTGGAGAGGCCAGTGAGAACAGAAGGAAAGAAGTTTCTTCCTAAAATTCAGTCAAGATAACAGAAAAACTAGGGTTTTAAGGCTGGCAAAACTTCACAACTAGGAAGAGAACACTCCTCCCTCACCCCCCCAACAAGAATGAACTTGAAGGATTGAGGAGAGGTTAAACGTCAAACTGGTAAGCAGACTGGACAAAAGCCAGAGAGAGGGGCTTGGGTAAAACCAGCACTTATGGACTTCCAGAAGAATGCATGTGGATAGTTGGCCTCATAATAAGGGTCTGAGACAAAGCAGATGTCAGAAGTCTATTGAATTTTCACTTTATTTTTTCAGCATTCTCTTATCGTTAATGTATTCAGTCTTCTGCTTCTGATTATGACGGAGTTCCTGGTATAAGGCTAGTCTCATGCCATAAACAACCACGAAACCAGACAAGATATATGAGGCCATGCTCTTTAGGTTTTAGATAACAGGCAATGCAAGACTCTGATCCCTGAAAAAAGGAGCTCTCATCCATGATTTTTTTTTTTTTTTCTCATCCATGATTGACCTAGATGTCTGCCTGGGAAACATTTCTGAATCATAGCACAGGATGCTGGAATTCATAGTGCTTATGCTTTGCTGAAGAGAGAGTGATTAGAGTTCAAGACAGCAGAAGCAGTTGGAATATGTGGGTGCTGGAGAGAAAAGAGGGGGAACCTTGGAAGTCTGTAGGGAGGTTTCCTACCAGTCTTGCCTGAGGACTTGGATGCTTATCTGCCCTGTGAGACTACCTGAGGCTTACCACACAGCCGAGGCTTGTAGCTATGGAGTTGAGAGTGGAATAGAGAGATACTATAGCTTGAACAAGTATTGTTCATTGTGGACATTGCGGACATTGGAATTCCAGCTCAGCCATTCAGAAAAGATATCTAGTTAACATTTGGTAATATTTGTTCAGATCTAGCTAAGACACCAGAAAGGCCTCTAAGGACCATGTCCTAGAATAAAGCCTATGGTACACCTGATATAACGTCAAACACCACACTCTGACAAGATCCACAGCAGAGACAGAGGTAGGAAGTCAAATTCTTCCAAGTAAGGGGTGCTTAGAAAACCCCTTGTTCTTCCCACAGACCTTCTTTAGAAAGCATAAAACCAAAGAAACAAGATTTTCATACAAGGTTCAAAGTAATCATCAAGTAATTCAGCTGCCTACAAAAACAAGTCACCTCTCCAAAGGAAGATAATGGAATTCAGAATCTTTACAATGATTTATCCACAATATGCAGTGTAAAAGAATTTATTATAAACTTGAAAAAAACTAAGAAAATGTGGCCTATAATCAAGAAAAAAGTTTAATAAAAGCCAACTCCAAGATGACCCATGTGCTAAATTTAACCAACAAAGACTATAAATTGGCTATTATGAATGTGTTCAAAGAATGAAAGGAAAATATGTTAAGATCTCTCAGTAGAGAATTTTATTTTATTTTTAAAAATATTTTTATTTTATTTATTTGAGAATGGGACAGAGATAGTGACAGAGATAGTGAGAGAGCTAGGAGGCTGGGAAGAGAAAGGAGAAGCAGGCTCCCACTGAGCAGGGAGCCCCACCGGGGCTTGATCCCAGGACCCTGAGATCATGATCTGAGCTGAAGGCAGATGCTTAACCAACTGAGCCACCCAGAAGCCACTCAATAGGGAATTTTATTTTTATTTATTTATTTATTTTAAAGATTTATTTATTTATGATTGACTTAGAGAAAGAGAGAGAGGCAGAGGACACAGGAGGAGGGGGGGGGGGGGAGGGGGGGGGAGAAGGCAGTGCTCCATGCTGGGAGCCCAACGTGGGACTCGATCCCTGGACCTCCAGATCTCGCCCTGGGCCAAAGGCAGGCCCCAAACCGCTGAGCCACCCAAGGATCCCGCTCAATTGGGAATTTATTGGCAGGCCCCAAACCGCTGAGCCACCCAAGGATCCCCTCAATAGGGAATTTTAAACTATAAAAAATAACCAAATCGAAATTCTAGAACTGAAAACTAGTTTTTCAATGGAAAATTCACTGGAAAGTCTTAACAGTGGATTGGAAATGACAGAAGAAAGTTTAGTCTTCAAAATGAAAATTCACCCAAATCAGTTTTGATTTAAATGTCCTCAACAACTTATGCTGAAAATTTTGGAATCACTTTGGAGGGAGCTTACTCATTTATTAATTATACTGAAGCAGTCACCAGGACCTATCGATCTTTTCCTCAAAATATTTTTCATATGGGTGCTTTTCATCATTTCTATTTCTACTTCTACTTCCCTTGTTTAAGGTATCATTCTCCTGTGCCTAGGTTACTGGTACAGATGGATTTCCAACCATCTAATCTTACTCACTGCTGTAATCATTCCTTCATTCAGCAAACATTTATAAACCACCTACTCTCTTTCCAATAACATATCTGTTCTGTCCTGAATTCTTTAATAGTTCTTATTTTCCATCAATAGGTAGTTAAATTCTTCTTTTTGGATTTCAGGTCCTCTATATTCATTTCCTCTGTTTTGCATTAGGTATTGCAGTCATAGGGGATCCCTGGGTGGCGCAGCGGTTTGGCGCCTGCCTTTGGCCCAGGGCGCGATCCTGGAGACTCGGGATCGAATCCCACGTCGGGCTCCTGGTGCATGGAGCCTGCTTCTCCCTCTGCCTATGTCTCTGCCTCTCTCTCTCTCTCACTGTGTGCCTATCATAAATAAATAAAAAAAAAATTAAAAAAAAAAGACTTAAAAAAAAAAAAGGTATCGCAGTCATATTTCTATTTGTCATAGACACCATAGTAGCCTTTTGGCTACCCAGGAATGGAACTCTCTTCTTATTTATGGGGAATCCCCTGCCTTATGAAGCAGAGCTGCGTCTTTGATGTAGAAACTGTAGATGCTAGATAATCACTTTTCCTGGCTTCTTTGCAGTGCCATCATATGTTATGGCACATGATCTAGGCTCTCTCCTTTGGACCTACTTCGCCTAGACTTTGGGTCATAGGGTAGAGATACAGGCGGATGTTGCCCTCACAGAATGCATAGTGATGTGTGGCAGCAGTGTCAACACCTCTCTGGTTCCCAGAGGCATCGGTGATTGTCTGGGGTCAACAATACAAACTGAGGTATCTCTGTCCATTGATGGCTGCAGAAAAATCTTCTAGAACAGTCTTGCATTACAGTTATGCCTAGATAAGTCTTGCATTACAATTTTGGTCATTGACCTTGGCTGCTTAGCCTCTACACCTGGCTCTATGTTTCTTTTTTTCTCCTTTCTTTCTTTCTTTCTTTCTTTCTTTCTTTCTTTCTTTCTTTCTTTCTTTCTTTCTTTCTTTCTTCTTTCTTTCTTTCTTTCTTTCTTTCTTTCTTTCTTTCTTTCTTTTTTTTTTTTTTTTTAAAGATTTGATTCATTTATTCATGAGAAACACAGAGAAGAGGCAGAGACACAGGCAGAGGGAGAAGGAGGCTCCATGCAGGGAACCCAGTGTGGGACTCGATCCCAGAACTCCAGGATCATGCCTTGAGTCAAAGGCAGACGCTCAACCGCTGAGCCACCCAGGGATCCCTCTATGTTTCTTTTGAAGATTTTGTGAGCTATCTGCATCCTTCTATCAGCCAGAGTTGTTTTCTAAAGCACACAGCTAAGAATTCTGACTGAACACATATACACATACTCTACCGTAGACAGGATCTTCCCATTCCAAGAGCATGCCAAACTCATCCTGGATTGCCAGCTTCACCAGGCCCGTTCTAATCACTAGGAATTCCTCCATTTTCCATGTCTGTATATCTTCAAGTTCCACTGCTTAAAAGAGATTTTTCCTGATTTTTCTAGACCTTAGTAATCATCCCCTTCTTTATACTTTACACCTTAATACCAGGTTATATACAGTTTGCTGTTGTTCTCTAATTTTAAATATATATTAACTTTCTTCCCAGAGCCAGAGTGTAAGTTTACTAAAGCGATTACAATGCATGCCCTAGATGCCTGTCTCTTGCACATTGCTTAGCACTGTGTTCAGAACATTGTACTTATTTATTATATGCTAAAAAGAGCATGAATTTCATGAAAGACTTTGTTTTTATTTAGTGTTTCATGAGTAGTGATAAAGTCCTGGATAGCATTGAAACATGATAGCCTTTGTATGGGAAGAGAACACTACTGACTGGCTGAAACCATTTGACATGAGCTCTTACAGTTTCTTCCCTTCCCATCTTAACATTTTCTTATGGATAATCTCTCTGCTCATTATTCTTGCCTCAGAGAAGGGAATGTGACTCTTTCTACCTTGACCCTCTTCCAGCTTTTTTGAAATTTTATTCTATTAATCTTTTCCCCTCTCATATTCTTTCTGTCTTGGGAGTGATTCCCCACACTAAAATAACAACAAAAGCTCTCACAATCTATTTCTTTCTTTGATCACCTACAAAGTTGCTGGATTCTGTCTTTTTCATGACCAGATTTACCAATACAGTGATCTTCTGAATACTTCACTTTTTGCCATCCTATCACTTCTCAGCATCCTGAAAGACAGATTTTCCCCCCATCACTGTAGTGAAGCTGCTTTCTGTATTTCTTTTTTTTAAATTTTATTTATTTATTCATGAGACACACACACACACACACACACACACACACAGAGAGAGAGAGAGAGAGAGAGAGAGAGAGAGAGAGGCAGAGACACAGGCAGAGGGAGAAGCAGGCTCCATGCAGGGAGCCCGACATGGGACTCGATCCGGGGTCTCCAAGATCAGGCCCTGGGCTGAAGGCGGTGCTAAACCACTGAGCCAGCCCAGCTGCCCTGTGAAGCTGCTTTCTTGATGGTTACCCCAATTCCTGCTCTATTACTATGGGCTCAATCTTAGCCAAAATCTCAGCCACTAAAAACTGCAAAGGTTTGCTTCTCACTCATGCTATACAGATAGATGATCATTGCAATATTGTGGGTGGACTGGGGCAGCTGCTCCATGTCTTCTTCACTCTTGAGATCAAGACTAAAGAAACAGCTCATACCTTGAACATTGCAGGTTGCCTTGGCAAAGGAAAAGAGAATTCTACAAAGTTTTGCCCTAGCAAATTATATTTTCTGGCTGGGAAATGTGACATGTCACTTTTGCTCAAACTCATTGGACAGATCTAGTCATATGGCCCTATCTAACTAGAGGGTTCAATTGAGAAAGTATAAACTCAACATGTGCCCAGAATGGAAATATAGTCTGTTGAACTACTAGCTCTCCTTATTATCAAATCAAACAGATTTTTCTCTTCATTCTTTATTCTTCCACAGATTTTGATATTATTGATTTATCCCTTTTTTTAAATTTGATTTATCCCTTCTTAAAACTAATGGACTGCTGTATGAATTCAGATAAGTTATCTGCCAGTTTTTCAAATTCCTTACAGTTGATTCCTGAACATAGGTTTGAACTGTATGGGTCCACTTGTATATGGATTTTTTTTTGATAAACACAAGATAGCACTGTAAATGTATTTTCTCTTTCTTACAATTTTCTGAGTAATATTTTCTTTTCTCTAGTTTATTGTAAGAATATAATATATTAATACACATAACATACAAAATGTATGTTAATCTACTGTTTATGATATCAGTATCAGGCTGATACTGATAGGCTGATACTGATACTGAAGGCTTCTGTTCAACAGTGGCGTATTAGCAGTTAAGTTTTGGGGGAGTCGAGTTTTTTTTTAAAGTATTTATTTATTCATGAGAGACATACAGAGAGAGGCAGAGACATAGGCAGAGGGAGAAGGCTCCTTGAGGGGACCCTGATGGAAGACTTGATCCCACGACCTCCAGATCACAACCTGAGGCAGACACTCAACCACTGAGCCACCCAGGTGCCCCAGGAATCAAGTGTTATATCTCAAATTTTTACTGTGTGGGGTCCCTAACCCCTGTGTTTGAGGGTCAACTATGTATACAAACACAAATTCACTGTCATCATCTGCTTTCCTGACTCCTACTGGCTAATTCCAATTCTTTCATTTCTATTCTTTATTTCCACGTACCGAACTGCCATTCTTCCTACTTTTGGACTTTGAATCCTCATATATTTTAAATTTCCCTTCTTTCAATAATTTATCCCATGTAATCCACTGCCAAATCCTGACTATTTCCATTTTCTTAGCATTTCTTCAATTTGTTTCCATTCTCATTGAGTTCTTGATATAAGCTATCAAGAAAGGCTCAATTTGGCTGCTTTTATCCCAATCCTCTATCTCCAGTGTGTCATGTGCCATTACCAGTTTAGTTCCTTAGAATTCTAATCTAGTTGTTGCTGTATTCTAAAAAAATATTCTATGGTGGCTCAGTGGTTGAGTGTTTGCCTTAGGCTCAGATCATGATCCCAGAGTCCCAGGATCAATTCCTGCATTGGGTTGCCTCATGGGGGGCCTGCTTCTCCCTCTGCCTGTGTCTCTGCATCTCTCTCTCTCTCTCTTTCTCTCAGTCTCTCATGAATAAATAAATAAAATCTTTTAAAAAAATTCTAAAAATTCCATGTTTCTTAGAAAATAAAGTTAGTTTAGTAATCAAGGCCCTCTATCATCTGGTTTTAATGATTTCTAGGATTTTGTCTCAAATTTCCTATAAACTCCACACCAGATTTCATTTTTTTCTTTTTTTTTGGTTTTAGATTTTTATTTATTTATTCATTAGGGACAGGCTCCATACAGGAGCCCGATGTAGGACTCGATTCCGGGACTCCAGGATCACAGCCTGGGCTGAAAGCGGGTGCTAAACCACTGAGCCACCCAGGGATCCCCTTTATTTTTCCTGTAGTCACTTTTGATCACACTAGTTGAACATGAACTATCTGTCCTTTGTAAGACCCTGAAGATTTTCAAATTTAATGATACTTATCATATATCTTATTATGTTTACTAACTCTTCCTGTTTATATTATTGTCTGCTCTGTATGTCTCAGCCTTATTAATAGACTTTATTTCTTTGTTGGGCAGGATGTTTCCTGAGATTGGATGTCAGATTGTAAGCTGATCTCCTCACCTTAATTTTCTTCCTGTCTACCACTTACCTGACACATTACATTGTACACTGCAGATAGGGTATATTTTTTGCTGAATGAATGACCCACCAATTTTCCTCTTTTTTGATGAGCAAGTCAATAGTGACTTGCCTTGAGCTACCCACATTAGCTCACTGGTATTATTTTTACATGACTGGCTGGGCTTAGGAATTTAACCTGTATCTGTGGAATGGTGATTTGTCTAAGTTAATTGGCTCATGCAAAGATTGAATCCACACCCTTGGTCTCATTAGCACCTTGCTCCAATCAGTTGAGCTCTGTTTCTCGGTGCTATAAAATATCCACAAAAGACAGAAATATAGATATGTTTAAACCAAACTCATGCTTTTCCCTGTTTGCTATGGCAGAGGTGAAAATTAATTGCCCTTTGGGCTTGGATGGCTGGTTTAAATGGAATAGTGGAATTAATAAATGCAATTTTGAATGAAGGAATACATTTGATTGAGTCAGAGTAGGCTAATTAAAAACAATGGAATATATAAGAAATACAGTTTTATGTGATGTCTCATGTCTTGTCCACTCCTGAAAAGTGCCAGATAACTACTCAGTGGGGCTTTCAAAATTTTGGAGAAACATGCCTAAATGTCAAGAAGTGGTCCAGCACAGTAAGAAACTTCTTCAAAGCCCTAACTTGCCAGCTCTTTGTTGGAGCAAGAAAGCAGCTGCAACTTGGTCATGTTGGGTTGTGGCCAATCTTGAGCCACAACTGTGGACAGTAGCTTTGATGGGATTCTTTGTGATACTAATGTGGTGGCACTTTAAAGTTAATGCTCTGGGCTAGGAAAGGTATCTGATGATATGAGGGGGACATAGCTGACTAGTCATAACCTATATCCTTTCCACTCATGGCAGATGGTCCAGGGCAGTCAACAGGTCAGATCACAACTTACCTCTAAAATCAGAGGGTAGGAGACCATGTAATAGACCAGGCACCTGGGGTCTGAGTTCAATGGATTAAAAACCCTACTACTATTTGCCTGTTGCCTATTTCAAACTGTATTTACATCATAGTCCTAAAACAGCTCATTAGCTAATGTCCTAAGTTGAAATTTTATATATTTAGCATGGATACACTAGTTTGTTTATTTATGTGTTACCTCGTTACAGATTTAGGGTGGAATTGGGAATACATGTCTAAATTTGATACAGCATTAATTTGCTTTAAGACATTAATTACCAATTTCCCCCTCATGTACTTGAAAGATTGAGAATTGACACATTTGAAGTAATTTGCTTCTGAAGATGGAGCTCCAAGGGCAGCATCACTGTCTCTGAAGTATAAGCTTGTGTATCGGAGGGTCCTTTTGAGGGCTCTCAAACAGGTTTGAGAGATTTGTGATAGGGAAATGTTCATTAAACCCAGGCCTTGGGGGAAAAGGTCAGTCTAAGTTACTCAGAAAAAAACATTTAAAAGGGCTCACGCAATCCTAATGAAATAAAAATAATTGGCAGAAAGTATTTTTAAAGAGAAGGTTGAAGTTTTGGTGAAAAATATGAAATATAGAGAGAAAAATGGAGTTCTTTCCTTATGTCATACGATGAGCAGTTTAAATAACTAAGAACAGTTTGGGAATCACACTGCCTCAAATGCAATTCTTTTTTATTAGTTTATTTTTCCTTATTGTAAAAGCAGTCAATGTACTTTGTAGAAAAATGAGAAGTTCCTAACATAATTTCAACGAACATGCTGAAATAAGCTTACGAGGAAAATGAAACCCAACAACAGTTAATAGATTTTAATACTGTCTCCTTTATAATAAGTGTTTCAAAAGAGTAGTTTCCTTTGCAAAAGGAAAGAAAACTTGACTGCAATGGACTGTCCTTCCTAAAATCCCTACTGGCTAGTATTGATTTAGTTTGAAAGTGGGGAATAACAACCACAGGTAGTTGGGCAGGAGAACTAATTTATGGCCATCAACTTTCTGTCTTCATGCGATTCTGACAAGAACCTCTTCTTTCTTTTTTCCACTGCTCTGGACTGCTCCTTCCAGGCAGAAGGCAAGCAGAAGTCTGTCTTCAAACACCAGCGTCCCCTGTTAAGGCACTGCAGAATCACCCACTATGTGGGCAGTTCAGTGTTCTCTTTCAAAAGAATCAAGCAGTCATTGCTTTCACAGTTGGGCCTGTCACTCTATAACCACGAAACAGTAAGCTTTTCTTCAGAGCTGTGCTATTTGATAGACCAATTTTATTTTTAAATCTACCCAGTGGACTAGATGCTGTAAAGAAGCAGCAGAGCATTTTCTATCCAATAAACACATGTTAGAAACTAATAATCTACCTACAACACGATATAATGAACAAAATTTATTTTCATTGAACTCTAATAAGAGGAAGTCTTATAAAAGACTAGGAATCAAGCTGAGGATTTTTTGAATACTACATATTAGGACTCATGGGTATTTTGTTGAAGTCTCTCTGACGCTTAATTTAATTAGGAGTTAATTGAGACTAAATGATTTTCAGTCTAAAAGGGCTTAGAAGAAAAGGCTTTGCCCAAGCAGTATTTTTCATGGAAAATAGTGAAGTCTTTGTCTTTTCCTTGTTTTAGATCTCACTTCTAAATTGCAGTGTAACACTGCTAACATACCTGTATTTGCAGTGAGAGGTTATAGCTCAGTGTCAGAAGAGTAAGATAAAATAAGAATAGTTCTGTGGGTAACGAGTGCAAATGAACAAGTTTATTGCCTAATGAATGTTGTTTAAGGGAATGTCAAGAGTGAATTGTTTCTGTGACTTTAATGGTAATTCATCTTTGAGGCGCTTTCAAGAAGTGAAACTATGACTTCTTTGTTTTGTGATCAAAATAAAACCAAAATATGCAGGTACCATATAGTATGTAGTTAGACTCTGCTTTATCTTGTAAATGAAAGGAGCTTCAGAATATTTTCCCTATTCCTTGAGGTAGCTTTTGTATTTGGAAGTTTCGAATAAAGCCTTGTTGGATGAAGTAGGAATGATTTACATGATGAAAATGTTGATTTGGGAGTAATTCTATTAACAAGACTTTTACATAAAAAATCAGAAACTCTTTAACTGGCACTTAGGCTCTGCTATGGTTTAAAGGCATTAAACCGATCTTAGAATACACTTTATAGGGCTGAGCCAGATGTAGTTGATGATTTACCCTCTTCTAAATAATAAGTGAGCAAATACCATCATTGACCTGGGAACCAAGATTGGTCAGATTCCCAGCGTATATCCAGGTTGTAATCAATTTCTGGCCTTTGTATTAAGAAAGTAAATGTGGTGTTTTGTTTACATAAGTGACTGGCTTTCTGTTTATGGAAGGCCAATTTTTAAAGCTGCAGTTAGTATCGCTAAAATTTATTTGGATGAGAAACAATGGGTATATATAATGAATAATCTGTTATGGCACAAACGAGATAATTTGTGTCTGATGATTAGCTCCCAAATTGGCTTTTGTAAGTGTAGTAATAAGAGTAACTTTAGAATGCTAAACATAAACAGTCACAGGAAATAACAGAGAAGAAACAATTAAGCATCTATAAAACAGAGAGCAAGCAGGTCTGAGGGTAGTAAGCCACAGAGCAATGGCTTACAGCATAATTGTCTGATATTCATATTTTCCAAGTTTTGAGTGAGAAATATCTCACTTTAAAATAGCTTAAAAGTCTGGCTGAAATGTACAGGAATTACAGAAAAGGTGATACTATACAATTTGCAATTAGCACGTTGTCTACTCTGGTGACAAGTTTTTCAGTGGTCTTGCAAGGTCTACTCGTGTAAAATCAAGTCCAAACTACCTTGCATAGCCCAAAAGGCTCTGCATGGTTTCTCTTCTGCCTTAGGATTCTGACCTCTTCTCTCCCAAGGGGCTTCCCTCAAATTTGCGCCTTTGTCTGGCTAAATCTTACATTATGTTGGACTCATAAGATGCTTCATTATCCCTTCCAGAGTGTGCAGTCAGCTAGAGAGTTAAGGTTACAACTTCATGCACACAGTTTTCTGCTACTTCATTCTCAGGATGAAGACATTAGAGAAAGAATAAGGGAATATAACAGTTCTGGACCATGCTTGTTAGATAGGTGGCCCAAAGGAGATTTGGGGTAGGATAAGGCAAAGTCACCATCGTTTTAAAATTTCTTTTAGAGTAGTATAGGAACTCATTGATCCAGCTCTTTTCCTTAGTAATCTCACCAGCACTTGACTAGAGGGGTGAAAGATTGCTAGATTATGGGTTTTTCCTGAGTACTGAGTATTTAGCCCTGTGATCTCATTTTTCCCTTCGATTCCTTTTGGGAACACAGAGGCCTATTTCCATAGATTTTCTTCTCAAGTTCAGTGTTAAATCATTTTTCCAATATTACAGAACTTTTCTTTTTCTTCTTCTTTTTTTAAAAAATTCATTTATTTATTAGAGAGAGAGAGAGAGAGATGGATCCAGAGCATGTATACATGTGAGCTGGGGGAAATGCAGAGAGAGATGGAGAGAAAGAATCTCAAGCAGACTCCCAGTTGGGCATGGAGCTCAACTTGAGAATCGATCTCCCAACCCTAAGATCATGACCTGAGCCTAAATCAAGAGTTGGAGCTTACCTGATGGAGACACTCAGGAGCCTCTATTACAGAATTCTTAAATCTTGAGGAGGGCCTGGGCTTACAGTTCCTATTGTAACAATGAAACTCATGTAAGAGAGGTGTCTGGGTTACTGCTTTAATATTTATTCAATAGTTCAGGAGGCAAATACATCTCCGTATCAGTCTCATCTGCTTTTAGCTATTTAGCTATAGCCTTTAACAGCACTAAAAAACAAAACATTGATTTTTCTCTGCCTTGTTTTTGGGAATGGTTGGTGATGTATGAATGAGGAAGTAAGTGGACCTTTGAAGCAAGTTCAATCAGTGAAGACTTTCAGGGAGCAAGGCTTCCCTACATGCTTTAATGCCTTCTCATATAATATTCTAATACTCCCCTTTTTAGAGGGAGAAGAAGAGATGATTTGAAACTCTTAAAATTGCATGGAAAAAGCTGGTGGAAAGGGCCAAAAAGAAAAAACACAGACTTCTTTTCTTTTTGGCCTTTAACTCTGTGAAAAAATGACAGTAATATCATTTACTATATTGACAGGGCCAGTTCTTTCAAAGCAATTTGCCTGATATTATTTCATATGATCTTCACAGGAAGGTTAGGACAATTCATATGATGTATTTCATTACATAAAGTAAGAATTTAATGATTGTCTTTCTCAAACACGAAAATAAAATTCTAAGGTTCTCTCTAGTGCAAAGATGCATAAATCTATAAAAATACTATTGAAGTGAGGTTCATTTTGAGTTATCTCCAAAACCAATCTTTTTAGTTTTTTTTTAATATTTTTTTATTCATGAGAGACACAAAGAGAGAGAGAGAGAGAGAGAGATGCATAGACACAGGCAGAGGGAGAAGTAGGCTCCATGCAGGGAGCCCGACGTGGGATTCGATCCCAGGTCTCCAGGATCACACTCCAGGCTGCAGGCAGCGCTAAACCACTGTGCCACTGGGGCTGCCCTAGTTTATTTATTTATTTATTTACTTATTTATTTATTTATTTATTTATTATTATTATTATTTTTTTATTTTTATGATAGTCACAGAGAGAGAGAGAGAGAGACAGACAGAGGGAGAAGCAGGCTCCATGCACCGGGAGCCCGATGTGGGATTCGATCCCGGGTCTCCAGGATCGCGCACTGGGCCAAAGCCAGGCGCCAAACCGCTGTGCCACCCAGGGATCCTTTTTTTTTTTTTTTTAAAGTAATCTCTATACTCCATGTGAGGCCTGAACTCATGACCTTGAGATTATTTAATTTTTTTAAAAAGATGTTATTTATTTATTTATTTATTTGAGATGGAAAGAGAGAGAATGAGCAGGGGGAGTGGCAGTGGGGTAGGGAGAGGAACAAGCAAATTCTGTGTGGAGCCCAATGTGGGGCTCAATCTCAAGACCCCTAGATCATGACCTGAGCCAAACTTAAGAGTCAGTTGCTCAACTGCCTGAGCCACTCAGGCATACCTGGCCACCTGTTTTAATTTCCCTTTTCACTTAGGAGTGGAATTCCTGGTTTATATGGTAGATCTATTTTTAATGTTTTGAGGAATAAACAGATTGTATTCCAAATTATCTATACTTTTTATATTCCCACCAATAGTGTATGAGATTCCAATTTCTTCACATTTTCACCAACACTTGATATCATCTATCCAATCAATTTTATGTGATGTGTAGTGTAGAAGTATCTTACTGTGACTTTGATTTGTTCATTCTCATTGCTCATTTCCTTAATGGATAATGATGTTGAGCATCTTTTCTTGTGCTAATTGGCCATTTGCATATTTTTTTCCAAGCATAACTTTGCCTATTTTTAAATTGAGTTGTCTTTTTGTTATTGAGTTGTGAGTGTTTTTTATATATTCCCAGTCCAAGTCCCTTATCAGATATATAATTTACAAATAATTTCTTCCACTTTGTAGGTTGTCTTTTCGCTTTCTTCATGATATCCTTTGAAGCCCAAAAGTTTTTAATTTTGATGAGGTCCAATTTATCCATATCTTCTTTTGTCACTTGTACTTTTAGTGTCATATCTAAGAAACCTAATTACCGAATTCAAGGGTCATAGATTTACTCCTATGCTTTCTTCTAAGAGTTTTATAGTTGTAATTCTTATATTTGGTCTTTGATCCATTTTGAATTAATTTTTGATATGGTGTAAGGTAGGACTCCAACTTATTCTTTTGCATGTGACTATCCAGTTATCTCAGTACTGGTTGTTAAAAAGATGACTCTTGGGGATCCCTGGGTGGCGCAGCGGTTTGGTGCTTGCCTTTGGCCCAGGGCGCAATCCTGGAGACCCTGGATCGAGTCCCACGTCGGGCTCCCGGTGCATGGAGCCTGCTTCTCCCTCTGCCTGTGTCTCTGCCTCTCTCTCTCTCTCTCTCTCTCTCTGATTATCATAAATAAATAAAAAAATTAAAAAAAAAAAAAGATGACTCTTTTGTCTTGGCAGCCTTGTTGATATTGAATGACCATAAGTGTGAAGGTTTATTTCTAGACTCTTAAAATTTTATTCCATTAATCTATGTGTCTATCCTTATACCAGTAGACAGTTTATAACTTGCTATCTTAAAGATTTCTTTATCATCTTAGTTCAATATCTATTTTGTTACCTTCTGTGAGAAGCATTTTTTTAGAACTCTATATTAAGGAACTGGATCATGAAAGAAAGTTATTTACACAATAGCTTGTTGTTATTTTCATATGTCAATTGCTTTAACAAAATGATCAAAATACAGGGGAATGTTTTTAGGGAAGGAGTATCAAATCTAAAAGTAAATCTCTCAAACTGTTTATTTTTTAAGAATTTAAAAACTATCATATAGTTTATAATTATTAAAACTGTGTTTTATGTCACTTGTCTGAGAGTATACATTTCTAGAAATAAGAAATATCCCCTAGACAATTTTTTTTGTATCTTCAAAGAACTTAAAATTCTAACGAACAATAACTTATATTCAAAGACTGTATTATACCCATCTGCTGAAGCAGATGCCTTGTAGGGAAATTTCTAGAAAACTATGATCCCCATAATAGGGACTAGAAATATTGTTTCTAGTTCTATTGTTTATATTCTTAAGTTATACATTAGGAACTTAGTGCTTCTTAAGCCCTGTGCCACCAAGGCTTGAGACCCAGTTTTTCCTTGCGGTCTTAGGTACTAGAATGGAGAGACTGGTATCTGTGATGGTTTATCTTGAAATACTTCCCTATAGGTATATGTCTTGTATTATAAGGAAACATTGTGAAAAACTCTAAAATGGGTAAAAATTTGTGTTAAAAATTTGCTATAATTATAGAAGTCTATGTAGAATCTGACATTTGCTCCTTAGAACTTCAGAATTTTCCATCCATCCATCTATCCATCCCTCAATAATCATCCATCTATCCAATTTACATATCTATTCAGTGTTTTTCATATACTAAGCACTGTTCTTAGTACTGATGATGCAAGGAATGAATAAAATAGAAAAAAAAAAGCCCTGTTTCTATGGAGCTCACATAGTTCCTTTATGTATTTAGAATATATCCATATTGTTGAATATTTCTTTATTCAACACTTATTGAACTCTCGATATGTGCCAGGTACTATTTTATGTGTTTAGAATATATCCATGAACATAGTCCTTATCTGGTGGATAAGGGCTTAAAACAAAACAAAATAAGATACGCATATGAAAAAAAAAGATATGCATATGAAATATATAAAATGTTAGGCAGTGATGTGTGTGAGGGAGAAAAAACCCACAGAGGATGAGGGATGAGATTTGGACGTGTCTGGCGGGTGAATATATAGGTGTGTGTGTGGATAGAGTGGGTTTGAGGTGTTTTAATAAGTGGCTATAGAAGGCCTCACCTAGAGGGTGACCTTCACCCTCTTATCTTCAGGCCTAGACCCTTTATGGCTCTCCTTCTTCTATCTGTCATTTCTGCATGTGGCATGCATCACTTTGGAGACAGTTGTTCTGTGGGTACCATTTTAGCAAATAAGGTGCTTAGACTTCTGCAGAAAATGGCTTTAAAATCCTTAAGAAAGATTTTGCTATTTCTGAATTCTTTTTTGCATTTTGAAACATTGTTTTGACACTTTGGAAAAGGTATTCCTCATCTTTTAATAAAATTGGGTGACTGGGGATCTCTGGGTGGCTCAGCGGTTTAGCACCTGCCTTCAGCCCAGGGCCTGATCCTGGAGTCCCGGGATCGAGTCCCACGTTGGGCTCCCTGCATGGAGCCTGCTTCTCCCTCTGCCTGTGTCTCTGCCTCTCTCTCTCAGTCTGTGTCTGTCATGAATAAATAAATAAAATCTTAAAAAAAAAATTGGGTGACTGTAGACTGGACCTCAACTTTTTTTTTTTTCCCCTTAAACTAAAAAACCTGCCAATCTAAAAGCCTCAGAGCCCTTTGGGGGCAATTTGAGTTCAGTTTTGAGGGTAAACCGTTCCTTTGTTTTGGGAAAATCTCTTGACTAAGGCTTTTAGATATGCAAATAAAAGGCTTCTTTTAAAAGTTGTTCTTTTTCCTTTTGTATTATAGTTGGGGAAGGCCTAAAGGTGGTGCAGTAACTGCAAGCCGATGTTTCAGATTAAAATGGCGGGAGTTCTGTAGTCAGGGAAATTGAGACCATCCTTTATGTTTTCTTTAGATAATTTCTCCCCCCACTAAATGTAGACCCCATGGTCTCTGAAAATTATCATTTGTTATTGTGGGAATTATGTGTATACTCTCATTTATGCTATTGTCCAGTATTTGCCAAAGTTTAAAGGGGAGACACTGCAGGGGTAGAAGGGATGCAATTGGAGAACTCAAACTGGGAAAGGGAATCCTAAAAATGACTGAACTGAGCTGGCTAGAGGTTATTATTCTAGATCGTTCTGTTGAGGCCCCACAAAGGGTGTTATTAAAAATAAAATAACCTACATCTTAGAAAATGTGCAATTATTGAATTACAGTAGATTGTTCTGCTACAACTCCAATGGGTTGGAGATGGTATATCTCTTATAAATTATTGTGGGAAGAGACCAATTATGGGGCAGAGAAATAAAAGTCTCCGGAAGCAAATTTCAGATTTCTACTCTCTCGTAGTCAAGCAACAGTTTTGTTTAGACTACGGGGTACAGAAAGAGTTCCTGAACCTCCCCTGTGGTGGAGGAATGAGCAGGTCTCTGTTACCTGGAGGAATTATGGGAGCAGACAAGGGATTCTGAAGTTGAATTTGTGTTTTTAGGTTCTATGAAAAGCAGTCACTTCTAGCAGAACTTTAAACTACTCTTTGTTTGTTTGATCTCTTAGTTATCCTAAGTCTCTTTTAGAAACGTGGATCTGGTTTTGTGCCGGGGAACATTGGGGATGGGACTCTTCAGTGCTATCATGGAGGAATGGAAGCATCATGGCAGTCACAGTGGGGGACAGGTGTACCTAGCAGAGGAGACTTCTCATGAAGAAATTGGGACTTACAGTTAACAAGATGTGGTGAGGATTTAATATTTGAAACTGAGACTGGTAGGAGTCTGAGCTATTTTTATTTGACCTTAAAGAAACATGACCTTCTTTTGGTATTCTAGGTTTGTTGGGTCTATGACATATTTACTTATTTAACAAACATTTATTGAACTCTCAATATGTGCCAGGTACTATTTTATGTGTTTAGAATATATTCATGAACAAAACAGATAAAGATGACTGACTTCATGGAACATACATTGTAGGGTGGGAAGATAGACAAGAAATGAGTAAGTGATGTAGTATGTTGGAAGGTGGTAAGTGCTATGAGGAAAAGTTACAGCAGGTAAGGTAGGGAAGTGGAGAAGGGAATCAGGAATGTAGGGGTGAGGAATTGTTGATTGTTGCCATTCTAAATAGGTAGCCAGGGTTGGCCTTGTTGAGGTGATGCCTGAGAGAAAAGTTGAAGGGCGTGAGTAAATCAGCCATGTGGGTTTCTAGAAGAAGAATGTTTCCTACAGAGAGAATAGCTAGTGTCCTGAGGTGGGTGGGGTATGCTGAATAATGGCCCCACCAAGTATATTCATATCCTAATGCCCAGAACTTATGAACGCTACCTTATATGCAAAGAGGACCTTGCCAGTGTGATTAAATTAAGGATCTTGAGATGGGGAGATTATCTGTATTATTCAAATGGACACAATATATTCATAGCTCTCCTTCATGGAACACAAGAGCAATCAAGAGTCAGAGAAGATGAGGGGTGCCGAAGTGGCTCAGTTGGTTGGGCATCTGACTTTTGATGTTGGCTCAGGTCATGATCTCAGGGTCATAGGATGGGGTCTGCCTCCAGCTTTGTGCTCAGTGCACATAGTCTCCTTGAAATTCTCTCTCTCCTTCTCCGTCTGCCCCTCCTCCTGCTTGCATGCATTTCA
The DNA here is from genome assembly GCF_018345385.1 of Vulpes lagopus. NCBI lineage: Eukaryota > Metazoa > Chordata > Mammalia > Carnivora > Canidae > Vulpes > Vulpes lagopus. The sequence continues at coordinate 17,609,578 of NC_054844.1, read as the reverse complement.
TCTCTAAAATAAGTAAATCTTTTTATTTTATTTTATTTTATTTTATTTTTTTTTTTAAGTAAATCTTTTTAAAAAAGAGTCAGAGAAGATGTGATGTTGGAGCAGAGATTGGAACAATACAATTTGAAGATGGAGGAAGGGGTCATGAGTGAAGAAACACACGTGGCCATTAGAAGCTGAAAAAAAGCAGGAAATAGATCATTCTGCTCAGAGCTTCCAGAAGGAACAAGCCCAGCTGACACCTTGGCTTTAGCCCAATGAAATTGATTTAGGGCTTCTGATCTCTACACTGTAAGAGAATATATTTGTGTTGTTTTAAGCCACTAAGTTTGCAGTAATTTGTTACAGTGGCAGTAGGAGATTAATGCAGTGTGAGTGTGCTCAAGTTTGTTCAAGCAACAGAAAGTGCTGTGTCACTAGAGGGAGAGATGGTAGTAGAAAAGGTCAGAAGGATAAAAAGGTTGAGAGGCTCTCAGGAATCTGAGGCTTTTATGCAGAGCAGTGAGTGATCTGACTTTTATAATGAACTGTGTATATGTGTGTGTGTTGGGAGGAGGTTGGGGGAGCCTAGGGTGGTAGAGGGGACATCAGTTGAGGAGCCCATTTCAATAATCAAGGAGAGAGATCCGATGAAGAAGGTAGCAGTTGAAGTGGTAAGGTCTACTTTAAAGATAAAGCCAACGGTATGTCTTGAGAGGTTGGATGTGGGAAAGGAGAGAAAGAGGAGTCTAGGATGGCTCCAAGATGTTTGGCTTGAACAACCAGAAGGATAGAATCACCAGTCAACTACACTGAGGAAGACCATAGGTAGAATGTGGATCTGAAGTTTGAGTATGTATTAGATATCCAAGCAGAAATGTTGAGTAGACAGTCAGCTATGTGGATTTGGAGTTCAAAAGATGGTCTGGGATGTGATACAAACTTGAGAATTGTTGACAATATAAATGTGATTTAAGCTATGAGATTGGGTAAAAATCATTGATGGGTGATTGCAGGCAGAGAAGACTCAGGCCTGGATACTTCAGGGGTCTGGGAGAAGAAGAGGCAAAGAAGACAGAGAAGAACAACCAGTGAGACAAGAAGAAAAAGGAAACGTATTTGTTTTTGTTTAAGTGACAACAAATTCCTGTATTTTAAAAGGACAATCAATACACACCACTCCACAGCCCTGAGAGAGGTCACTACTAGGAGACAGTTCTTCCTGGGTCTCTTGTTTCTGCATATTTTGTGAACAGAGGCACTGACCATTTTTATTCCAGACCATCTTTGTAAGAGTATTTGTACAACAAACAGCCTTGGAAGATAGAGATAGTGTCTCCGTCTGGAGCAGAGAACAGGTTTGTTTGCTGTCCTGTATTATAAGGACAATGCCTCCTTCCAGAACAAAGTTCAGTACAGTTAGCTTACTCTCATTATAAAAGATGGGGGAATTGCTATCTTTGGGTCTCCTTAGCTGTGGCATAAACACACCTGGGCCTCTCTGGAGAGCCCTTGAGGGATGAGAGGTGGAAGGGAAACTGGCACAAATAAGCAGCTCCTGCTCCTTGCTGTGCTGTGAGTAACATGGGCCTTTGTCTCTGACCTGGGAGTCTCCAGGCTTCTGCCAGCATGACACCGTGGCAGACTCACTTATCAGCTTGCCACAAGGGTAAACCTTGGGCCCTTCAGGGTTCTTGCTGGTCACAGTTCTACAATTATCCTGCTGCACATGAAAATAATAGAATACCAATATCTTTGCATATTAACAATTCTAAAGGATAACCTTTCTAAAATTGATTACATATGCTCTCATTTTCTTTCTTCCTTTTTAAAATAGATTTTTATTTATTTATTCATGAGAGACACAGAGAGGCAGAGACACAGGCAGAGGGAGGCCCAGGCTCCCTTCAGGAAGCCAGATGCAAGACTCAGTCCTGGGACCCCAGCATTACAACCTGAGCTCAGATGCTCAACCACTGAGCCCCCCAGGTTTCCCTATTCGCTCATTTTCTAAGAGAAGGCTCTGATATAATCTTTGCGGTATGATCAGGCCCTGAAGGCCTACTGAGTAACGTAGAGTTGTCGGGGTCTACACTTATGATTCTCAAACCGTCCTTTATGAATCAACCACTTAATGTGTTTGTGAATATCGTACACACCCCAAAGATTCTGACATGGGACTTAGGACCTTACCTTTCTAACAAATTCCCAGGTAATTCTAACATAAGTACTCAGGACCACTTAGAGAAACTCTGCTCTGCATGAAATGGTGCTGAGGTAGCAAGGGTTAAGCCTCTTATGACTGCATTTAATAGTTGTTTACCCTCTTCCTTCACTGTACATTGCAAATTTTTTTCTTTTTTTTAACAGTTTGACCACTTCAAACTGTTTCTTACTCCACTTTGGAGTTTCTTACTCCACTTTGCCCTAAGGAACACAATAACCAATCTTGCTAGAGTCGTGTCTAAACAGAGTTAAAAGAAACTTTAAGTGAAGGACAGAATCATTTTGCTGGTGTTAACATGTGTGATCTTCAGTGCAAAGCTTTTGTAACTAGATTGGAACTGTTCAGAGTCTTTTTAATTTACCTTTTTGATGATCAACTCTGTTTCAGGAAGTCAAAGTTGCCCTAAGTGCTCTCTGATAATTGAATTTTTTTTAAAGATTTTATTTATTTATTCATGACAGACGCACAGAGAGAGAGAGAGAGAGAGAGAGGCAGACATAGGAAGAGGGAGAAGCAGGCCCCATGCAGGGAGCCTGATGTGGGACTTGATCCCAGGACTCCAGGATCACGACCTGGGCTAAAGGCAGAAGCTAAACCGCTGAGCCACCCAGGGATCCCCTGATAATTGAATTTACTGATTCTAGTTATTTCCCCCAAAAGAATTTGAAGTAGCTTTTGTCCTATTTACTGATAACCAATAGAATATTGGTTATATGTATTAGTTATTATATTATATTATATATTAGTAATCTTTTCCTGAAAAGAATTTGAAGTAGGTTTTACAATGTTAATCAGAACATAATAAAAAAATAATAAATAGAAATAGAAACAGAACTTTCTATTTGGAAAGCATGGAAAAATGCTGAATGTAAAATGGTGCCATATAGGTTACTTATTGCCACATTGACCTTTATACTTGTGAGATTCCTGGCAGTCAAAGCAAAGGGGGAAATATAACAACTTACATTGTTTCTTCTTGTTTAAGAGCAAGAAACACAGAAAAGATAAAGAAACTTAGAAAAGATAAAGTTTTTCCTGGTAGCATTTTCTGGAATAAATTTTGCCCAAGGGGATTTTCTTTATAGGAGACATTGAGTGATAGGTTCTGTAATCTACCCAAATATTTTTTTTTTTTAAAAGGAAATGAAAAGTCCAATTTCTTTTGACTTTCTTGTAGCAACATTGCATGGAGGCAAAAGGCATCATTAAAGCATAAGTCAGTCAAAGGAATGTTGTGAGGTGCTGAACTAATGTGAGCCATGTATATATTATTTTTGTAATTTAATAAAGTGAGGTATAAAAATGTTTAATTTTGCAGAAAAGAAATGTTTACAGAAAAAATGTTCACATTTATCTTCTGGGATAAGTGGCTGATGTAATATTTCTCAATGAGGCCATTTAACCATGACACAGAATGTACTTACTGCTCTGACCTACTCATTTAGTTCACACATCCCACACTGTGTTGACTTTCTTCTTCTTCTTCTTTCTTTTTTTTTTAAGATTTTATTTAGAGAGAGAGAGAGAGAGAGAGAGAGGAGAGCACAGGCACATGAATCAGGGAAAGGGCAGAGGGAGAAGGAGAGAATCCCAAGCAGACTGTATGCTGAGCACAGAGCCTGACTCGGGGCTCCTTTTCACTACCCTGAGATCATGACCTTAGCTGAAATCAAGACTTGGATACTTAACCAACTGCGCCACCCAGGTGCCCCCATGTTGCCTTTCTTATATAAAGATCTGCAAATACTATGTATTGGTCTTGCTGGTTGTGGTTTTGTTTTCTAGATTATTATCTGCTCACCACATTGATTAAAAGCTGCCTACTTCTTAAACTCAAGCCCTAAAACTTGAGGGTATTCTTGCCCTGTTATCATTATGCTTGTGCTGTATGTTTTGAACATGTCATTCATCACACAATCCTTTGAGGCACTGCATAAAAATTACCACCTTGACTATAAGACATTATGTTAGCCACTGTGACTAAAAATAGTGTTTAGATACTAGCTGTCAGCATGGTTTGAAAATCCCACCTAAAGATGGAAATTGCAACAACAGCAAAAAATCTAACATGCCTCTAAACAACAGTGCTAAAGAAACAATGGCTGCCAATATCAATCCAAACGGAACAATTGTCAAAAGCGAAGGACTAGTGAATAGAAATTTGCTGTAAGTGAAAAAAAGTAGGCATTTATCTTTGTAAGTATCTAGCTTAAGTTAGAAACAGACAACAGGTTACATAATGCCCTATGATATATTACGGAAAGATAAAAATTTCTTCTAGTTTCAGGTTTTTACCTCTGTGGATAGAGATAAACTCTTCTGTACATGGTAAACATCTTTGTTGTTGAGTGCATTTTTTCTTATACTTGCCTGTAGTTCTTTCAATGCACACCGATCAGCTTCCTTCTTAGGGCTTAGAGGCCCTTTCTCAACTAGAATAACATTTGTGTTTTTAATTGGAAGGCCAGCATAAAATATCTCTCATTTCTATTTGAGCAAGTTTTTCTGTGTTATCTTGAGATGCTTTTTACCATTCACCAGCAAGAAGCATAGCAACCAAGATAATTATACAAACACTCTATGTAAAAATATTCTATTTAGATCTGTAATTACATAATAGCATAACATAGTAAGCTATGTTTTCAGATCACCTCTCAAAGAGAGATTGTAAAACTCTTATACAGATGTGCTCTGGGACATACAGGAATCTGAAGACGAGAAGAAATTTTAAATTTGAAAGCAAGGCTAAAATAGTCTGTTTTCCAGATTTCTCATTTGGTGCCTTGAATATTAAGATGTTATAGCAATGAAGACAAATATTTGCCACCTCTCAAGAAAATTTTATTTTTGATTACAAAATAATAATGAGGGCAGCCCAGGTGGCTCAGCGGTTTAGTGCTGCCTTCAGCCCAGGGCATGATCCTGGAGACCTGGGATCGAGTGCGATGTCAGGCTCCCTGCATGGAGCTTGCTTTGCCCTCTGCGTGTGTCTCTGCCCCCCCCCCTCTGTGTCTCTCATGAATAAATAAATAAAATCTTTAAAAAAATGATAATGATAATCTGAATCAAATGGTTAAACATTCTTGTCATAAATTCCTTCCCTCTGAATGAGCAGTTTAGATATTTTCCAGAATGCTTAACTGGGGATTGAAGAACCTTTTGGGGCTATCGTGGTGGGTAAAATGGGAAATTTAACACTAGTGCTAATCATGGCTTCTGCAGCTAAACACATCCTCCCATAGGAGTCTTTGCTAATTCTTGCAAGCCAGGACAACTGGGAAACAGCCTCTGTGGGGCAGAGAAAATAAAGAATCAAGGTAATTAATATGATAAACAAATGGTTTTGTCGGTGAGGATGATTAAATGATAGATAAAAGCCAATATAACAAGTAGAAAAGCAATCTGCTTTTTTCTGTTTAGTTTTTCGGATTTATTGATTCTGTCATTAGTTTGTGGTTCATGAGTTAAAAAAGAAAAAGGTGAGGGATGCCTGGGCAGCTCAGTGGTTGAGTGTCTGCCTTTGGCTCGGGTTGTGATCCCGCAATGGCGGGATTGGATCCCGCATCAGGCTCCCTGCATGGAGCCTGCTTCTCCCTCTGCCTTTGTCTCTGCCTCTCTGTGTGTCTGTCATGAATAAATAAATAAATAAATAAATAAATAAATAAATAAATAAATAAATAAAATCTTTAAAAAGAAAGAAAGAAAGAAAAAAGTGAATTAAAAAAAAGAAGAAACAAAAACAAATGAAAAGCCCTATCTGTTTAAATAGGTGACTCAGGAGGAGTAATGAATGATGATTCAGATTGATTTGCCTTCTTTTGACCGCATGATATTAACTTAATTTTTCCTGTTGGCTTTGTACAAAAGTAAATAAGAGCTCTTCAAAATCAAATTATATTTTAAAATAAGTAAAGCTATTATGTATTGAGCATTAGTATGTCTTTTTAATGGTGGCAACATCCCAAATTGTCTTAAAATTCTATTTGGGCAAAGTTTTCTATTGTTGCCTTGTGACAGTTCACAGAAACTAAGAAAAATATTGTAAAATCTACTTGTAAAAATAAGGCAGTAGATGACATATTCAATAAAGGCTTAGTATCCAAAATATATAAAGAACGTAGAAAACACCCCCCCCCCAAAATAATCCAATTAAAAAATGGACAGAAAACATGAACAGGCATTTCTCCAAAGACATACAGATGGCCAACAGACACATGAAAAGATGCTCAACAGAATGCATCTTCAGGGAAGTACAAATCAAAACCACAATGGATATCACCTCACACCTGTGAGAATAGCTAAAATAAATAACTCAAGAAACAAGGATTAGTGAGGATGTGGGAAAAAAGGAACCATTTGTGCTGTTGGTGGGAATGCAAACTGGCATAGTTACTGTGGAAAGCACTATGGAGTTTCCTCAAAAAAATAAAAATAGAACTACCCTATGATCTAGTAATCATATTACTGGGTATTTACCCAAAGAATACAAAAACACTAATTTGAAAGGATTTATGTACTCTTGATGTTTATGGCAGCATTACTTATAATAGCCAAATTACAGAAGCAGCCCAAGTGTCTATTGATAGGTGAATGGATAAAGAAGAGATGGTGTATATATTAGAATATTATTCAGTCATAAAAAGAATGAAATTTTGCTATTTGCAACAACAGGGTTAGGTCTAGAGAGTATAATGCTAAGTGAAATAAACCAATCCAAAAAAGACAAATACCACATGATTTCACTAACATGTGGAGTTTAAGAAACAAAACAAAGGGGGAAAAAAGAGAGAAACCCAAAAAACAGACTCTTAACTATAGAGAACAGTACCAGAGGGGAGGTTGGTGGGAAAATGGGTGAAATAGGTGAAAGGAATTAAGAGTATAGTTATCTGGATGAGTTATAAATGGAACTATTGAATCCCTATATTGTACATCTAAAACTAATGTAACACTATATGTTGACTATATAGGAATTAAGAAAAAAAAAAGCCCTAAGCAAAAGTGTTCATTCTATTCTATTAGCACTGTGGGGTGGGCATTCTATCCTATGCTGTCCTCCACTTTTACAGATTAATAAAATTGAGAGTAAGTGAGTTTAAGGAATTAATTTAAGGTCATGTGGTTATTAAACATATTGTGGGGATTCATATCCAGATTTGTGTAAAAGGGAAATTTAAATCCAGGTTTACTTAGTTTCAAGGCTGGAGATCTTTCCATGACTTTCTTAAATAATGAACTCACACAGCTTTAGTTAGATTGATTATATTGGAATCAGCTAAGCAGAATGACTTTCACCACAGAGTGCTTATAAAAAGAAAAGAAGTCAAAGAGACCTGCTTCATTGGAGGCGTTCAGAAGAGAACAGATTTACTCCAGAGAAAAGTTCAAAGGGTTCAAAAGTTCAAAGACCCATAGGAAGGAAGGTTTTCTTCAGAAGAAAGGATTTTAGGACAAATGTTGCTGTCAGACAGTGTTTCCTAAATTCACGTTACTATAAGGCTCATTTCTGATGCTTGTTAAAAAATACAGATTGTTAGCCGTCTTCCTTAGAGAATCTAATTCAATAGGTTGCATGGGCCCACCCCTAAATCTCTATTTTAACCAGGATTCTTCCCCCCAGGTTGTTTTTTGATCAGTCAAGTTTAGGAAACATTTCTTGAAATGGATGGATCAATATTCCGAACTTCCAAAATTTAACACAGATATGTATTTTAAATATTAGAAAGAATATAACAAAAAAGTCATTCAGGAGATTTTGTTTGACAGTGTCTGTGGACAACAGGCTGTGTGAAAAAAAAATAAGCATAAATGGGGTTCAAGTAAAATAAAAGATAGCACATGTGTCATTCAGAACCTTTCTGGATGTGACTGGAGACCAGCTCACACTAATTTAAGCAAAAGGGAGGGGGTGGGGATGAGGGGCATCAGGGGGCTTACTAGCTCACAAATACTGCAGAGACCCAAAGGCTTAAATAATGTGCAGATTCCCTTCTCAGATTGAGGCTTCATTCTCAGGGAAGGCTGTGATTGGCCATTTCGAGTCATCTGCTCACCGCTGTGGTGGGCTCTGGCCCGTGATTGACAGCCATTTGCCTGGCAGGGAGAGGCAAGGATTCTTCAAAGCAGAGCAGGGCGTTACAACAGAAGGGCATAAGGAAGGAGATCTAGGGCTGGGAGATTAAAAAAAAAGCAAACAGTGATATGAGTACCCTCACACACTATCATTATTTTCCCTTTGTTTTGTGCCATAGTCAAGAATTTGTGTAAATTGTGATAGTAACTGTTTGAAGTATTGTAAATAAAATTAAGTATTGTAATTGAAAATGTATATAAAACCCCTAGGTGGATCCAAGCTCAAATTAACCCTGCCACTCGCTTTTCCATTGCAATTGAATGGAGAAAGAACATGTCTTATAGGCCAACCAACAAGCTTCTTCAGAGCTTGCCCAACTCTCAGATAATGAGCACATTTTATTTCATTTCCTTTTACACCCAACTCTTCCCTAAAGTACCTGTTGGAAGTGATTAAGTTATCTTTGGAAATTTATTTCTTTCCAAAATTACAAGCATAAATTTTGCAGTTCTGTGATGTTTCCAATAAAAATTCTGAGACTTTACTTCTTTGCCCATGTCTTAGCCTCCTTCCCTCAAAAGATTTCATTTTCAATAGTTGCAATGATAGAACAATATCATGATATTTAAACACATTTTACTGAAAAGTTGAAAAGGTTTAAAAATATTTTTAGCAGTCTAAAAATACTGGTTATATTGGCAGCTTTTAAAAACAGAATGTCCTTCAGGATCAAGGACAAGAGACAATAAAAGAGAAACCATTCATTCAATAAATCTTAAATTAAAAAACCTACTACGTGGTCCATTACAATAAGTACTTCGGGAGGCTTTGTATTATTTATTATCTACAGTAAAATAATTGTTTCTGGAATTTTAGTCCTTTAAGTCTCTCAGCAATCTGATGCATTGAACCTTTTTTGCTCTGCAAAATTTGGAGATTCATGGGGTTGCTGCCATTACCAGAAACATGAGTAAACAAAGTTGATCACTGGCACTCCGGCCTTGCCTCCTATTCCTATTCCCTCTGGTGGAGTCCCTGCATACCCCATGTCCTGAGGGCTGTCCCCCTGGTGTTTCGAAGGACCTCACTATGGGCTCCCTGCCCAGCTCTGCTCCCTCAGAGTGTCTGTCTTCCAGAATTACACATTTTTACCAGTTACAATGAGTTTGGGTTGGTGTTAAGATGGAATTATGTTTAGCAACACACTAATATTTGAATCCTGCCAGGCTTTCAGGCAGCCATTTTCTTCAAGCTCGCAAGGAATATGCAAACTGCAAAATAAAGCAAGGAAATGCTTTGCTCACTGTGCTAGAAGAGAACCTGGGGAGTGAGTGAGACTGGACTTGGTGGCTAAGGCTAAAGGATCAAGGAACTTTCCCCTCCTTCAACTTAAATTAGAACCTTGAATCTTATTGCTATATGTTAAAAGGCACGTTGAACATACTACCCAGTTCTAAGAAGACAGAGACATGGAGAGACAGATGGATAGCCAGAGAGATGGCAAGTGTCTCTGGTCTCCCAGGAGGCTCTGGCCTGGCTGTCTTGTGGGATACAAATCCTTAACTGTGTCTTCAAGATTTGCCTCCCTTCCAAGGGCACTTTAGAGATGGTTATCAATAGAAAGCTCTTCTAAAAACCCTGAACTGCTCTGTACTAGCTTTTCCTTTATACTCTGCAAAAACTGATATTAATAGATTGGACTTCATTTCTGAAATGCTGGTCAGAGGCATTTATGTGGCACTCTTAAATATGGCATTGGGGCGTAGTGAAGAGAGGATGTAGCTGCAAGGCAGGCAATGTATTCCAGTGCCCTTGTGCTCTTTAGTGCCACTCAATGTTAGGCAATTGAGTAGCACCTGGGTGGTTCAGTTGGTTAAATGTTTTGTTTTCTGCTCGGGTCATGATCCAAGGGTCCTGATTTCTCACCCTGCTTTGGGCTCCTTGCTCAATGGGGGAGCCTGTTTCTCCCTTCACCCTCTGCCTGTGCTCCCCCTGCTTGTGCGCTCTGTCTTGGTCAAAATAAATAAATAAAATCTTAAAAAAAAAACAAAACACAACAACCCATACACAAAACTTTAAGTGATTCACTCAAGTTCTCTGAACCTCAGTTACCCATTCTGTAATCCAAGGATATTACAACCTTAGGTATTTTCTGAAGGCAAGATAAATTCTTGACATATCTGCCTTTACCCAAATGCTAAATTTCTTAGTTAGGCTTTTGAGGACCCCAAAGTGTGAGAGTGTATTTTTTCCCCCAAAAAAGAGTGAAAATAAAGCCCCATGTGCTGCTGCTTCTTCTTTAAGATTTTGTTTATTTATTTATTTATTTATTTATGAGATAGAGAGAGAGAGAGAGAAAGAGAGAGAGAGAGCAGGGAGGGGAGCAGGCTCTCTGCTAAGCACAGAGCCTGATGTAGGGTTCAATCTTACGACCCTGAGATCATGACCTGAGCCAAAATCAAGAGACAGATGCTTAACTGACTGAGCCACCAAGCACCCAGGCCTCATGAGTTTCTAAGATTTCAAAACACATCACCCCAAGAAGCTGGCTTGCATTGAAATCTGCAGGTCTCCTGGGAGAAGAGCTGCAAAGAGCTTGCCCTTGGACTAGCAGGATGGAGATGTTCTAACAAGCAGGAAAGGACTGTGGCCCCAGTGTCTGACAGCCGGGCCTCTGGTGCCTCTAGTGCCTCTGGCACGGAAGGGCCAAGGGGCTCGGTGTCTGCCTCCAGGAGGAGATTTTTTTTTTTTTTTTTACAGTGATGAAGGGTTGCTCAGGAGATAAAAGAGAAATGAAGTAGGATAAATTCTTTCCCAATCTAAAGTTCACTTGACACAAAACTCTAGAATATGTAAATACATTTTCGAATACATTCTTGGTAACCGTGAGCATTCGTTGGCGTCATGGAGAGAGTTCCTGCTCATAAAATTGCTCAATATTTAGAGACAGGAGTTGCAGAGGAAATAAAATTGTCTCAAAGAAAGAACTCTTGCATAGAAAGATCCTGATTAGTTTCTAATAAGCAAGGGGTTGATAATAGAGCTGAGAAGGATAGCCCTGCCCTCACGCATGCACTGCAACCCATGCTCCCTGGGCCTTCTCTGTCTGCGTACACACGGGATCATACTGTGGTCACACCCATGTCTCTCTGGCTTTTCCTTCCACCTGGTCACATACAGTGCTTTGGTGCTGCTCCACTGCTCATGAAGTTGTTCCTGTTGTTCCTGGCTATATCCAGACCTGTGTCTGATTTCTGCTTAAAAGCAATTTTTTTGGCAAAAGATAATGTCAAATCTGCCATGTTCTTTTTTTCTTTGGTCGGTTGGTCTTTGTGACCATGGGGTGGGGGTGGGGGGCAATGCAGCCTGGCTGCTGTGGCTAGGATCAGCAGTCCTCCAAGCATGGTCAGTGAAATTCTCTGAGTTCTCCCAAAGGGCCATTTCTGAAGTCTCCAAGCAGGGAGGCTAGAAGACTGAAGGAGGCTTCTGTCCTCCACTCTGGGTCACATTGTTACTCAGTATTACTCATTAGCTGGATGCCAAATGCCATGCAGGGCCTCTGCCCTGTGATTTTCAGAATCTCTCATTCAGCTTGGCCTACAGTCTGTCTCCATAAAATAGCTCAGCATGAGTCCCTGGTGCTGGACCTGGGAATCCAATAGGTGACAGACTACAGATGGCAGGCTCTTCTTTCCTTTCCCTTCCACCTTCTCTGTGTTTTCCCCCCATGTAAATTAATTCTTGCAAATGGAGGCTTGCTGGCCACCTGCTCCCTTTTCTCATATATATACCTTGACCAGTAAAATCCTTGAGTTCAAGACCCCTGCTATGCTAACTTAATATGTTTCATTACTATATTCTTTCATGTACTTTTTAGAGTTGCCAGGTAAAATACAGGATGTCCAGTTAAATTTGAATTTTGGATAAACAGTGAATAATGTTTAAAGTATTACCATGTCTTGACTGTTGCATGGGACATACTTATGTGAAAAAATTATTTGTTGTTTGTCTGAGATTCAAATTGAACTAAGTAGTCCATATTTTTATTTGCTAAATCTGGCAACCGTAGCCTTTATAACTTTGTTTTTGTGATTATAAAATATTTAAGAAGTTTTTTTTATGATCATTCTGGATGTATGTCCTTAAGATCCTCTTTTTTTTTTTTTTTTTACTGTAAGGTTACAGTAAATTTCTTCTACAGAGGCTTTCAGAAATCTAAGGTCAAAAGTTGGAGTGTTGGCTGTCCTAATCACATTCTTTCCCAAACTTGAGAGTTCTGCCTTGGAAAGTAGGGACAGCCATCAGAAAGGCAGAGAGGGTGGAAGACATTCAAGCATGCTGAGAAGAGAGGATCTGACTTCCTACAGGGAAAGGAGGCCATCTGGGCAGCACGGAGGTCTTGTACATTTTCCAAAAGAGATTTGCGAATCAGAGGCACCTTGGGATTATTACTCATGCCCTTAGTAATTGCTCAAAGCAGGTGGAGCCCGTATAAGAAAGTCCTACCCAGTTAGACCTTAAGAGAGCAAATCATAGGAAACCCATGAGAAGAGTGTCCTAGCCCTTCTACTGTTAATACTTCTCTCTCCTAAGTTTTTAGTACTCTGTTAAAAAATTCTGAGCTGAGACTGTCAATTTATACAAAATGACAGAAAATACTTTTCTCTTAGAGAGATATAAAAATAGAATCAGTGCCTTCAAAACTTTAGCCTTAGAAATATAGTCTCTATTGATCTGAATTGCTAATGCAAAAATATTATGTTTTTATTTTTAAATCTATATGTCTCTGACTTAAAATTTTCATAAATATTGTAGCAGAATATTAACTTTCATTATTTATGAATCTGTTGAACTTTGCAAGGATTTGCTGACAGTTAAAAGATTACAATTTTAAGGATACTTCATTTTACATCATAAATAACCTAAAAGGTCACTTAGTATCCTACAATAACATCTAAAGACAGTAGATATTGAGAGTAAGTATTAGAAGGTAGAAGCGTTGACAATTACTTTTAAAAAGGTCCATTGGTTTTTATAAAAAGTTGGAAATAAAAAAGAGAAATTCTATCAAGGCTAAAATGTATTGCAAAGTGGTTGTTTTAGTTTATACCTTTTCTGAAATTCTTATTCTGGTAGTATTTTTCTTTTTCAAGCATGTTGGTTTTTGATTTGTGGTAATGTATTAGGGTACAGGCAAGGCAGCTCTAATAAAAAGACTCAAAATTAAAGTGACTTATACAAAATGGAAGCTCTCTCTTTCTCATACATACACAGACACACATGTACCCCTAAATGTCCTGGAATAGCAGGTAGCCTTCCTTTTCTCAACCTCTAGCCTCCAATGTGTGGATCTAGCTAGGATGGCTGTTTCTCCCAGCCACTGGGAAGGACTAAAGGAATCAAGAGACTCAAGTTCAGATGTGTAGAGAGTAAGACCTAGAAGTGACACACATTATTTTTGCTGACAGTCTACTAAAGAACTTAACTGGATGGTGGCAACTAGCCACAGAGAACACTGGGAAATATCTGGGACCATCTCACAGTGCTATTTTCTGGTTTATTTAATTAACAGGTATTGACCAAATAAGCAATGGATTCTTTAAGCAGAAACCATTTTTTATGTCTTTTAGTTTTTAATAAAATAATTTTATTTTGATTAACTTTAAGGTAATAAAATTAATTTCTTTATTGTGTAACATGATCAGTAGTGTCTGTTCATCAGGATATTTTCATTAATTATTATGAGCTCCATGTAGAATGTGTCTAATTATGTATAATTGTCACTGTATATGGAAAATAAGTTACTATCTGGGTTTCATCCTAGATGGGGGTTTTAACACACTTATGTTTCTATTGGATTTGCAATTTAATGCAAAACTTCTTTTTTTCAGAAGACTGGTGTGCTGAAAGTGATTTTCAAATATTATGCCAACTAACGCATTTGTTTTGACTTTCTGTTCCAAAAATGCTTTGAAAGACCTAATGGAAACAATTTCTCTAATGAACCACTATTTCTTTCTATGCTGTTTAATTGTCTAATTTGGTTCATTTCATAAATGTTTGGTTATTTAATGACATGGAGGCTACACTGCTGACTGTGGTGGCAAATATGAAGGGTTCTTCATACATCTGGAAGCTTCATGACAAGGTGCTATCCAGGCCAGTGAAGAGGTTGTGCTACCCATTTGGTTAGAGCCCAGAAGGCTCAAGGAGAATTAGACTCCTGTGCTGTTTTCTTTGCTTCTATGAAAATAAGAATCACCCAGGGCTTTAACTTTCCAGGCTCTTCCCCCAGAGATTCTGATTCAGTGGATATAGGTAGGGCTTGGGAATTTGTGTGTCTAGTGAGTACCCCAGGTAATTCTTGTCATCAGAGAAGTTTGGAAAAGGCTGCACAGTGATGGACTTTATCCTCTGTGCTGAAGAGCAAAGACAGCATCCTCTATTGGGATCAGCTGCTCCAAGTAATAGGGTGGGCTGCCAATCATTGCTCAGAGGCTTGTTAGGTTCTTCCTTTGCCTTGGAGGAGATGACATGGCTGGAGCAATTGTCCAGTGTATGCACTCTGAAGAGCACACCTATGTTCTTTGACCATGGGTTGAAAGGTGACATATAAATCTTTTCTCTTTGGTCCCAGACTCAGTATCTAATGACAGCTACTTTCACCTGGGATGAAATAATTTCATAACCTTGGATGCTGCCCTAGCTGCCTTTTCTTCTATTCCAGTTCTGATGAAGAATTGACATAGTTAGCAATGATGACTACCAAAAAATCATGGATAACCCAGTTACCAGTGATGGCTATTGTATTTTTTATAATCCTTTAATCTCTAGATTCTTGGTAACCAGAATATTTCCCCCCCTTTTTTTTTTTTAACTAATAGAAGCAGGAAAAGTAATGATTTATGTATAAGCACCCCTGCTTTTCAAAAGTTTGCTTCGTTCCACTTTGCTTTGACAACGCATCTACGTCAATACCTGTTTTTGTCAACCAAGAGAAATTCAAAGAGGACTTTCACTTTTACAAAAAACAAAACAAAACAAAACAAAACCAGAAAATGAAAATAGCATTCAGTGTTTGTTTTGCATCATTACATTGAGCAGTGAGAGGGCCCCGCCAAACACCTTCCCCAGGAGCCATACTCAGCATCTCAGCAGAAAACCACCATAGCCTTGACCTGCATCTGTGCTTTTTCTCCATTTATTTTGTGCATCTGTTAGCAAGATGTGTCCAAAGATATCGGAAAAGCCTAAAAGAGGTTATTTTTTGGGTCTGGGAACACTAAACACATTTTCCATGAAAATCAATTGATAATTGCTTTTTTGCTTTATACCACTTCTGCTCACAAAAAAACTCACAGGAACACTACTTTTGGAAAGCAGGGGAAACCTGTATTCAAACTCTTAGCCTTTCTCTGGGTTTCATATATTCAAGCTTAAGTCAAAGCTCATACATAACAGGATAAAAATAGACAGGGCCTCTGATAAGCGGACATGCGAAGACTATTTTTATTAAACATCTGAAGTGAAAAACTCTTCTAAGATTCTGTATCCTTGATCACCAAAATGAGGCACTGTATAGACTCAGATTATACACAGGGGTTATCACATAGGATTTCCACCCTTTTTGTTCAAGTTCCAATCCATCTATGTTCCACTTAGCTTTGGGTATAGTTCCACAGATTGGGATAGCGTTAGGTTTTCTAGTTAATTCTAAGTGGAATTGTGTAACTGTACCATGATTAAGAGGCTTGAATCAATAATGAGAAATTTTTAAGAAGTAGCAGGCTTTAGTAATGATCTCTGATTGCCTTGAAAAATTAGGAGGAAAGATAATTCTTTTTCAATATGGAATCACAAGTGACTCTAAAAGTACACCTCTATTCTTGGAGTATATGCTTGAGGCAACCTAACTGGGGCAGTTTCTGTTTAGTGTGGGGTAAGTACCAAGTTGGCATGGTGCGATAGCTCACGAAATGTCAGGAGGTACTAAAAGAAACATCGAAACCCCTTTGTAATCTTAAGCAGCCTTCATATATAGTAAAATACTAGTAACGGCAAGTATGTTTTTACAAACTGCAAAATGAACAACTCTAAGTTTATGGAGGCAGGGGCTGTGTCTACATTGCTAATCGTTGTATCCCTAATTCCTGATACATAACTGATGCTTAATAAATATATCTTGCACAATTCAAGAAATGAATGAATTTGTATTCTTGTTATGCCAGAAGGTTATTTGTAAAGACTGTCCTTAAAGAAGTGCTGGAAGAATCCCATTATAACCCATCTTGACCCATTTTCTGTAGCACTGAACATTAGCATCATTCATAGTAATGATGATGACCTCTTCCCTGGAGAAATAGTGGCAATTCAGTAAGCACAGAGCAGAAGTCCTTCCTCTGTCTTTCTTTCCTCTCTGCCATTCCTAAAATGTGACTTTTTTTCCCCATTTATTTCTATTGTAAATTGAAGGGAAAGGAATAATAGAATCATAGGATCTCATAGGTTGAAAAGAATCCTGATGGTTTTCTAGTAGCCTGACCATCTCTTTAACGCTGGGGACACTTTTTCATTTTGCCAAGCTACCTGGCTGACGTTTAACTGTTGCAGGGACTGGAAGCAGCTTCCCATCTCTTGAAGCAAATCATTCTTATCTTATATGGCTCAGATCTTTCAATAGACTTCCTCCAGACTGAGCTGAAAATTGTTTCTAAATTCTACCTAGCAGGACCATTCAGAACACAGCTTTCTCCTTTCCATATGGCCACCCCTTACATATTTGCCCACAACATTCATCAGCTCCCATGATTCATTTAATAGTAATAATGATAGCTACCATTTGCAGTGAGCCAGGCCTGTGGCAAGCACTTTTCAGGCATCATTTCATTTTTTAAAAAAGATTTTATTTACTAATTCATGAGAGACAGAGAGAGGCAGAGACATAGGCAGAGGGAGAAGCAGGCTCCCTGCAGGGAGCCTGATGTGAGACTCGATCCCAGGACCCCAGGATCATGACTTGAGCCAAATGCAGATGTTCAACCACTGAGCCACCCAGGTGTCCCAGGCATCATCTCATTTAACCCCTGCAATACACCTGAGTGTCAGGTAACACTATGATCTTCACATCACAGGTAAAACCCTGAGGCTTGGAGAGATTAGGTAATGGCTGACAGTCACAGAGTTAGGAAGTGGCAGGACTGAGCATGTCCATACTGGGGACTGATTTCAGGTTGACCTTACTGTGAATTTCCCATTGTTTGTTGAAGAAGTTCAAACTGCTCTCTGCTCCTGGTGGCAAAAATTGGTGTAATAAATATACTGACGATTCTGCTTTTTTTTTTTTTGCAGCTCCCAGCTTCCTTTTGCATTTGGAAAAAAGGCCAATTTTTTTGTTTCTTGTCTCCAATCTCACAGCATTTTTCCTTTTCCCCTAGATTCTTAAAGGTCACTGACCATGGTTTGAACTACTGACAGGAATGCACCGTGTCTACAGAGCAGAACAAGTAAATTCCTACTCTGCCAGGCAGTGTTTCAGACGTAGCACACAACCACTGCTCTACCTCTCCCCTCTTTCACTAAATACAAAGCAGTTATGTTACCTACAGGGGAAGGGAGGTGGGGTGGCGAGATGAGAGAAGGAATACATTTCATTTTAGTTTTATCCTCTCATATAAATACATTTCTTTGTGGTTTAGAAAACTAAGACTTAAGAGTCTATTTTCTCAGCAAATTTTGGTCTGTATATGGCCATTGTTTGAGCATTTTATTATTCTGGGTTGACTCAACATAGACAAATTATCCCCATCCCAGTCTTATATCAGAGAAAGCATAATACCTCATTTGACTACTGTTGCATGAGTGAAGACAGATGATCCAAGAGCATGGGAAAGAAAAATGACCCGAGAGGTGGGGGAAGAGGAAACATATTTAGCCAAAAAGTCAAACATATGCATATACACTACAGTCATATTTTTTAAAAAGTGTGTAATTCCAAACATCTGTAATTCCCCTTTCTCCAGGTTCTTCCAGTCTGATCAGAAAGGTGGCCATAAGGCTATTTTAAAAGTAGTTAATATTTCCCTGGTTCTTATCCATTCAGATCCAGTCTTGGTGTATCTCATGCAAACTCAGATTCAGGTCCCTTCTGCTTTCATGGCATGTCCAATTCATTTCCTCATTTCCTACATTGGTTGCTCTCAGTGAGGCCTAATGCTGAGGTGCTGGCCCCCACCAAGCCAAATGAGGTGCACTGACCATTGCTACTAGCTGCCATTGCCTGACATTCAGAGAACTCATGTCGCTCTCGGTTACCAAAGTTAATCATTCAGTCACCTCCTTCCTGCACCTCATTCAGGTCCAAATGTATGTGCCCTAGAACAAAACAAAACAAAACAAAACAAAACAAAAAACAAAACAAAACAAAACAGTTTAGACTCAAGATAGACAACCCCTCACCACTATAGAACATTATTAAAAAAGAAAAAAAGTCTATTGAGATTTAGCTAACTCTCATTACTACAGTGGAGACCAGGCTTGTTTGTAAATTGATTATGATTCAGCTGTTGTTGTCATTTCATAATTTATCTGCTTATTATCAATATTGCTTTCACCAAAGAGATAGCATGGTCAGGAGAAGAAATCGGAAATCTAATCAATTTTATTAGCAAATTTTGTTTGGCAAAGAAGAATCCTGAAAATGCAGTACTAGATACAAAGATATTTTAAGATTTTTGATTGGCTTTGCTTATCTATGCCCTTCCAATCATGTGCTACTCCAGATATTTGGAAATGAGCCACCTATGCATAACCATGTCAGTACATAGCATGATGACACAGTGTGAAATGACAGATTTGGGTGATGATGCTAGCTTTGTCTAAAACAGTCTGATAAAAATCAAAGAGCTAAAAACAAATCTAGAAACACAAAGTTTAAAGTTACCAAACAAAACAGAATGCAAATTCACTTTGGAAATATAACAGAAAGAAATCCACGTGTTTAATATTCAGTGTACACACCCATAAAAAGTCAATTAAAGGCTTAAAATTTCAGTGCTGATCCATATGTCACTGCATGTTTCCTTTAGCCCTGGTGCAGAAATGAATATTTCTAATAATAATCCTTTACTTATGAGGTCCCTTAGGCCTACCATGCTCATGAGTGAGAGTCTGTCAGTCTAGTGAAAAGAAGTTTAGATATATTATTGCACTTTTCTGGATCTGAGGGATGCAAGATAAAAATGTCTAAGAGCTGGGGAAATTCATACAATTATTTTCAGCTTCAAACCACTATGGACTTTTTTCTACCATGGTTGTTTGCAGCCTCCTGGGATCATCACCTGTATTTTTATTCATTAGGTTTTTTTTACCCCTCCCAAACGGGTTGGGGGGAAAGAAGTGAAATGCTAAGGAACTGATCTGAGAAAAGATGGCAAGAAGGTAAGAGAGTTCTAAATTCAGAAAGTCTCTGCAGGAAACAGTGCTTCTTTGGGAAGGTGCATGCAAAATGACTTCAACTCTAATTTTTTATTCTGTCTAGAAAAATGAAAGAATTTGTTTCTATTATCTCCTCCCTTCTCCTTGGGGGAGGCAGATAGAGAGCTGCTGACTATTTAACACAGTTGATGGAGGCCACGCAAAGAGAGCAGAGCTGGAAGGCTCTGGCTTCTTCCTAGGGTTGTGGCACAGTGGGCTGGGACAGTTCCGAGAGTTAACTTCCTTGAAAACTCACTTTTGCAGTTCCCTTCTCTGCCCATTGTGGCCGTGTGCTAGGGCAGAAAAGGGGGCAGAAATGAGTGTGCTAATAATACCTGACTTCTCAAAATTCAAGTGTGACTGACCCATGGTTTCCAAGACCCACAAATCCCTGTGCTTACCTTAGTTCTTTGCCCCACCAGCCTTCTAGGAGAAAGGAGAGGGACAGCAGTACTGCTTGAAGTCATCCCGTGATACTGGGATGCAAAGAAGACCAGGGCCAGCTTCTGAGCAGCACTTGTGGAATCATCGTTCAGTAAATGGTAGGAGTAATTATTTTAAAGAGAAGCGGGTAGGGATCCCTGGGTGGCGCAGCGGTTTAGCGCCTGCCTTTGGCCCAGGGCGCGATCCTGGAGACCCGGGATCGAATCCCATGTCGGGCTCCCGGTGCATGGAGCCTGTTTCTCCCTCTGCCTGTGTCTCTGCCTCTCTCTCTGTGACTATCATAAATAAATAAAAGTTAAAAAAAAAAAAAAAAGAGAAGAGGGTAGCGGGGCTTAGAAACAGACCAATATGGGATTGTGATGGATGGAGGGAGCCAGGTGAGATTGGCTCAGGAGATTATACAATGATAGATTGGAAAGACATGAGGGAGGCATCTTTTTGAACTTTTTTTTGCAGATGAAAGAACTGAGATGCATGGAGGCTATGATTTTTCCAAGGTTTTAGAAAAATAAGATTGAATACTCATGGATAGATTTAGATGTTGTGATAGCAGGTGCCAGCACTTCTATCTATAGTCTGGGCTACAAAAGGAATGAGCTCTGGCCAGTGAGGAGGATGTTGGGTGTGTCAGCATTCCTCATGGCCAAGAGTCTTTTAAAAGCCTTGATAGACTTTTATCATGGCTCCAATCAGGGTACTATCCTGAGGCTAGATCTTATCCAAACAATAAGCTCTCTACTATGCAGAGGTTTAATTTCGGAACAGAATAGAAGGAAGCCTTCCAAGCTTCAATTCCAATTTGCATTAGCACACTCCCATAGATGCCTGTGGCAGGCACATCATGAAGAGCAGAAAATGCCATCTCCCAAGCCCTGGGATAACTGCCTTTCTGCATTCTCTTCCCCCCAGTTCCCAGGCGAGACTGAGAGTGAGGTGGTGGTAAAAGCAGTAAGCATCTATTTTTTTCAAAATGCCTATTTTCTCTTAGTCCCATGATTCTTTGTATAATTGGAAGAGTTCCTAGAACAAACTAAAGCCCTGCTAGTAACTCAGTCATCCCTGAATTATATTAGACCATTACAGTTCTGTCTGTCATGCTGAGATTACAAACCTCCAGGGCATGGACTAGGTCGTCTTTTCTGTTTTATATAATATCAAACCCAAAACTAATGCTTAAGAAATCAGAAATACAAACAAAATGAATATGATTCAATATAAATGCCATCTCAACTACTATATAAAAAAAGGGGAAGATCCTAGTTATATCTGTAAAAGAATTTGAGATTGGAACAGAATAATAAAACATCTTTTATTTTAAACTTGTGTGACATTCCAGCACAATACTGCTTAGCTCAGTATAATATATGGTAATAGTTTCTAGAATTTGATCAATACCTATTATTTGACACCTGAGTCTAATTAGTTTTAAAAACCTGTAGCTTCCTGCATAGTATTGCTGGTATCTACTCCTTCCTATTTAAGAAATAATGAATCACAGTCTCCTAGCTCTTGAATTTTAGTATCTGGTAGATGCAGAAATTCATAAACATTTAAAATTTCACAATAATTAACATGTGTTAATATATTATATTAGAATTTACATCCATTTATTCATTTCTATATGAAACTGGTTTTCTCTCTACATTTATATTATAAGACAAATTCTTTCCAAGGGCATGATACTTCACAAAACAGTAGTGGTAGTTTATTCCCTTCTGCTTGCTTTTCAAGTTGTGTCTGAAGCTCTGAAGAGTTTCTCATGTCTTTAGGGTGATTGGTTGGGTTCCAAAGCAAGCTAGATGGCAATACTTGTCCCCAGCACCCTTTATTCCTCACATTTGATTGTCTCCGTGTTGTCAGTTTTCCCAAAAGACAGTTAACCAGTCCCCTCCTACTTCTGATTCTTCTGGGTTACTTTTTCTATTTCTTTTGCTTGACCTTTTTTATTTCCTTAAAGTCTACCCCAACGTAGGACTCCAACTCATGACTCTGAGATCAAGAGTCACATGCTCTACTAACTGGGCCAGTCAGGAGACGCCTTGCTTGACCCTTTATCATCCAAAGCCCAACTGGAGCCATTCATGAACTCTTTTGTAAATGCTTCATAAATGACCATGCTTGGGAGCAAATCTTTCTTAGTCACATCAATTTCCCATCATGATGCTAAATTCTCTCTGGCCTTGGCCAGTATGTGAGTCTTTACCCATTTCTTGATGAACTTGAGACTCCATTCACCTTTGAAGACCTTGAACAGTTAATTCCAATGCATGCCTCTAGGTCAGGCAAAGCCACGTGTCAGAGTGAATATTCGTGTAGTTCTGAGGTCAGCACTTGGTGCGCAGTAAATGCTATGCAATTGCTAAATGCATAAATAATTAAATTCTGCCCTATATGTACTTGGTGTTCTAGACCAAGGTTTGGTTTGCTTATGTTCATTTTCCCCTTTGTTAAGGCCTCTGTTATGGATCATAGTGGTGCACTGGAGCTGGCTTGTATTGTATTACATTTACTTGTTAAAATTTCAAGAGTTTTGTGAGTTGGTTGTTAAACATCATCATAATTAAAAATTAAATTATTTGAACTTATAATTAAATAACTTATTTTTTAAAAACAGAGTAACATACTCAAAACTCATCACTTCCTAGTGACTTTCCTACATTTTAATATTATCTCTGTGTTGAGGTTATTTATGACCATTGTAACTATACCATAGGTTGCTCATGGCCGCAGGCAGCATGTGGCAGTGGGTCCTTCCATGGTTCCCTCTGTTCGGTGGAGAGAAGAGGAAGCATGAGGCTTCCTCATGTTGCTTAATATATTGCCTTACATCAGAAATGGTCTTCCAACTAATTCTACTAAAATATTTTCCTTTTGGAAATATTATTTAATATAATATACATACAAAAAGTACATAAACATATCATTCAATAATTATTTTTTGGTAAAGACCCATGAAACCACTACCCATGTTAAAAAATAAAATATGATCAGCACTCAGAAACCCCTAGGTGCTTCTCCCCAGAGAAAGGAAACCCCTCCCCTGACTTAATCTTTTACTTGCCTTTCTTTATAGTTTTGCCACTTCTTACCATGTAACTTCATGCTGTAATTTCTTTTTGATTTAGAATTATACATCATTGAAATCATGTATTATGTATATGTGTGGCTTTTTTCCCTTTTTTTTTTTTTAAAGGTTTTATTTATTTATTCATGAGAGACACAGAGAGAGGCAGAGACATAGGCAAAGGGAGAAGCAGGCTCCCTGCAGGGAGCCTGATGTGGGGCTTGATCCTAGGACCCCGGGATCATGACTTGAGCTGAAGGCAGATGCTCAACCACTGAGCCACCCAGGCGTCTCCTTAAAAAATTCATTAATTGAACTTTTGTAATAAGCAGTTGGTCAATTTTAACCAACTTATCCCACTAAATGAAGTGAAATTTAATTGAGATGGAAGGGAGACCTGTATGCATTCTAGATGTTTCCAGGTCCTAACTGGCTTCAGGCTCTTTCCATTTTCTCCTGCAGCCAGGCCTCCAGAACTAAAGCATTTGCTAATTTGTGCAATGGCCTCAATACCTACATATTTGCTTTCTTTTCCTCTCTCGAGTCCTCTTAGAATCAAAACTCTACAGAGGTATAGACTGCACAGCAATCATCTAAGGGAAACACTAGGCCGGTGGCATTTAGCCATAGTCTGGGGAGCCCAAGTAGGCACTTTGGGTGCCAGTACTGTGGACAGGGATGCTTCCCTCCCCCTCTGTGTTGGGGGTCCAGGTCTGCTCCGATTGGGGCATGTGTAGGGATGGGAGTGGCATGTCAGAACCATGGTGGCTGGGTAGCAAGCTGGCCAGTGCCAGAGTGGCTTCCTTGTGGAATCAGTTCTGAGCTCCTTACAGCTGGCCAGAGGGCAGGATGAGGCAAAAGCCAGCCTTCTGAAGTCTTTGAAAGGAATCTGTGTGCAGGAAGGGGAAATCTGGGGAGCTGATGTGCACAGAAACTTAGTAACTAAAAAAGAAGTTCTCCTTTATTACTAACTAGAGCAGAGTTCTGGAGTCTCTCTGGTATTCCAGGAATCACCCTTTAGCTTCTGCATTGAGGAAAGCTTACAGTATTCCCAAGGCAGTTACTGGGGCAGCTTCAGGAACGCTGGGGTCTTGCGTAGCCCTCAAAGGAGTTGTGGCAGTGACCTTTGCTGATGATTGAGGAAGTAGCTGGGTATTTTAACATTGCTGCAACTGTGCTGGTCTGCAGTGGCCAAATATAGCCATATGTATGTTGAAGAACAGAGTTCCTGTTCTCTAAGGACTCTCAATTCTTCCTGCTTGTTTTGAAAAATGCACAGATCTCTCTTATTGTGGAGCAAAAAAGTCAAAACAAAGCATACGCTCTTGACTGTTACAACCTTTAACTACCAATTCATTCTTCTACCATAGTTCATAGCAAAACTTCTCAGATGAAAGATCTATATCAATGACCTTAAGTTCTTACCCTTAGTGCCCTTTTAAATGCCCTTTAATCTGGTTATTTTCCCAGAGTCAAGAAGACACTGAAACTAAGAATGGACTATCTCAGGAAAGAAGCTGCTAGATAAAAAGGAGGAGTTGCTGGTAATCACACGTATGATTGCAAAGTAGAGAAAAATAAAGACAAATGCAGAACCCATCCACGAGCTCCAACCAACACCCAACAGGAGTTTCCAAAATGGAGAATTGGGAAAGCAGAAGAGATGAAACACAAATAAATGAACAAAATAATTGTTTTTTTCTCAGAATAGTCAGAATACCTGAATGATCACATTGAAAGGGCCTGTGAAATGCTATAATAATAGTTTCAGAGCAGTAATTTCTAACATCTTACACCAAATATATCCCTGATAAATTTCAGAAGATGATAAACAAAAAGAAGACTGTAAAATTTATGCATAGGAAAAATGCTTACCTACAAAAGAAGAGGAATTGCATTGGTTTCAAGCTTTCCATCAATTGCCCCAGACGCAAAAAGATAATGGTTCAATAACTTTAAGTTATGAAAGGAAATGGTTTATTCTAGAATTCTGTATCTAGTCAAAAAGACATTTCCAGAAAAAGTAAGAAGTCCAAAAACTAATTCTTCTCATTTACTTGTGCTGAAAAATTTATTTAAGGATGTGTCAAGAAAAGTGAAAACAAATCCAAGAGAAAAGAGGATAGGTAATCCAAGAAGCATTCAAACCAATCTAGTAGCATGATAAAAATCCTAGGATAACTCAAATTGCAGCATGAAGATTCCAGAAAGAATGTCTTTAAGAAGAAAGTGAATGATACTACAACATTTCATTATCAAGAAGTTATGTTACCTTATTGATAAAATTATGATTTGTCTTACCAGTTACAGGAAAGAAGGAGAGTTAGCTCTGGAAAAAGAAATCATTTACAAAAAATTATAATACAAAAAATTATAATCCAAATGTTGAGCAAACTATAATGTGATGCATTTTTGAGGGGCACTTGGGTAGCTCAGCCAGTTTAGCATCTGCCTTTGACTCAGGTCATGATCTCAGGGTCCTGGGATAGAGCCCTGTGTTGGGCTTCCTGCTCAGCTGGAGTCTGCTTCTCCCTCTCCCTCTGTAATATCTCTCTCACTCTCTCTCAAATAAGTAAAAATAAAATCCTCAAAAAAAGAAAAAAACAAAAACAAAATAAAATGTGATGTATTTCCTGAGAAACAAATGGATTTAAGAAAAGTGAATTTGTTTGATCTTGATGTTTGCAACATTTTTCTTCTACACAGGATTGGCTGACATTAGGGGTTTGTTGAGCAGTTTAAACATGGTAACACCAGAAGGAACAGGTAACTAACGTTAGTCCCTCTTGCACTATCCCTGCTCCAATTCCTAACACTTCTAACTAATTTTTGGCCAAGTTTGTGTTTTAAATAAGCATATAAAACTTCGCAGGTACATAAATGAGTTTTCAATCATTTAAAATAATTGTTAAATTTCCCTTGGGGAACTAATAAAAGGAGCTTGGCCAGATATGTAATCAAATGATTACATTGAGGAGTCTACAAAGTTCTAAAGCATAAATAATATTTAGAGAGAAAGGAAATTTTCTTTGGTGGAGATTTTTAATGCTCTGAATACCTTAAAAGAATAATGTAGTAACTGGAAATACAATATTAGAACACAAGTACCTGTTCTCTCTAAAAGAAAAGCAGTATATCATAACAGACCAAAGTGATACATTTATGATTGCTTTACTCTTTTTTTTCTTTTTTTACAGCAAAGCATATATTCCCACTGCTCTGTTGCTGTAGACATTTCAAGGAGATTGGTGTGTTTCAATAGGTTTCCTGTTCTTCCTTCAAAAGAAGCAGAGTGTATGAAAAATCCTAGGCAGGTCATTAAAATTGTAATAATACCCCAGTGTGGGAGATGAAAGAGGAAAGCTCTGCTTCATGCTGGATTTATTTTTAGGACTCAGTGATGTGTTTTTTGTATGGTCCTTGGATCAGGTCATCCCAGAAGGAAAGGATCACATTAACATTGGTGTTTGCGGTGAGATATAATATTATTTAGTGGGACCATAGCCTTTGAAACATAGATGAAAATGAATGGAGATGATCCTGCATCAAATCCCATTTATTGAAACCAGCTATTTTGGCCAGTGATGTGCCTGACAATTCAATGTAAACTCATCTCTTTTTAAACAATTTATTGCCCAATTTCAGATAGCAATCTACTGCTTGATGCATGCCAGACCACATGCAAAGTATCCATCAGACTCGCCTGAGAGTCTTAGAGTCATAATTTATTTGTTTCCACATAATAGAGCCCTAATCTCCCCTCAGAGTTTTCTAAAAATGCAAAGTCAGTAGGGATAGATATCCTATCTGCTAATAAGAGGTAGCTCAGTTATTGATGGCTTTGTTATTCGAGTGAATCTTAAAGCTGCTGCCCCTCCTTTTTGCTTCTGACTGACTCTTCCAGTTCTTCCATTTTGTTTGAGCCTCATCAGAGTGGGATTGGAGGAATACATAGGCAGCAGAATGAAGGCAAGCTAATTTTACTATTGGGAGCCTTGGGAAAAGTTTGAGGAGGAAGTTGTAGAAATGATCTAGAAACTAGAAATTTTCATTTCATTTCATCCACCGTTGGCATGATTAGCTTTGACTGTTGATTTAAGAACAACATTTTCAAAATGACCTTAAAAAAACAAATTGAAAATCATAAAAAACTCAAAATATTAAT
The DNA here is from genome assembly GCF_018345385.1 of Vulpes lagopus. Lineage (NCBI taxonomy): Eukaryota > Metazoa > Chordata > Mammalia > Carnivora > Canidae > Vulpes > Vulpes lagopus. The sequence continues at coordinate 17,582,154 of NC_054844.1, read as the reverse complement.
AGATAGTGCTCTTTTTGCTAACTTTGTGATTTTGGGCAAGATACCTAACTCAGTCGGCTTTATTCTCCTCATTTACGAAAATAGTATCTACTTCCTTGGGTGGTGGGGAAGATGAATTGAGGTAAGTTATCAAACATCTTCATAATGGTAACTGTGCAAATGAAATATAAATACAAAATTATATAATACGTGATTTAAGTATTTACAAGATTAGAGTAACATAAATGCATGACCTTTTAAAAAACAAAAAGATGTTGAATCTGTTGTTAGATTTTGATTTAAAGATTTTTGAAAAAGATTTTATTTATTTATTTGACACAGAGAGAGAGATCACAAGGAGGGGGAGAAACAGAGAGAGAAGCAGACTCCCCACTGAGCAGGGAGCCTGATGCAGGGCTCAATCCCAGGACCCTGAGATCATAACCTGAGCAGAAAGAAGGCAGATGCCTAACCTGCTGAGCCACCCAGTTGCCCCAATTTAAAGATTTCTTAAATGTTCCAAGTTTCATGCCTAAAACAATTTAGTATCTTAGTAGAAGACAAGTTTCACCAGATTTCTTTCTAGAACTGCAGCATAAAGTAAAGCTGCTTTAATTTTATTTACACTTCCCTTGGTCTTTTCTGTCCATTTCAATAAGCAATCCTCGCTCTTCTTTCCCTATTGATAGATGTCCCTTGAAGGTCTTGACTCTGAAAACTTCAAGTCAGTCACAAATTCTTGCAACTGAATTTTGCTTTCAGGGATGCCAATTTTATTTTATTGAAAAGTACTAGAATTCTATTAAATAGTTAAAAAAATATTTTTATTTATTTATTTGAGAGAGAGTGTGTGAGTATGTAGGGGGGGATTGGTTCAGGGCAGAGGGAGAGGGAGACAGGAAGCAGACTCCCTGAGGAGCATGAAGCTCCAGGCAGGGCTTGATCCTGTGATCCTGAGATCATGACTGGAAATCAAGAGTCAGATGCCCGACTGACTGAGCCACCCAGGCATCCCTTAAATAGTTTTTTTTTTTTAATTTTTATTTATTTATTATAGTCACAGAGAGAGAGAGAGGCAGAGACATAGGCAGAGGGAGAGAAGCAGGCTCCATGCACCGGGAGCCTGATGTGGGATTCGATCCCGGGTCTCCAGGATCACGCCCTGGGCCAAAGGCAGGCGCCAAACCGCCGCGCCACCCAGGGATCCCCTTTAAATAGTTTTTTATTAAGTTTTTATTTTAATTCCAGTATAGTTAACATACAGTGTTATATTAGTTTGAGGTGTACAATATAGTGATCCAACACTACCATACCTTATCCAGGGCTCGTCCTAAGTGTCAATTTTGTTTGACTTTCAAAAGAACCAGCTTTTGGTTTCATTCATTTTTCTCTGTTGTTTGTCCATTTCTATTTCACTGATTTCTACTATGTTGTTTTTTTTTTTTTCTTGCTCCCACTTATTTTGGGCTTAATTGAATTCTATTAAATGATTTTTGTAATCAGTGTTGCAAGTCATAGAAAACAATGTCTGAAAAAAATGTAAAACATTCCTCAGCTGAAGTATTGCATGTTTTTTTTTTTAATTTTTTTATTTAAATTTTTTTTTTTTATTTATGATAGTCACACACAGAGAGAGAGAGAGAGAGGCAGAGACACAGGCAGAGGGAGAAGCAGGCTCCATGCACTGGGAGCCCAACATGGGACTCAATCCCGGGTCTCCAGGATCGTGCCCTGGGCCAAAGGCAGGCGCCAATCCGCTGCGCCACCCAGGGATTCTCAAGTATTGCATGTTTAAAACTTTAATACACATGGCTCTGTATCTATAATAACACATTTTTCCAAAGACTTTTAGTTTTAGAATCAGTTTCACCAGATTATTTTCTTGATCAGACACAATATTTTTTATTTGTTCTCTGTTCTCCTGTAATTTTAATGAGAATTGTGTTAGTTTTTAATATTCTGCTTTCCATATGTCTGAATATCTCCATATTTTTTGCCTCTCTCTGTCCTCTCTGCTTCATTCTAGGTGATTTATGTGTGTTCATGTCTATGTGTGTACTAGTCTTAATTCTCTCTTCAGCTCTGTTTTGTTTTCAGTCTAGCCCATTGAGCTTTCGATCTCAATGTTATCTGTTTCCTTTCTATAACTTTTATTGCAACCATATCTGCCATTCTTAGCAATCTCTTTTTGATAGATAACCTCTGACTTTCTCTATTTCCTTAATCACTTTGTATGTAGTTCTGTATTTTTATAGCCATATTTGCAATCTCTATGACCCCTGGATCTGTTGTTTCCTCTCTTTTAGTCACTGGTGGCTTGCTTTCAAGCCTGTTTGGCATTAAATGTTGTGAGTTTCTTGCTTAATCCTTTGTGCCTAAGGTGAAAATTTGAGAAACTGGTAGAAGATTTCCATTCTTTTTCCTGTGGGTGGTACCCCCCACCCCCCAAACTGGGACTTCCTAGTCTCCATATATGAGATCCAGGTCCTTGTTTCAAGACTCTTATTGGCCCAAGGCTAGCTTCAGGCTGAGTTTCCAGACAGTGCTGAAACTATATAGAACTGCCCTCCAGGAACTATGCTCCTTCTAGATGTCTGCTACCAATCCTAGCCCACATGACTTCTTTTTAAAAAAAGACTTTATTGGAGATCCCTGGGTGGCTCAGTGGTTTAGCACCTGCCTTCAGCCCAGGATGTGATCCTGGAGTCCTGGGATCAAGTCCCACATTGGGATCCCTGCATGGAGCCTGCTTCTCCCTCTGCCTGTGTCTCTGCCTCTCTCTCTCTCTCTCATGAATAAATAAATGAAGTATTAAAAAAAATGTTTTATTTATTTATTTGAGATGGAGAGAGAGCATGCACAGGGGGCAGAAGGGGAGGGAGAAGCAGACTCCCTGCTGAGCAGGGAGCCCAATGCGGAGCTTGATTCCAGGACCCTGGGATTATGACCTGAGCCAAAGGCAGATGCTTAACTGACTGAGCCAACTAGGTGCCTAACCATGTGACTTTTTTTCTTTTTTACCATGTGACTTTTAGAAAGAGTATGTCCTTGGGAAATGTTCCTATTCCTGTGAGGTTAGCAATATTTAAAATAGTATGTTGTTTTCACAGTTCGTTTGTTCTGTAATGTTTCCTTGAATCTTCTAATCAGGCATGTTGTTGGAAGCAGAAATCTGTTAAATCTAATATATGTATCTCACAAGCAACCTGAGAATACTTTGTCTTATCATTCATGAGTGGTTAGGTGTTTGGGTGAGTACCTGTTAGAAAAATATCTATCTTATCTATCATCTATCTATCTATCTATCTATCTATCTATCTATCATCTATCTATCTATCATCTATCACTGTTCCATGAACATTCTGAATGATAATATTATGTGTTAATCTGGGACAAAGTCAGATTTTAAAAGTAAACAAATATTCAATATTTGTTTTATTACTTTGCTTCATACTTATATATGAAAACATCTTCTTTTGTTTTTCCAGATATCTCATTTATCTAAAAAATGGATACAAAGGATCAAAAGTAGATGGAACTGGAGGGTATTATGCTAAGCAAAATAAGTCAATCAGGGAAAGACAATCATCATATGGTTTCACTCATGTGGAATTTAAGAAAGAAAACAGGATCATAGGGGAAGGGAGGGAAAAAGAAAATAAGATGAAATCAGAGAGAGAGACAACCATAAGAAACTCTTAACTATAGGAAACAAACTGAGGGTTGCTGGAGAGGAAGGGGTGGGGGAATGTGGTAACTAGGTGATGGGCATTAAGGAAGCCACGTGATGTAGTGAATACTGTGCATTATACGCAATTGATGAATAACTGAACTCTATATCTGAAAGTAATGATACACTATATGTTAAATAAATTTAAACAAAGCAAGATTTAAAAAAGTAGATATAAAAAAACCTGTTGTCAGTTGCCTTGCAGATAGGCCTATCATGCTCTACCTGTTTATGAATATTTAGTAGTGGCTAGGGTGAGTACTTATTGGATAAAATGATGTCATAGATAACAAAACGGAGGAAAAACAACATCTGAAAATAGAAAGATAAGGAAGATTATTGGATGAAACTGAGGATCATACAGAGGCTTGAACTACCACTATAAATAAGGAAATAAAAACAGGTATATTTCTAAGCCAGCATCAAGCCACCCAAGAAACTGAGCAATCTAAAACCAAATTCAGGGAGGGGTTGTCTCCTCATATGTGGTCCAGCTCTTATGCGGTTGAATAAATACACAGTAGACCTCTTTCCAGGAATCAAGCCAGCTCATCTCAAATGGCAGATTGAAAACTTCAGTAAAACTGCTAAACTATTTTAATTTAAAAATTTATAGTATCATCAGTTCCTATAAAACAATCATCTCCATAAGCCTTTAAAATAAGAATCTTCTTTCTATTGAAATTAACTTTCCTATTATACTCAATAACTACTGTGCCATGCTGCAGGGTGGCACAGACTCATATTCTCAGAAGCCTGCTTTTTATTTTTAAGTATGTAAAAATCCCAATGAAATCCAAAATGAAATTCCAATAAAAAGAGAAGGCTCATAATCTAGGAGTCTAAATTTTACAGTTTTTCTTTCACCCAAAACAAGTTCTCAAAATATATGGAGGTTTTAGTTATGAGAATTATGGCATGACTTGCAGGAAGTAGTCTTTCCAAAGTGCTAATTATGAATCTGTAACTGGTTTTTAAATTTTAATGTATCAAATTTTTATTTGATAATAACAGTCATATAACCACTGTGTGCTAGGTCCCAAAGAATCCAAAGCAAATAAGACACAGGTTCTCAGCTTTTCATTTGCTTACAGTCTGGCAAATCATAAAGAAGCAATTCAGCTGCAAATTTTACAACACGTGAGGAGCAAAGAAGGGGCTATGTAATTTGCATTTATCTATTTGGCCAAGACAAGCCCCAGTCAATAAACATATATGTAGATATATATTTATGAAGCATATATTTTAATGAGATTTGAAAGAATATATCAAAACTATTCACTGAAGGATTATTTCAGACTGGTGGGATTACATGTAAGTTTTACTTTCTCTTTCGTCTCTTTAGAACATTCATTCTGTAATAAACACAAATTACATTAATAATGATTAAAATTGTATTGTTTATTCAACAAGAAACGATGATGACACTTTCATGTACGTATTAAAGCACTCTTTTAAATGTGGCCCTGATGGAGAACTCATGCTTCTTGCTATGGGTACAATGGTGAATAAATTATTATAGTTCTACCTTCATGGAACCTATTTGCCCAAAGGACAAGGTGATTATTATTATTATTATTATTATTATTATTATTTTGGATAAGGCAATTAAATGAACAATTACAAGTGGGGGGATTACTGGACTGTAATAGGAAATGAACAGATTTTACTGGAGTTAATAACATTAACAACAGCTGTTTTAAAAAAAGGAATCCTCACAATGACTCTATTAAGAATATGTAACTATGCCTTCCCTCCCATTTTATATGGATGAGGAAACCAAAATGTGGAGAGGTTGAAGTAACTATGTTCAGGATTACATAGTTCATGTTCCCAAGTGTCATGAGGTAAGCAGCCTATTTTCAGATGGTTTGGCCAAAGGGCAGCGTCAGTGTGTGTTTGTGCATATCTGTACCTTTATCTTTCTATATTATCAGTATGGCAAACTATTAACTGTGCTTATTGTATTTTTCTTTCAAATTTAATAAGGACTAAACAGTTCCACAATTGAAAGAAAGAGTGCACGACAGGTAAGAGTTGGAATTCAAATATAAACCTAATACCAAAACTCAAATACCTAACCACTTGGCTACAGCCATCTTATTCTAGATGGTCTCCACATTGTCCAGGCAGAGGAATCATTTTATATGGGGAAATAGGAACAGCATATATGGAAGAATATTATGTAAACCTACTGAAAAGTTCTTATTCTCTTCCAGCATCAACAGACTATTTTTAAAGATTATACTCCATTTGGACCTTTGAAGCAGCTGACTTGTAAACCTATTTTGTATCTCCCTTCTGATATGTGCTCAATTTGACTAATTGATTTGTCATTCAACAGGTATTTATTAATTACCAAATGTATATTCAGTAATTAATAAATGTAATACCACCTGCCTGTGGTAGGTACAGCTAATACAGAAAAGTTCAAGTTCAAAGCATCTCCCTACCTTTTAAAGAGTGAGAGTCTGGGTAAATAAATACACATGCTAATACATGTAAAAGGAGAAAGACCAACACTGACTCAAATATATGTGTAGAATTTTGATACAGACTCTAAGTGACGTAAGAAATATATGACAGAAATCAATGCTATTGGGAATAATCAGGAGATGTTTCATGAAGAAGGCAGCCTCAGAATTTCTTTGAAAGATAACTAAGATTTGAAAGTTTAGAAAAAACTTTCCCATCACTTCAAATGGGAACAAAAGAAGCAATGACATAGGAGTATTTTGTGTTCATGGGACAATGATGCAGCCTGATAGAAAGAATATATACAGAGAGGATATATAATAGTGGGGTGAGTTGAATTGGAAGAAGATTGGAAGAAGCAGAGATTGCATTCTCTGCTTTTATTGTTGAGACCTCTGTCAGAACTGCATTCAAAAATCCAACTGAGTTGGATTTTTGTGTTACAATCACGGCGTTCAATAAGAAACTCTTTGTAAACTCAATACTGCAATCACTGCTAGGATGTCGACAAATGCATATCTGTATCTCCCTTCTGATATGTGCTCAATTTGACTAATTGATTTGTCATTCAACAGGTATTTATTAATTACCAAATGTATATTCAGTAATTACTGCCACACCTCTAAGGGAACCTTTTGTGGGGGACCAGAACTTTTCTCCTCTGTTCCTGATTCCATGTGGAGGAAGCTCCTCACATCTCTTTGCACCTCACTTGCTGCTCCCTTGGGGAGGAATGAATAAATCAGTTTGGTGATTTGGGAGGGAAGGACTGGCTAGGGTAGCTCATTCTCTTCCTCTCCATTTTGGACATGAGTCTTTCCACAAAATGTGCCCTCAATTGCCCTCTGCTATTCTAGAGGCTGAGTAGTAGAGGAGCAGGCCCTGTCTCCACTAGAGGCCACTGGGCAAGGACCTGCTGAGAGTCCACCCAGTCCCGGCTTCAGTGTTTAAGCTCACTTGTCTGCGGATGTAAGTCGCACTGCCAAGCATCAGCTTCAATCAGTGATAAGGTTGTTATTTTAGCTTCCTTGGCTTAACCTTTGCTCTTTTCTTCTTATTTCTCAATTGCTACAAAACCTGGGTAGAAAGAAGGTTGTTATTTATTGAGCCTCTTCAACATCCCATTCCTTACAAAAGCAATGCTCATATTTTTGATATTAACAGCTCTGGAATGTGGTCTCCCATTTCATTTCTTCATCAGATTGTTCAAAACCAAATTTTTACTAACGTGGAACAATTGTATATGCATTTACAGTCTACCCACTTGTGTTTTATTCTTCCCTGATTTTGCATTTGTATTTTAGTTTTTTATTTTCTTTTTCTTAAAAAAGATTTTATTTATTTATTCATGAGAGATGTGGAGAGAGAGAGGCAGGGACATAGGCAGAGAGAGAAGCAGGCTGCCTGCGGGGAGCCTGATGTTGGACTCAATCTCAGGACCCCTGAGCCAAAGGAAGATGCTCAATCACTGAGCCATCCAGGCACCCCTAATTTATATTTTCTGTAGCTCTGATTTTTTAAAAAAACAATAAACCATTTTGTTACATGTGCTCTATATAAACCACCTCAAATATTTCTGTGGGATTAGGCCACACTGAAATCACATAATATTTCCATGATGTATTGACAGGCCTGAGAGATTGGCTGGGTAGAGAAAAGAAAGGGGAGAAGTTAATCAGAAATGTTTAAAAAATTTCATGTAACTGGCTGTAAGAAGATATCATCACTGAGACATCACCATCTCACAGATGGCAAGTGATAGTTTTCAAATGAACAGGGTATATCTGAATGGAATGACCAGAAGAGGGGGTAAAACTCAGGAGGTGCTCAGGCAAATGGGGAAACGAGAACAAATTACTAAAGGATGGACCAGTAGGATGGACACACACACACACACACACACACACTCTCACAGACACACACACACACACACACAGAGTGGGCATGCACATTTATATTTATTCTTTGGAGGGATCTCCATAGTTGATAAAGAGGAAAGAGGAAGCAGGACTGGAAAATAAAATGAGAAAGAATCAGACAAAGAAGAAGGAGAAAGTAAGGTTGCCAAAACTATGGGAAGGAACAGGTCGTAAACAGGTAGACACTGCATGTTTTGCCAACTGGAAAGGAAAGTTTTAGGAGAGTGATGATTATAAGCCCATTACTAGGCAACAGTTTTTTTTTGAAATGTTTATTTTATCTTGTGTTGTTAATTGGTTTGCCCAGTCCTGAAATATTGATACAGTGTCTGGAATAATACTATATAACTTGTTCTTTGTGCATGATGAGCACCAAATGAAAAATTTGGTGGATGAATGTAGGTTGGTGGTATGTTACCTAGGGTGACCCTCCCCACAAGGACCTCCCCTAACTTGGAAGGCTGACTGTGAGTGTACAGTTTGTGGGTGGGGGTGTAGCCAGAGAGTGTGAGCAGAAAGTATGTAGCCAAACTGGCCTCTTTCCTGGGCTGATTAAATAAGAAGCAACTAATTCTGTGGTATCCACATTCACACTAGGAACCCTGTCCTTTCCAGAGGTATTGTTCAATTTGTTTAGAGAACATTTCTTTGATTTTTAGTCTGGGCGGAAAATGCTCTGGCTGCCAGTTGCTTTGTACAGGCAAGAGTGGATGCAAGTGGAGTGGAGGTTGGGGTGGGAGTGGACCGGTGCAGCTGCTCTGTAGATCGTACATTGATTGATCAGCTGCTTTCTGCCCCCTTCCCACTCTGATTCTGAGCTTCTTCGGAGCTGGACCGGAAAGAATAGCTTCCACTTCCACTGCAGTCTTCTCCTCCGTACATTCTTGACTGCAGCCTGCCTCCTCCCCTCCCCTTATTCCATCTGCAAAATGCCACCTGCTTTCTATTTTCTAGAAATCATTCAAATCCTTGCTCTGGTAATGTCACTCCTTCCTTTTGAGGCTGCTATAAATGTATTCTCTTCTTTTTTTTGCAGTAATTATTGTCATTTCAAATGGATCTTTGCAGGAGTGGGTTGTAAATGTATGTGTTCAATCTCCCATCTTGAGCTGGAAGTCAATTCTCAACTTAAAAATAAATTGCTAAGACGTCCACCTTGCTATTGTTTTCCTTGTGAACATTTGGAATGTCTTTATTTCCCAAACTGCATTTATGATAAATTAATTATGATGATAAAAAGTATTTCCCCTAAAAATGTATTGTTTCTAAGGGCTAAAGCTTTTGATCAGCAAAAGTAAACTATGGCATTAAACTGAATTGATGCAATTCCATGAAAGGATAAGAAATTTGATATTTTAATTTTCTAACACAGCTATTGTGTAAGAAAATACATTATTGATGTCGAGAGCTGATATAGATACTTCAAATATTTATCAAACAGTAGTTATGTCTAGGCACTCTCCTAGATTCTGGATGTATTGGTGAACAAAATAGATGCTGATAGATGCCTGCCCTCAATGCATTTATAAACCAGAGAGTGAGAAAATTCATTAAATTCACACAAGTATAAAGAAAACTGTGATATGTCTTTCAAAGGAAAAGTATAGGTTACTATGAGGAAGAATAATATGAGAAGCCTAATTTAGTTTGGAGGAGCAGGAAAATTTCTCTTTAGGGAAGTAACATTTAAGCAGAAGCCTGAGATATTATCTAGTAGCACGGCGAGTAATGGAGGTGATAGAACAGCCTGTCAGGTGCCCATTGTGAGGGGAGTGGGCTAAGAATGGAGAAAAGTGACTCAAGATGAGGCTGGAGAGAGAGATAGAGACCAAGTCAAAATCCTGCAGAGTCTTAGATTATATCTGAGAGCTGTCAAAAAATTTTACCCTTGGCATTAACTTGATTGGGTTTGTATTTATAGAAGTTTGCTCTTTTTAGCTCTTCCCAGAACAGAACAAATTGCAAAGGTGGTACTCTTGTAGTAGTGCAGATGAGGGTTAACGGTGGCATGGCTAGAAAATGGCAATGTACACTAGAAGAGACAGATGTGATACTGGGAGATTGAGTCGAGCTCTATATACATTGTGTCGGATTGATAGAACTTAGTGATGGTTGTGGTGGGTTTCAGGAGAGTTGTCATGGATGATTCTAAGTTTCTGACCTGGGCAAATGGTGAGATCCAAGTACCACTTACTGAGATGAAGAATAGAGAATAAGGACAAATTTTGGGGAGAAAAATTAAGAGTTCAGCTTCTAAGTTTTACTTGGAAGAGACAGAGCTCCAAGTAGAAATATCAAGAAGGCACTTGGGATAATGTGGATCTGGATCTCAGAAAGGAGATCATGGCTAGAGACATAAATTTAGGAATTGCCATCACATTAGATGTTATGCAACAGAAACAGAGGATATCAGGGAGAAAGAAAATAAAAGAGAAAGGCTGAAGGCCCAAGACTAAGTGCTAAGGACCTCAACATTCAGAGGTTGAAAAGAGGGAGAAGCTGCTCTGAGAATTTGAAAAGGGGCAGAGGGGCAGCCCAGGTGGCTCAGCCCAGGGCGTGATCCTGGAAACCTGGGATCGAGTCCCACGGTGGGCTCCCTGCATGGAGCCTGCTTCTCCCTCTGCCTTTGTCTCTCATGAATAAATAAATAAAATCTTTAAAAAAAAAATGAAAAGAGGCAGAGAAGTAGGAAAAAAAAAAAAACTCCAAAAACGGGGGAGTTGATGTCAAGGTTTCCAAGAGAAGAGAGTATTTTAAGAATGGGGAAATAAATGGTAACCCCCTTAAAATATTCCTAAGAGACCTTCTAAGTTCAAGGATCCATATGACCTTTTCCTTGTAATAGTTTTTAAGAGAAGGTGAAACCACATTCTAACACCAGGCAAGAGAGATTCTGGGGTTGGAGCTGGACTAGTGGGCAGGTGGGCTTGGGTGGTGCATGTCATTGACTGTTGGGAGAGCAACTAAAGAAATGTGTCTCAAGGATCTGGCTTATCTAGTACCTTTTCCACCCTCTACCCTCAAACTTCTTTGCATTATAATCTCAACAACAATTATGCTAATGCATATTCAGAAAATTGTGGCAAAGGCTGCCCCATTGGATAATTTCTCAAAAAGAGTAATCTCCCCTTGTATTCCTGTTCAACCATGATGGTCTGGACCAGGTCAACAAATAAAGTCATTAATATACGTGGTTTTGGGGAAAAGAAAGTTCATTTTCACCTCAAGTTTTAGGACTGATTATCAATGTTGTGTGAATCACTCAGATCAGAATGAGGAATTGAACATTACTTGAAAATGGAATATCAACTTCTGTTGAGTCTCTCTTCCTTCTGCCCGCTTAATATACTTATGAAGATGACATTCTAAAGTATTCTGACAGTTTTTTGCATATGATTTTTTAGATCAGTGTTTGTGACCAAAGATTGCATTTCCAAGTGTTTTGTAGTTCCATAAGTGTGAGAGAAAATGTTAGGTTGAATCATATGACATTGTCATTTGTTTGGTAAAAAAAAGGTCAAATGTTGGCAGTTTCACACTGTTCAGCCTAATACTTGATATGTAACTTGCTGTTTACTTGAGAGACAGCTGCTTGTTGTTCAAGCAGTCTCAGTTACTGTGAACTATGAAATGTTAACTTGCACTAAATTTAATTTTACTTCATGGTACTGAACATGAGATTTTGAATTTTTATCTCCTTTTGTACTTTTTTAATTAAATGGTTTCAGACACCTCTAAGGAAGGAACAGTCCAGAATATAGTGAACAGTTTTCAAGTTTTGCATATCCTCTTCTAGGGCTTTTCTTGTACCTACTATATAAATGTAGTGGATTTCATAGAAGCTCATTCTGTTTTTCAGTTATTTTCCAGTATTTTCTTAGAGAATGAAAGAAGCAGCTCAGAAAGATTTCCATGACTGTCTTGAAGTATATTAGCCATCCTTTTATTACTCTTCTCAGGCCAGATGATCTTTAGCTACTTTATGAGAAATTTCACACGGGAGCAAATTTCTAGTGTTTAATGGTGGTCTGCTTACAAGGTCTTCATTCCTAAGCACAATCAGTTGTTATGTAGTTTAATTTATCTTTAAACTTAACTGAGGCTGGAATCGATTTTTGGCTGCCAGATTGGTAATTTTTGAAAATTGCGAATAGATTCAATGCTCATTAAGATTAGATATTTTATATAGGTATGTTTATGTGTGAAAAGAAGAATAAGGTTTTGTTATTCTATAAGTAAGCGATATTCTAAGTCACAAAGTTTGAGTCATTTTTACTTGTATGCACAGGTTTTAAATTTGAAAACTCTTATTGAGCAATAAATTGAAATTGAAGTTAGCAAGGACCTATTGGTTCATTGCTTCTAATACAGATAACACATTTGGAAAAACATAGCTTTAGCGTTCACAATCCAGGGACTCTGAAATGATATACACAGTTGCATTTTCTTGAGATTGTGCATGTAGTCTCTTTCAGAAGATTGGAAAGAAAGAGAAAAGAATAAAGAAAATCAAAACTCCTTGTACTTATGCCACCAAGAAATAAACCCTATTAATGTTATGGTGTGTTTTTCTCCACATATGCGACAGAATGTGATGACTTAGACTGCCTTTCCTTATTTTGCTTTGTCTTTGCTTTGCTGCAGATGAAAAATAGTATACAACTATTTCTTCTTATCTTCTGGAAGGGGTTGAAGATGAAGCTTTCCCCACATCCGAGAAAAGGGAAGTGTGTTTGTAATTGTTATAGATATGGATTGTGGGTTTAATGGAGCTTCTGGATCATTTTATAAAAGCTAAGAGGAGTGTAAGTTTTGAGGAGGAATGGTGTGCCACTGAAGAAAGGCTGAAGGGAACAAATAAGCTGGAGGAACACATGGCATGGGGTGGTGGAGAAGTGAGGAAGACTAGAAAGATGTATGTATTAAGATGGGAAATTTTCTCCAAGAAATGAGAGGACCAAATTTCTGGGAAGTGTCAGATGAGTAGACCTGACAAAATGGTGCTGTGATAGGCATTACTGAACTTTTCAGGACATAAATTGGACCTGAATGGCCCTGGATAACAGCCTCTCCTAGCCTCTCAGAGCCCACAGCAAGAGCTGGAGCCTTCTCTCCTTCCAGCAGGGCCAGAGAAGGGTTCGTTCTGTTTGTATGTAGCATATCACTCATTGACTACACAGTGACCTTGTCCATGCCACAAGATTTTGCTCTGTCCCTGTTTGGGTGTCTCATGTGTGGACATCTCTCCAACAATGGTCTGGGAATCTTTCTTAGTGCAAATTCCTGTAGATGTAAATTCTGATATGAATATCAGAGTAAAAGACATTCATTTGAGGGTGATTTTAGGAAATCTGGTAAGAAGGGTGGGCGGTGGTCTGCACCTGGGTGGCTCAGTTGGTTAAGTGTCTGACTCTTGATTTCTGCTCAGATCATGATCCCAGGATTCTGGGATTGAGCCCTGCATCTGGCTCTGTGCTCAGTGGAGAGTCTGCTTGAGGATTCTTTCTCTCCCTCTGCCCCTCCTCCCACTCTCTCTCTCACAAATAAATAAACAAAGCTTAAAAAAACAGAAGGTGGGAGGTGATATGGGGGGAAATACAGCCAATAAAGGGGAAAAAATTTAAAAAATGAAGCAAGTTACCCTGGATAAATGGAAGTCACTGAGGAGCTCTAAGAACCTGTGCAGAACACACACTTCAGAGTTCTCACCTCCAATGTGAAAGGAACTGTGGTATTTGTATCCCAATTACCTTTAGTCACTGGTTGTTGATTCTGGGGGTTAGTGTTAATTCTCCGACACTTCTGGTTTGTCTTGTGTGTGGACAGAGAGGTTCTGGCCATAAAGGAGAGCCATTTGACTGTCACTTTTAGGTACTACAGTGGTGAAGTTTGAGGGTCTATGGGTAAAGCACCAGCAGCATCTGCTCCATTCTGCCCCTTGCACCACTTAGACCACTCATGTGCCCTGATTAGTTCATTCCATCCTGTCAATGAGTCTTCATGGTGGTGGCTAGTCACGAATTCTAAAAGAAATTTCAGCAGATGTCTTACGAATCCCTTGATCTCCAAACATAACCTTGTCCCTATTATGCAGAAGAAATTCTGGGTCCCCATGAGAGTTATTATTCTTGCCAGGATACTGACTCATTTTGCCTGTTAGTTTCTCAGCATGAACAATAAAAATGGCTGGAAGGCAGTCATAGTTATAGGATTAGTGGTCTCTTTATCCTTTACTGTGTTTTCCCTCATATACAAACTAAGATTTCTAGTCCAGCTAACCTTAAAGTTTTAGGAAAAGATAGTACAAACTCTTTAAATAATTTACTGAGATTAGTAGTAAGGAGAGTCATTCTTACTCTCATTCTTTGGTACCCTAGCTATTGAAATGGAGCAACAGGTAGTGTCATTGGTTGAAAGCATATCCCAACCTCAAGCATACCATGCCTTAGCTGGCACCTCAGCTGTGCCTTTTCCATGCTGTTGAAACACCCTAAATGGTCTACAACTTTTAGCATGGAGTATATGGTAGGACCAGTGCATCTCATGGCCATGTACTCAGGGACACCATCTCTTTCACCATAAAGTTCTTAGGCAGTGCTATCTAGGATCTCCTTACAACAAGCTAAACACTTTGTGAGCTCCTAGATTGTGGCATTGGTTGAGGCACTGCAAGAAGGAAAAGCAAATCTATCCCTAGAGTATGTATCAGTTTTAGTAAAGTCCTCAATTGGAGAAAGACAATTATGCAGTTTCACTCATATGTGGAATATAAGAAATAGTGAAAGAGACCAAAGGGAAAGGAGGGAAACTGAGTGGGGAAAATTTAGAGAGGAAGACAAACCATGGGAGACTCCTAACTCTCAGAAACAAACAAAGAGTTGAAGAATGGGAGGTGGGTTGGGGGATGGGGTAAATGAGTGATGAGCATTAAGGAGAGTACATGATGAGATGACCCCTGCGTGTTATACTATATGTTGGCAAATTGAATTTAAATAAATTAAATTTAAAAAAGAAATATGAAAAAAATTAGTAAAGACCAATTTCTGGCCCCTGCAAAATAGAGTTTCAACTGTCACCAAGCAATTGATTGTTTTCCTCAAAAGATGATACTATATAGAAGTCTACACATCCATTTCTGCTGTGAGCAAGGTGGAACATTCAGGAATGATAGTAACTAGATCAGCTTTTGTATATGGAACCATAATGGTTCCATGTAGTCTCTATCCTTACCACACAGCTACTCCATTCACTGGGCCATTGTATAAGCACTGAGGTGGTTGTTTTTGATTGTTTGACTTTGATTGTCATTGGATAAGATATTCTATGTACCTGGATGTTTAGAGCCACTTTTAGTGGTGAATACTTTCTCATGGGCATTTTTTTTTCCTGCATATCAGATCTGCACATTTATGTCCCATTCCTGTAGGTCTGTCCTTATTCCTCAAATCTCTAAGTCTCCAATCTTCTAATTAAAAAAAATACAATGATTCAACAATTTTATACATTACTCAGTGCTTATCATGACAAGTGTAGCCACCACTGTCACCAAACAATGAATGCTATTACAATCATATTGACTATATTCTCTATGCTATACTTTTCATCTCTTATTTATTTTATGACTGGAAGTTTGTACCTCTTAATCCTTCTTCCAATCTTTCAATTTTGATCCTCCCTGGCCTTTGAGTAATGAGCTAAAGTATCTGCCAGTGCCCCAAGAATCCAACTATATCCTACCTCAGACTCCTCTCTTTATCCACACCTAGCTAATAACTATGTATATTGATTGAACTTTTGCTCCTGTGAAGATTCTCCCACAGTATTATCTTTTAGGATTACCCTGATTTGGGCCATAGTGTAATAGCTGCCCATTTTCTGCCTAAACCAACAAATGAAGCTGATCTGTTCATGAACAAAGCCCAGAATTCTTCTTCCTTCATCAACTGATCATAGGAAACCCTCTAGAAAGCCATAGGAAACCCTCTAGAAAGCCAGAGGTACAATCTAGAAAGCCTGATTGATAACAGGGGTCTTTTCACATAACTTACTGTGATTTCTGGATCTGCTAGACCCCAATCCTGAATATATTGCTTTCTTCATGTAATAGACTGTCACTATGCCCACTTGAACTTATGATTTGGAGACTTAGATAATGCCCAGCTCAAGATAGGCAGTCTGGGTTGCATATTCACTTTATACACCATGGCTAGGAAGCCAGTATCTATGAAAGTCCAAACGCATGCTAGAAGGTACGTTGTGGAGAGTGAATAGTTCTCTGCTGTGAAATTCTCTTGTTTTGCTTTAGGATTCAAGAGGTTAGCACTGTGAATCTTTATAAGGCTTGCCAGAGATGCTACCATAGCCCCATGGTGTCAGCCAGGAGAGTAGCCCCATACAAAAAATTTTTTTCTTTACCCAGTATTGTATTCCATTGCCTTTGCTTCAGTGCCATAAAGATCCATTCCTAGGTGTGTCTTTTTAGTTCTTGCCAATACACAGTAGCAGATCCTACAGATCTTTTGATAGATAGCCCCTTTCTCCCAGTAGCAGAGATCCAAGTCTGATAATGCTCCTATTTATTGGCCTGGAAGCAATCAGGGGAGGTGTGGACAAATCTTGAGGAGGTAAATATTACCTTTTGAGACATCTGCCATAGGTGAGGATTTTGCGTGATCTGAAGGCAAGAGAAGGCTGCTTCTTAGCAGGGGGATTGGGCAATCTCTGCCAGCCCAAAAGGTTTGGTGGAACCTGATATTCAAGTTTCTCAAGTGCATCTAACCAGATGCTTCTGTCCTGGCTTTTGAACCCCATTCCTTCTATATCCAGGGTCTTCTGTAGACCCTGGGCTTCTGAATTCATTTCATTGTAGTGTTTAATCTCATGTTCAGGTTCTGTGCCTGATATTCATCAGTTGCCTTTCCTGCGGCAAGAGTTAAGTGTCTCTAAAGCCTATCATGTTTTCAATGAGCGCTCTGATTGTCTGACCTGAGCCTAGCAATATCTTTCCCTTAGTGTATAGACATTTAACACCAATTAAATAACAAACAAACCTCACAGTCTTTCTAATATGTCTCAAATTCTATGCATGTTATATAAACAAATGCATTCTCTTTTACCTTAATCTCATCCCAATTCACCACAGTTGAGAGTATTAATAATTATGATGCCACAGCTAAAGCTAACTGTAAGTTATCACTTCCTGCAACCGACCACCATCCAACTCCAGAACCCATCATAAGGATCTGCTTCCTAGAATCATTTCTGTTATCAACTGTCCCACTATGGGTTTCCATAGAAGGATATCCTGAGATGAAGATTTGGGGGTGATCCTAGGAAATCTCAGCAGTGGTTGAGTTATTAACCCGGTTAGCTTTATGGGTAACTAGAATTTAATCCTGCTGGGAGAACACAAGGAGTTAAGAGAGAACATGTGTCTCAGAGTTATCTCACTGGAGGAGTGAGAGAACTGGGTTATTTGTACAAGTACTCTGAATGGTCATTGGTTGAATTCTGGTAGGGATGGAAGGTGCTATTGAGCAGTCCAGTTTGTTCTAGCCAGAGAAAGCCCCCAGGCATGTGGAAGTCAAGCAATGTACTCTGCACTTGCTAAGATCTGAGGAGATGTGGTGGGGGTATTGACAATTCTTTCCTTAGGGCCCAGTAACTCAGCAGAAGATGCAGGATACTTGGTGAGCTTATGGGTCACATCGGTACCCTACAGGTATCTGAACTCAACATGTTTGAGATCCCCAAACTGAAACATGGCTAGATGTTTTACCTATACATGCTGCATGTACTGTTTTGCACTCTTCCCCCCACTTAATATTATATAAGGAATATGTTCATATTACATGTTTATATGTTCATATTACACATTACATAAAAACATGTTTTTTTAGGTGTCATCAGAGTTTCGTCTTCAAATTAGGAGGCAAGTTATATTCCTTTATTGACAATTTTTGGAAATTAAAAAGCATTACAAAACGGTGATGAACATATTTTTGTGGCTGTATGTGGGTAGTTTTGAATCTGTAGACTTGTAGTTTACCCCATATTTAAAAGGAATGCAAAATGCAAACTGAATTCCAGATCTAATATGCATGTATGTACTTCATTATTGAAGAGTGTTCACTTTACCACCCTGCTCCTGTTCCCTCCCGGCTTGCTGCCTTCCTGCTGCGGAAGCACCATCTGTATGAGTGCTCTGGGTAGACAAATTACTTCCCATCCTGGGCCTTGATCACTTGTATGGAGTAGTGCTTAAGAAATAATTGCTTTGGGGATCTCAAACTACTCAGACCTGATGAATTCTTCTGGCATCTTCTGAAGTAGTCACAGGACTTGTGACTGAGATACCAAAAGATTGATTTAAAACTTTGTAGGCAATAAAAATGTACGACAAGGGCAGAACAAGAGGCAAAAGGAGTTCTATGGCACCCAACCCAATCAGCCTATTTATAGACTCATTCAGTGTGCTTAATTGGATGTTCCTAGTTTCTTGTGTGTGGAGGTGGGGTGGGTTGGCTTCCCACATAGCTGTGGACAAGGTGAGGGAGCATCGGAAGGTAAATAGCACCTGGCCTCTGTGACACAGCAGACCTTTAGAAACTTAATTCCCCAAAAGAATAGGCCAAGAAAAGGGCATTTCATAATGTACATAGAGCAGCCTTTCAGGCACATAAGTTACACACCGAATGAGCTCAGAGGGGCTCAAAAACATAAAGAAACTTTGTTTAATACAGGCTCTGTGACTCTTCCCTTGCACTGGTTCTTGCATGACATTTCAAGCAGGTTTCACAGTTTTTAAGTTATTTTTTCAATAATCCTCTTGTTTTAGCACTAAAATCCAAGTTTCATCTAGTAAGCACACAATTTCCGTCTAGTCTATTGTACAAAAACAAAGCATCAACCCAATGTACTTCAAATTCATTTCCCTAGATGAAGCCCACTTCCAGCTTATAAGCCTGCTGTGGCAGAGGTGGCTGTGGTCCACTTTTCACTCTTGTTGACCTACATCCTTCCCCCTATGAAGGTACTTCCTCTGACCCCTCTGGAGCTGGCCCAGTCTGAAAGCAGCTCAGGAGAGGGGCTGTATTAAGCATCTTGCGCAAGTGCAGTCTGGGCATGAGTCTCTCAGGATTTTGTGCATGTGTGGTTGCTGGATCTTTCTCTCCTCCAGCTGTAGCTCTCTTCCCTGTGGCTTCCAGGATGTGGGCAGGCCTCTCTTCTAGCCTACCCTGGGGCTTTGGGTGTGTTGCATTAGGCAGACCCTCGCTACTTGAGGCCTCTGCCCTTCCAAGTAGTCTGAGGTCAACTTTCTTTAAAAATTACCATGAATCTGCTTCCTATAGCAGAATCTACATCTAATCTTCAGAGAGACCCACATCTTTCCTTCATTGGTAGCAGAGCAGCACACTGCCAGTACAGCCCCCTCTCTTCACACTGTCACCTTTTCACTCTCTCTCTCAAATAAATAAATAAAAATCTTAAAAAAACAAAAGGGGGGGGGATGCTTTTGTGACTTGGTTAAGTGTCTGCCTTCAGCTCAGGTCATGATCTCAGGGTCCTGGGATCAAGCCCCATGTTGGGCATCCCTGCTCAGTGGGGAGCCAGCTTCTCCCTCTCCCTCTGCTGTTCCCCCTGCTTGTGCCCTCTCTCTCCTTCTCTCTTAAATAAATAAATAAAATCTTAAAAAAAACAGATAATAAATTTTAAAAAGGCAAACTGTTATCTTTTCCTTCAGTTATACCTGGTGGAATGAGTTTTTGTTTTTCAATGTCTAGGGCACACATGTCAAACTTTTCTAGAAGTTCTTTACATTTGCCTTGACAATATGAAGACTCATACCCCTCCTCACTGTCAAGGAAAGGAGAGAAGAGATGCCATGGTAGCCCAACACTTTGCTCCAAAGGAAACATTTTCTCTGGTGTCTTGACTCTATAAGCCCTTTGAGGGTGACAGGCCAGCACTGACAGAACTGGTTTTCAAGTTCTTAACATGCCCTACATTTACTGCTGCTCTAGATCCTCACAAGAGGATTTGGGCCCTACTCGGCACGCATATTGTTCTTGGTCGTTGGGAACTCAGCTGCAGCTGAGGTAGGTCTAATTTGCAGTACCACTCATCTGAGGTAAGTCTACCACCCCACTTCCTGTGCTTTGGAGTAAGAAGGGCACAGGTTTGCCCTCTCCTGCGTGCAACTGAGCAACCTTGAGCATGTAACTTAATCTCTGTTGGCTTCAGTTCTGACTTCTGTACAAAGGCGAAAACAATAATTCTCAGTTATGGGCTTGTCATGAGGAATGCACAGTGCATGAACTCACTATGGGGGGAGGGCTCATAGTTGGTGAAAGTGATGATGATGATGGCTTGATTCTCTCAGATTCCTAAGTACCTTCCCACCTCCCCCTGCTAACAACACAAAGCTGCAGTCATTGCTTAGACTTCCTACCTACAATTATCCCCCAGCTCTCCACCTTTGGAGTGGTGGAAAGGCCAGGATAATGGCAGGATGGCATTCCTGAGCATCTTCATGCCTCAGTGGAATCTTGGGAAGAGATGAAAACAAGTAGGAGATGGTCATAGTCTCTTATTCTTTTCTCTAGTTATTCTTGTCATATGTCTATTGGAACTGAAGTGTTGGAGGAGTTGGCTTTACTGTCTCCTTTCCCTGGTCATCCATTCTCTCTCCAGCCTCCCTTACCCATCAGGAAGGGTGTTCAAGGAAACCCTGGCTGGTGGCGGGGTGCCAGGAAGTCTCTGCTTGCAGGGAAATTTGATGTGGCAGCTGTAACTTATTGTCCTTGCAGTTGCCCTGCATATGCCAGAGAAAAGAGCTTTGTAAATAAGTGCGAGGAGCTGATAGCAAAAATTTCAGAGTGCACTGCAGTGCTTCTAACACCATTATAGGGCACTGATTTAGTATTGGCTCACAGAAATGAAGGCTACCTTGAGTACTGAATTACCATGTCCCCAGGGCAATCTTTGGCATTCTACCCAGGCTGCTAACCAAGTCCTCCATGCTTCATTTATGGGATCTGACACTATCACAGACTCCAGCAATATAGCTGCAGGCTCTAGTAAACTCCTAAATTAAAAGTCAACCCAGTCAAGGATATTTTGATGTCCAGGGATTTGTATGCAGTTCCCATTAGGATTTGTGCCCAAGTAACTTCTGACTTGTTAAAATGAATGCAGATCCTTCTATCTTAGCTTTATGTTTTTGCACAGAATTTTTTGAAAGCTGAGATGAGATTTTCATGTAGGTCAATCACTCTAAGAAAGCTTCATTTTTCTGCAAGAGGCATATTACATATGTAAGGCACTTGTCTGCAGAAAGCATAAAAATACTCTACTGAAAATAAACTATTCTTTTTGGTTTTGTGCATTACATTCTACATTCAACCGAGTCCATCTGACATACAGCCATTGAGGAAAAAGGAGAGGACAAAATCTGTTAATGAAGCAGTCATGGGTAAAATTGAGGTTGCCAGAGAGGGCTTTTCTTGATGGATCTAGGTGGTTTATAGATGAGGTGGTTGATGAGAAGCTACCAAACATCTAATTGCAGTAGTATTTTGGTAACAAAAATTGGTAGTATGCCAACTTGTTGGGAAGATTTTTTAAAATAATGTACTTTTCAGAGCAATGCAACCAACTACAGTTTTTATTGGTTCATTTTTTCACTCTCTTCCATGACATGCAATTTAGATTGGAGTATTGTCCCAGTTACTCAGCGGTGATGTGTAATCAATGCGCTCAGCAGCTACTCAGTCATGTGTGAGAAAACTGCATTTAGAGTCTTTGGTCTTACAACATTTGGTCAGCTAGCAATTTACAGAAATGGTAAAAAGAAAAAAAAAGCAAAAACAGAAATAGAAGCAGATCCTTCTGGAGCTTTTGTTTTCTGTTGGTACTTTACATATGCCAGATTCTTCTCTTATACTGTGTTGTATTTTAAAAAGGTAGATGGTTTAGAACACATAGCTTAGCAAGAGTTATGTTGTTCAAATTTTTGATCCATAGGGGAAAGAAGTAATTTTTATTCATTCATTTTTTAAAATTAATTAATTAATTAATTAATTAATTAATTAAGAGAGAGAGAGGGGAAGCAAGCAGAGGAAAGGACAGAGGCAGAAGGGGATAGAGAATCTCAAGCACACTCTGTGCTGAGCACAGAGCCCAATTTGGGGCTAGATTTTGACACCCTGAGATCATGACCTGAGCTGAAATCAAGAGTGGGGCCTCAAGTGACTGAGCCACCCAGGTCCCCCCAAAATTCATTTTTTTCAAGAGATTTTATTTATTTGTTCAAGAGACACACACACACACACAGAGGCAGAGACACAGGCAGAGGGAGAAGCAGGCTTCATGCAGGAAGCCTGATGTGGGACTCGATTCCGGGACTCTAGGACCACTCCCTAAGTCGAAGACAGATGCTCAACCACTGAGCCACCAAGAGGTCCCATCCCAACAATTCATTTTTAAAAAACTTGCCCCCTGCTGCAAAGTATGGCATAGGATTAAAAAATCACAGTTGTTTATAACAGACAATCATAAACTGTTAAGACTGCTAATTAAGAATCTTGGCATCAGGCTAGACATTGAACTAAAAACATTTGGATTGGAAGCAATCTCTAAGAACATCTAGGTGGAATTTCTTCTTATTATTTTTGTCCCCATTCTGTCAAAGAGAAAATGGAGACCCTAAGGAGATGCTGTTGTTGGCCTAGTTCACAGTGCAAGACTAAAGGCCATCATCTCATGCTACGGCTTTCTGATTCATTTTATCCAGTGGTAGAATTTTAAGACTGTGAGAAGCCAGTATAGAAATATTCTGGAGGGCAAAGCAAGATGAAGAGAGGCACAGTGTTTCTAAAGTACTTGTGCAGCACTAAGCAAAAACAGCCAAGGAAACCTTCTTATATTAGAACAATGGGGAAGGTGGAGGAAGATGGGGAAGAATTGACCTTACTAGATGTTAGGCTACATTACAAAGCTTTACTAATTAAAACATGCAGTACTGATTCATAGACATATAAACCAGTGGAACATACTAGATCCAAATATATATATACAGAAATTTGGCATTTTACAAAGGCATGTCAAATTAGTAGGGGAAAAGTAGCCTATTTAGTAAGTGATATTGGCATGACTGTCTAGTCACCTGAAAATTAATAAAAAATTGAATGTGAAAAAAAGAAACCCTAAACATTCTACAAGATAAAAAAAATAGTGAATGCCTTCAGAGCCTTGGTGTGGATAAGGCCTTTCTAAGTATGACATAAAATCTAAAGGCCATTGAAAGAAAAGTTTGATAAATCAAAATACATAAAAATAAATTCCTTATGAAAGGACCATCATGGGGTGGGGGGAAGACAAAAGAAAAATTGGTGAAAATATTAGCATCTCATATCACATATACAAGAGTAATATCTCTAATATATGAGAACTCCTGGATGATATAAAACACCAATTCACTGGAAAAAGTCAAGAGATATGAACAGAGATTATACAGTGAAAGAAATAAAACATATTAAAAAGATATTCTATGTCACTCATGTTAAGTGAAATGTAAATTATAGAAACATACTTTTGTAATTTGCTGAGTTGGCAAAAATTCCAAAGTTCAATGAAACACTTGTGTTGGTGAAGTTGTGGGAAAAGAAGCATTTTCTAAACAAATACTTTCTTCAGGTTACAGCAGGAAACCTCGGACAATTTAGAAAGACCTCAAAAATAGCAATGCTTGTACCTCTGTCCCTTTATGTAATTCCACTTGTGCATTCTACATATAACGCGTCATTATATATAGCTGTGTCTACCTATCATCTCTCTATCTACCTATCTATCTATTTCAGTATTTCTAGAGATATTCCCTTGTGAATAATAGTGAAAGTATTGAGATAAACTGAATCTCCACCCAGTAGGTGATGGATTAAAGAGATCATGGTACAGACATGAAATAGGAAATAATACAGCTGTGAAAAAACTATGAAGTAGCTCTTTGTATACTAAAGTAGAAGAACCTTTAAGAAATACTGTGAAAAAAAAAAGAGAGAAAAAAAAGAAATACTGTGAAGTGTAGAAAGTAGAGTTCAAAATACCGTATAGAATGGGTTATCCCTTTTTCTTTTTTGGTAAATTGGCATAAGGTGGGGGAGACTATATCTGTACTTATTTGTTTACACATAAAAAACTTCAGAATTACTGATAAGAAAGTAATTATAGTGGTTTCATGTGACAGGTGGCAGAAGATGAGCAACTGGGAGGATGGGGAAGGGAGTAGGATGAAATGTTTTCACTGTATTCTTTATGTAAATGTAAGAAACGGAAATGTGTTACCTTTTCAAATAATTAAAGGTCAAAAAGAAAAAAAATTAAACACTTTATTTCTTCATGAGACACACACACACACACACACACACACACAGAGAGAGAGAGAGAGAGAGAGAGAGGCAGAGACATAGGCAGAGGGAGAAGCAGGCTCCATGCAGGGAACCCGATGTGGGACTCTATCTTGGGACTCCAGGATCACACCGTGGGCTGAAGGCAGGCGCTTAACTGCTGAGCCACCCAGGGATCCCAGAAAAAAAATATTAGAAGGGAAAAAAATACTACTGACCTTCTGCATCAGTCAGGGTCCGGGTTCCAACAGACAAACAGACTGTGGAATACACAGTTTTGTTGCAAGAAATTGGCTTATGTGCAAGTCTGAAATCTGTGTATCAGGTTGTCAGGAAGGGCTGGCTAGAAGCTCTTGGCCAGAGGCTGATGCTGCAGGATCTCTTCTCCCTTAGGGAAACCTTAATTCTGCTCTCCTAACTTCTCAACTGATTACATCAAGACAACCCCGAGGTGGAGGATCATCTTCTTTATTTAAAGTCAACTGATTGTAGATGTTAATCATGTCAACAAAATACCTTTACAGCAATACCTAGATTAATAGGTTGATTGAATAACAGGGGACTAGAACTTAGCCAAGTTGACACATAAAACTAACCATCACCCTCTGCCTCTGAAATCCAGTTTGGGATCAAAGGTTTTTTTAATTAATTAAATTAATTAATTAATATATTTTTAAGAGATTTTATTTATTTATTTATGAGAGAGAGAGAGAGAGAGGCAGAGACACAGGCAGAAGGAGAAGCAGGTTCCATTCCATGCAGAGAGCCTAATGTGGGATTCGATCCCGGGTCTCCAGGACCACACCCTGGGCTGAAGGTGGCGCTAAACCGCTGAGCCACCCGAGCTGCCCCAAAGGTTTGAATATAAGAATTCAACATGACAAAAACCATATTACTTATCTTGGATTTTCTGGGATAACCCTGGGGTGAGATATATTTTATCAAATCTAAGATGCTATTGATTGTAAGATAGACTATTATTTTTTGTGCCACCAGTAAAGGACAAAAGCCCCACCAGTTAAACTCACATGCTGTTGGTTGATTGCACAACACACCCTTATTTCAGTGATGTTAAAATAATAAAACTGTGTATATTAGAATTCACGAAAATATACTCTACTCTCTACTCTATGTCCTTGTTAGACCATATGCAGCTAGATCAAGGTGTCTGATTAGTATATTTTAATTTTGATTCAGAAAATATTATCATAATTACACATAAAACATGTTATATACAACATATATTACACATAGTACTGTCTGGCTCAAGATCTAAAAATTAGCCCTGAGGGTGCATGGATGGCTCAGTGGGTTGAGCATCTGGATTTTTGGTTTTGGCTCAAGTAATGAGCTCAGCATTCTGAATGAGGAATCTGTTTGAGACTCTCTCTCCTTCTCCCTCTGCTCTCCCCATGTGCACCTGTGCATGCATGCTCTCTCTTTCTAATCAATCAACTAATCGATCAATAAGCCTTGTCTAGAATCTACAGAAGTGTCTCCAAAGGTGAGTTGGGGTTGGGAGGCTTTTCAGCTGGAGAGTGGAGAGTGGGAAGATTCTTCCTGCCCTCCTCCTCTCTACCTTCCACTGCCCTTCCATCAAGCAGGCAGGATGACTACAGCAGTCTGTAGCATTGTCTCTCATGCTGAGAATAATTCTAGATGATCACTAGTATATTGGCTTTTCCCACTTCCTTTTATTCCTTTTTGGCACTGAGATACTGCAGGAGGAGAGGCCAATCAGTGGTATTTCACATGCTATGCCTAAGTATTAAAAGATTGCTTTTATATCATGATAACTATAGGAATGTCCACTTTTAATTCAACAATTTTTGAGGAATGCTAGCTCCTACTTTAGTTTAACTTCAGGATATAAGAGTGACAAACCTCCTTGTCGTCTATTTTAAAGAAAAAAAAATTGAGTGCCATTGTCCTAGCTAGTAAGAACAGAAATGACATCTGGAACCCACAAATTGTCATAATCAGTTGTAGTGACCTACAAGTCTTGAGGAAGTGGATGGTCTGTTCCTCTAATTTGCCAGTGCCAAATTTTCAACTGTCATTACAAACTGAAACTGAAGCTCTTCCATGTAGCAAATGTTTGAACATCATCTCATTGAATGAAGCCTACTCTTTGTGGAAACCTTGTTCTGATTCCTATCTTTAAAGTAATCATGCTTTGTTTATCATAACTCACTAAACTTGCTGTACTCTGTTTTATTATATTTCATGGAACCCATAAAAAAATCTTGGTTTTGGGCTAAACAGTGGGCTTGACAAAGCAAACACAGTGCTGATGGTCTTTAACACTTGATTAATGTGAATACAGAGCTCTGAAAAGGTCAACCCAATTTTATTCAAACAGGCAGTGAAAATATAAAAAAAGAATAAAAATGCAAAAACAACAGAATCAATAACCAACTCTTGTTTCTAAAGCTCCAGGTAATGATTTAGGATATACTTATGCTGTTTTAAAAGCTGGCATCATAAGTTATTTGTGCTTTGAAATTTGCCTCTGTCTTTATTAATTTTCTTTTCCTGAAGAACAAACTATAAGCGATTTTAATGCTAAGATTCCTCCCTAATTTGTCAACCACTGGAAGTATTATTGTAGATACAATGTCAAAAGAAGAAAACAAAATTTTGTAAAGAAGCAATAATAAATACACCTCAAACACTGAGTGCTTCTAAGAACAGCTGCTAATATCTATTGTGCTGAAAACCCACTGAAAATGCACAGATATAGACAATAGCCTCAAAGCAGCTCAAGGAGCCCTTTTGTGTCTAACGTACAAGTCATCTGAATGCATATAGAATTGTGCCTCAAAAAATATATTTTCTATGAAAGGTATTTGGGAAAAAAAAGGAAAAAATGATAGCTAAGGGTCTAAGTATTTCCAATAAAAAAAAGAGGAAAAAATCATTTAGAAGAGATCCTAGGGGCTAATGAACTTTGGCATCTTTTCATTATTTTTGACAAAATCCTGTGATGCATCTGATGCTACTGTGAAATCATATTTTAACTCCTGTCCTCAAAAATAGGGTTCTGGAATGTGCATAACATTGGTGATAAAATCCTGAGTGGGCTCTTTAAAGTGTGCTGTGACTTGAAAAGGCAGAGCACTAATTTGATGGAAACATTTAGTGAGCATCTCCTATGTATCAGACATTGGCTTTGGACTGTGCATGATGCAAAAATGAATAAGGCACAGTTCCTGCCCTTGTAAAGTTTACAAAAGAGAAAAAAGAGAAAACTGTAAAAATAATTACTTGATGTGCTGAAAATAAGTCACACAAATGAAAGCAGTGGGTGTAAATACTTCCTTATGAATTCAGCTCCTTCCTCTTTTCAGACTTGAAAGCTGGTCACAAACCTAATCTCACTTTCCCCTCTCATACTGTGAGTGTAATGTTCTTTGTTTCAGAGCTTTCCATTTGTAGAATCTGAATTCCAAGTAATACTTGCTTATTTCTCTCAGTTTCCAGCAGTGCTTTGAGAACAAATGGGTGGGCTTCTAATTAAATGAATGTGTGAGAAAGGATCTTTTTCATATCTTCCAACTTAAGCGATTCTTTTCAACAAAAGCCATCAGTACTATCTTCTATGCTAAGAATTGAAGCCAAAATCTTGCATCAGTTACAATTTGACTGTTTTCTACAATTGTAGAGACCACATTGGGTTTTGAATCTAGGGGTCCTTTGAAAAAATATAAAACCCAGAGAAGAGATGGGTAAGTGGTTCCCCTAAATAAATTGATTAGAAATAGTTGAGCTAGTTTTCTGGTATCTGTTAATGGAATCAGACCTAGGATGGCTGTGTTGATCTGAAGATGGCAGGAATGTTTTTGCAGTAAAAGCAGGGGAGGGAGGAGAGCCGGCAGTCAGTGGGCAGCACTTTCAGGAAGCATGGCAGCTTGGCTGGGGGAGGACAGATTCTGGGGGCAGATAGACCGAACCTGAAGCTTGCAGAGTTGGCTTTGCACCTTGAACACTTAAATTCTTTAGGCTTCAGTTTCTTAATCCTTGTAAAATTGGTTTAATACTTACAGTTGTTATGGTTAAATGACACAACACATGATTTAGCATGGGTTACTTATGTGTTTCGTGGTTTCTGGTGTCTAATGAGTATTCAATAAATGCCAACTCCTCTCCCAGGCCAGAGGGAGAGTGCTGGAAAGAAAGAGGGTGAAGAAAATGCTCAGGGAAAAAAGAAAGTTGGGAAGATTGAAAGATGAAATCCATTGTGTGATGGGAAGGCACTGATTTTGAATATTTATTAATGATAGAAATACAATATTGTGTAGGGGGATAATTTTTCTTTTCCCAGGCTTGTATGTAGGTGAATGGAAAGACCACTTGGATTGGAGTTTAGGAGGCTTGGGTTCTAGGATCAGCTCCCTTTAGGCAAATCCCTGAACTTCACTGGGACTCCATTCTACTATTTGTTAAATGAAGATTCTATCTATCTATCTATCTATCTATCTATCTATCTATCTATCATCTATTTTTTAAAATATTTTATTTATTTATTCATGAGAAACACACACAGAGAGAGGCAGAGAGAGAAGCAGGCTCCTAGCAGGGAACCTGATGTGGGACTCCATCCCGGGACTCCAGGATCATGCCCTGGGCCAAAGGGAGGTGCCCAACCGCTGAGCCATCCAGGCATCTCTATCTATTTATTTTAAAGATTTTATTTATTTATTAGAGAGAAAAACCATGAAGGGGGGAGGGGCAAACGGAGAGGGAGAAGTAGACTCCCTGCTGGGTAGAGAGAGCTTACTTCAGGGCTCAATCCCAGGACCCTGAAATCATGACCTTAGCTAAAGGCAGATGCTTAACTGACTGAGCCACCCAGGTACTCCTGAAGATTTTCTTTAGTGATCTCTTCTGGGCTTAAGATTCTTGATGAAATGTTTAAGGTAAAACCAGTTTAATGTATTTCATCTGAATCTAATCTTTAAAAGTTCAAGAATAAGTTTGAGGAAATTTTAATTACAAAGAGACTATTTGCAATGGTGCAGTGTTAATATTATAAAAACGGTGAGGCAGTTACCACCCCTAGACCTGAAGGGGGCTAGTGGGGGATATAGAAGAGTCTTATAGAGACCTCTTTGAGAAGAATATGACCTTGGGTCAAGGACACAGCAGCTGAGACTTGCAATTCCTACTCTAATTCCAACTGGAAGCCTTAGGACAGAAGAATTTACCAATGTAGCCCTTACCAGTTAGATCTTGGGGCAGGGAGCAGAGTCATAGGGTGGAGAGCAGATACAGAGGGGAAATGGAAGACACCTGGCATAGATCCAGATTTGGATTAAGTGAGCCTTTGTTTTTTAACAACAGAAGAGCCTCAAGACACTGCTGCTATAATGAGCCTATGCTTCTGTAGAACTTGTAAATGTGAAGACAGTCATCTTACAGCAAAGGCCTTACATGTGTCAGTCTCTCACTTCTCTCTGCTCTGAACACATTCTATCCTGGTTTAGCATTAGCAAGAGCCCTGAAATGTTCAGAGTATCAGAGAGGTCTGAAATATATAATCATTAGTCTGATCCAGGAGCCAACAATATATAAAATATATCTAGCTGTGACATGAGGGATATGAGGCTACCGTTGAACTGAGAGTCCCACTCAAACTGCTGGAAACTAAAGAGGGAAGATATTTTGGCTCCAGCAAAGTAAGTTTTATTCTGATGCTCTGTATCCTCAAGGCCCTTTTGGTTGTCTTTGGGGAAAATAAATAATTACCAATGTTTGTTTTATGTACCAAACATTGTTCATACTTCACCGGTGAGGTAAGATTAAAAATGATGCCAGTTCTTTCTAAATCGTAGTTGTGGGACCAGTAAGATTCCTTGGGTAAATTTTTTCTTATGAAGTGAAACATTCGGAAATATAAGAAGATGTGTTCACTGTTCCTTGGATTGAGAAAGAGAGTAAAAGAAAAATTTACATTGAGAGCCCAGTGGACTTTCTAAAAGGTATGAGAACTATTCTTTTGGATATTTGAAATTAGGAAAACAGGTCTTCAAGTTTTGTTATCAAGGAAAGGTGGGCTGAGTAGTGTTCCCCCAAATCCCTATCCTCTGGAACCTCAAAATGTACGATCTTATTTGGAAATAGAGTCTTTGCAGGCGTAGTTAGTTGTGATGAGGTCATGCTCATCTCTTAGGTGGGCTGTAAGACCAATGACTGGTGTCCTTTTTAAGATTTTATTTATTTATTTATTTATTTATTTATTTATTTATTTAGCAGGAGGGAGGGGCAGAAGGAGAGAGAGAATCTCAAGCAGACTTCCTGCTGAGCACAGAGCTTGATGCATGGCTCCATCTCATGACCCTGAGATCATGACCTAAGCTGAAGTCATGAGTAGGATGCTTAACCAACTGAGCCCAGGCACCCACAATAACTGATGTCCTTATAAGAAGAGAACTCCAAGGATACATAGAATGAGGAAAACATGTGAGGATACAGGTAGAGATGGAGTTATGTAGCTACAAGCCAAGGAACACCCAAGTTTTCTGGACCACCAAAAGCTAGGAGGTGCCAGATTATTTGTCCCTCACAGATTCCAGGGAGAAACAACCCTGCTAAGATATGGCCTCCTGAACGCTGAGAGAATAAATTTATGTTGTTTTAAGCTACCTAGTTTTTAGTAATTTGTTATGGCAACCCTAGGAAACTAATATAAATCTGAAGACCTTGAAAAGGAGCTTGGGGATGGATGAGTACGTAGTAGATGGGTTAGTGCCCAGGACCCAGTGCAAGAGTCTGAGGAAGGATTAGCTATAACAGAGTAACCTGAGAGCCCAAGATTGAGACATCTTTTGTTCTGTGTAGAAAATGGAGCCAGCAAAGCCATTACTGGGACTGTGGCCAAGCATCCATCAGAGAGCACAGGAATTGTCTTTGTTGACACACTGTGCAGCCAAAACTGGGTACAGGGATTGACTGGCAGCTCCAATTTTCTCTCTCTGACTAATCTAGATTGAACCTTTCGAACTGAGTAAGGCCTTAGCAGTCTTGAACTATTTAGCGTGGGGGTGGCTTAATGGTCAAGAAGGAGATAATTGAGCATCCTGTTAATCAGCACCCCTGGATGCTTGAATTATTAACTCTAAATGAAAAAACACCTAGTCATATGTTTATCATGAGTAGGCAAAGCTGGATATGCTGCTTATACCTTTATAACTAATGGGGTAGGTTAGAAGTATTTGTTATCTTTAAATAGGTTTAGAAACTGAACATTGGAGAAATTAGGTAATTTGCTTACTATCACGCAGTCTAGATCTAAATTCAAGTCTGAATTGAAAGCCTGTACTTTTAATGGCTATAGATCCCTTTTCTTAGATCCACTGGGAAGCTACTGGATCTCCATTATCTCACATGGAAAATGGGTCCAGTAGACCAGTGTTGGAACTGGCAAGGAGGGGGTGGTATATACCCAGAGTCAGAGGCAGGGGTCTGAATGTGGGCACGAGCAACATGGAAAGTAGGAAAGGTTGAATGGAGTTGGAAACCAGATGTGGGGTGCACCAGACTGAAACAGGGGCCTCAGCCATCATGACAAGTTGAAACCATAGGTGGGGTTGCATGGGTGAATCCAGATGTAGCAGCCAGCTAGCAAGCAGGGCTTAAACAGGACTGGGTTGTCATGGAAACAGAGACAGATCCAAAGGCCAGAACCTAGAATACAAACCAGGTCAGAATGAGGCAGTGACTGAAGTTGCTGCTGGACCACCAGGGGTGCACACACAGGGCCCCGGCACACAGATTTCCTGCGGATGCCTGCCTGCTGTGATGACTGGCTTGCGTTCCTGCTCACTGCAGGGCCAGAGCTCTCTGGCCCTGGAGGGCCTTAAAAGCACACTCATTCTTCTGACAAGTAAAAGCCCTCCTATCACCTCTCTGGAGCTGCCTTATTAGCCCCTGTTTAGGTACATTCAGTGACAAATTTCCAAGGCAATGATTCTGTCTATAAACAGTTAAACTATGACACAGTGTTTTCTTATATAGTACTAAAACCTGGTCCTGAGTCAACAGAATGTTTTCTCTTTCTCCTGGGTGTCAGCCCCTAAATGTTTAGTCACAGAGACTGGCTGGAAGAATCTTCAAATTCTCAAACAGCAGAAAATTCTGATTCACATTCTGAGCCAGAGCATGAGAATCTGCATTTAGAAAAATGCCCAAGTGTCTCCAACGTGCAGCTGGAGTTGGAAACCATTCATTAGGTTCTTTCATTAGTTCCTGTTGGTCCCTCCCTTTCCTTCCTTCCTTCCTTCCTTCCTTCCTTCCTTCCTTCCTTCCTTCCCTCTTTTTCATCCTCCTTCCATCCCTTCCTCCCTTCTTCCTATTGATTCAGCCCTCAATATTTCTGTGAACACCTGGGAGGAGCTGTCCCTCATCACCTTGCTTGCCAACTTGTTATAAGCTTTCAGCATGGTTTACCTGTATTAGCCCAAAGACTTCACACTGGTCTTCCCACCTCCAGTCTTTCAGCCTTTTAATCCATCCTCCTTAAGGTTGCCAAAGTGATCTCTTAAAACCATAGATATGGGCATACCTTGTGTCAAATTCTCTGCTCACTTTCCATTGCAGTAATAAACAAGATATGATAAAATAGACAACCGATGGTGTATCATTGCCTTTGGCAGTTATGCCTCTGCCTGCCTTCCTTCACTCCCATGCCCTGGCCATGCCTCATCACTTGAGATTCTCTGATGCTTCTTACTTTTTCAGCATTGTGCCTTTGCATTTGCTTTTCCTTCAGCCAAGAATGCTCCTTTCCTTGCCTGATTAATTTATTATTTGTCCTTCTGATGCAGGAGATCTTGGCTCTTGTTTCACAGAGCCAAGGAATGAATCTTGTAGACAAAGGAGAGTGAGTAAAGCCATAGAAGTTTATTAAGCAAAGATACAGAGAAAGCTCTCAGAAGTGAGTGGAGTCCTGACAGGGTTGCCACTGAGGGCTTTTTTGGCTGGCCTTTTATAGAAAATCTGACCTGAGATTTCTTGTGCCATCTTGAGTGAGTGATACATGACTCTTTTGAGTCTCGGTGATTACTTATTTGATAGCTGTCAAAAGGAGATACTCCCTAGTATTTTGGAGCCAGGGGGCCAGATTTGCTTCTTTATCTCTGTTTTTGTTGCCTTATTTCTTTCTTGTTGCATTATCTGTTTTTATTGCATCTCAGTGTCCTTGAGATTTATAGAAGTCTGACCCTGGGGCCTCTCGGTATCCTTGGGATTTATGGGAACCCAGAGATTTGTGGGAGCCTGCCTTTGGGCCTTTCTTCTATCTTTCCCTGCCTAGCCCTATCTATCCCTAACTCACTTCTACACTCAGCTCCTGCATGGTCCTCCAAATAAGCTATCCAAGACTCTTCAATACCACACAATTTGTTATATGATGCATTGACTTGACTGTTTTGGCAATTTTTACCATGGGATCAGTTTGATTTCAGGAAAATTTTTATACAACATCTTTTTTTTTTTTTTTTTTTTTGCGTTCACTTTGACAGAGCCAAAACAAATTAAAAATTTAATTGTTGACTTAAAAAAAATCCCAAAGAATTTCTAAAGCATTTATTCTTACTCCATTACTGAGCTTTACGGTATTGCTGAACTTCCCTTCGGGGGGTGAGGAGGGGATGTGGTTCAGGGATGGGGTGAAGATGAAGGTGAGGAGGACCAGAGTCAGAGATGGAGGATGCATCCATGATGGAGTGAGGTAGGGTCAGGGTGGAGGTTTGGAGGCTCCCGCTAATACAAGAATGTAACTTATGTCACAACTGATGCTTAGATATTTAAAAAGAGAAAAGATGATATTTTGACATGCATATTTCAAGCTAGCCCTGTGTTATGGGTCAGACTGTCCACATCCCCCAGAAAGGTATTGCAGTCCCAAACCCAGTACCTGTGAGTACAGCCTTATTTGGAAATGGAATCCTGGCAGATGATCAAGTTAAGATGAAGCCATTAGGGTGCACCCTAATCCAAAAAGGAGAATTTGACTACAGAGATAGACAGATACTGAGGAAAGGAAGAACACCACGTGAAGATGAAGGCAGAGATCTACGAGCCAAGGAGCACCATAAGTTGTCTGAAAACCACCAGAAGTAGGATGGAGGATTTTTCCTCTTAAACCTCAGAGGAAACCTACCTTCAGACGTCTTGATCTTGGACTTCTATCCTCTGAACTGGGGGGCGCTGTGTTGTTGTTTAAACAACTCAGTTTCATTATAGCAGCCCTAGTAAACTAATATATCGTGTAAAACAAGTGTATCAAGAAGGTCTGGTCAAATGTTCTCTTTCAAGGGGAGTTGACTGTCCTCTGAACTCCCAGAGCATCATTACTCTGAATGTTAATGAACTGAAATGTATCTAACTTGGGCACAGGACTATTAGTTCTCTTAGGTCTTGCTTTTTATTCTATGTTTTTCGTACCTACTGTATTGAGTCCAGATAACTTAGGAATAAGCCAACCACAGGGCCTGAGCGTTGTGAGTTTGATGGGTCAAGTGGCTTCCCTGATTGTCATGGTGCTACCTCTACTCTAGTCTCCAGGACATATGCTTTCCATTACACAGTGAAGAGGTCTAGCAAATTCACTTGTAGAGTTTCCTCTTCAGGCTCAATTTCCTCTGTTCCTCTAGCTGTTCTTTACGTGCACAGGTTTTCAAAACTCTCATTATATGACTCACTCTCCTCTGGATAGACTCTATCTTGAATAGTGACATCTAAACAGCATACTCTTCCATCACCATCACCTTCCTTGATACAGACACAAGGCTGGTAGTTATGTCACTTAAGTCTATTGGTGCATTCTGGCTTGTTAGGGACTGCAACCTATCTCCTGTGCAGTGCTTTTTCATGCAGAGAGTTCAATCAAATCTCCCTCCCTCTGTTTGATTCTGTGTTTTGCACTCACATGTACTATTATACATATACATATACTAATCACATATACTACTTTATAAACTATCTCTATTAAATTTTACTTCGTGGGAACCCTGGGTGGCGCAGCGGTTTAGCGCCTGCCTTTGGCCCAGGGCGCGATCCTGGAGACCCGGGATCGAATCCCATGTCGGGCTCCCTGCATGGAGCCTGCTTCTCCCTCTGCCTGTGTCTCTGCCTCTCTCTCTCTCTCTGTGACTATCATAAATAAATAAAAAAAAATTAAAAAAAAATAAATTTTACTTCGTTTTCCTTAGTATTCCGATTTGTTAAGATAATTTAATACTCAATGTATTGTCTTAATTAACTCTCCTATTCAGTTAAGGAGCATCTGAAAATATGGTAAGAGTTTTGTTTATGTTTTTCAATCACTGCTAAAAATGTTGAACAGTTGGATGTTTACCCGGCACACAATGGCTGAGTAATCCTCAACTTTCTGTTTTATATTTTTCTATGTAGCCTTGGCCCCAATCATCACAGAGCTAGAAAGCAGAACAAAGCCTTTCAATATGATGCCAGGCAAGCAGCTATTTGTCCACA
This sequence comes from Vulpes lagopus, assembly GCF_018345385.1. Lineage (NCBI taxonomy): Eukaryota > Metazoa > Chordata > Mammalia > Carnivora > Canidae > Vulpes > Vulpes lagopus. The sequence continues at coordinate 17,546,149 of NC_054844.1, read as the reverse complement.
CTTGGGTACCTGAGAGTGAGATATGCATGAGATTTCTTCTTCACACAGATGATCGTCCAGTCTCAGGTGGGTGTGTCTGGTTCATTCTGGCAACAGCTGCCTCTTTCCCCAGCTGTTCAAATGGGACCTGGCAGAGTGATGGCTCTCCATTCTCAACTTTTCTACTTGTAGGGAAATTGGAATAACCTGCCTATTTGTGTTTTTACCTTCATTTAAAATCCTATTGATGAAATTTTAAAGATTTTATTTTTTATTTGAGAGAGAGAGTATGAGCATTGGGTGGGGGGAGTTGGGCGGGGAGGCAGATGGAGAAGGAGAGGAAGACTCCCCATTGAGCAGGGAGCTGGACAACATGGGGCTCCATCCCAGGTCCCTGAGATCACAACCTGAGCTGAAGGCAGACAATCGACTGAGCCACTCAGGTGCTCCGAAGATTTTAAATATTAACAGCCAACACCAACTTTTTCCAAACTCTGCTATCATCTCAGGTGCCAACTAACTGGTAGGTCATTTAGTGAACTTGGGATACAGTACAGAAAAAAGTGGGACCTATGGAACTTGTCTTGGGTCTAATTTCAGCTCTGTTAGTCAACTGTGTGGCCCTAGCTAAGGTGTTTAACCTCTCTGGGTTTCAATGTTTTCATCTGTGAAAAGAGGATGTTAAAACCTGTCATTATTCATGAGTATTAAGTTGAATTAATTTATGGTAAGTGCCTATTACAGAGACTGGCACAAGTAGGCATTTAATAGACATTATCATTTAAGCCTAAAGCATTTACATCCTTTAAAAACACTAAGACCAAGGGGATTATGTGTGAAATACCTCAATGTACTTACCACTGCTAACGGAAGAGCTTAATGCATGAACATGGGCTTTAATTGAGATTATTTCACACATCTAAGGAGTGCCTCCAAATAAATGGAATGCTTCACCTAATTACCCAACTCCTTTCATGCTTAGCAGGATTGGTTCACTTTTCTAGCATGCCTTGGATATCTGTGAACTCCCCACAAGGAGGCCATCTCAATAGAAAGCAGCCCAAACTTCCTAAAACTGAAGCATAAAAACAACCCCTACAAAATCCTCAAAAGAATAAAGACTAATTCTGATGAGGTCTATCATGCACTATTAACTAAATAGGAATGTTTCCTTAACATCTGTACATTTGACCAGCACAGGATAAGTAGAAAAATTGCTCTTCCGTGGAATTGACTTTTATGGTCCAGTTTTTTATTGTTTCACCCTGCCCACTGGCTTTTAGTCCTTTTATTTTCTTCTCTTGAAAAGCTGGTTTTTCTTTTGGTTTGTTTTGTTTTTGTTGGATTAAGGAAGAGTAGCAGTATAGGTCAGTAAATACTGATTTGTCCTGTGATGTGGGAGTCATTCTAATAATGACTCAAATCAATAATCAAACTTCAGTTTAATTGAGTAGGCTTTTATTGCACTCCTTTTTATATGCAGATGCTATGTGAGGGCCTCTAGGGGCCTCAAGGAGGAACCGGTGTTGGTTTCCATCCTCAAAACAATTCAAAGTGAAGAGGGACGATTCCAGCAGACAGCAGCAAAGGCACGAGGGAGGCAGCAGGAATTTGCAATATGCTCAGAGAAGAGTGCTAGAGGAAATGATTTGTTTTGGGGGAAGAGGAAACTGGAAAAGGAAGACCAGAGCCTGACTGTGAGGGCTTGATTGTAATTATTTTGCACGCTGTTTTCTGCCTGATAATTGATCTAATATACCAAGTGTCAGTTTTCATTGAACGAAACACTGAAACAGTGGTGCTCAAATGAGATGAAGTCAGTGTTAAATAGCTTTTGGTATGTGTATCTGTTAGTTTTCTTCAGTGTTAAATTTGCTAGTCTGACATATCACTGTGTATTAATTAGTGATGAAAGCCCTCGAAAACTTCTAATGAAAAGCTCCGCAGATTGACAACGCCAAAGTCAGGTACTTCTTTGTCTCTAAATTTCAAGGGCTTTTCCCCCCTCTCTCTCATCTGTTTTGCATCTTCCAATCTTCAACAAACTCAAAGTAGTTGGACTATGTCACATTATTTCAATTGGATGGGATTGTGACCATGGAGATTAAATAAGAACATTGAGCCCTGACTTTGAGGACTAATATTGTTGTGCCCAAGATTGCAAATCCAAGAAACCACCAAGGAGCCGAGGCCGATGCAAGTACATGAGGGTTCATTTACAAGCTCGAGCTTGGGTCCAAGTATACTCCATACAACGCAACAGGGACTTGGACCCCGAGACTAAGAAGCATAGTAGTGTTATAGGGGTCCATGGCCAATGAGATGCACAGTCATGTCGGTCCACACGCAGGTGGCCAATTGAATTACGATTCACCTTATAGTGACCATTTGAACTAGCCTATTATTCCGGTTAGAATTGGTGCGCAGGTTTGGTGGGCAAAAGAGGGGTTTTCATTCCTTGGCGGTTAAAGGTCAGAGGTCCCGCATTCCTATGTGTGCTAGTTTCTGATAGGGGGTGCTTAATAGCTAAACTAGGGTGAGGGAGTGCCTTAAACAACAGGCAGGTCGTGTGGGGGTTTTACATGAGATGGCGGGTGTAGCCCAAAATGGAGTTAGTCCTGCCCTGCTTGTCCAGGGGTAGGGGATTTTTGTTAGATTTCCTGGGTCCCACAGTATTTAGCATTTGATAGTTACTAAGAATTTCAGAGATGGCAAGCCCATAGGCAAAATGAAATCTTCCTAAAACAAACAAACAAACAAACAAACAAACAAAATGTTAAACTTTTATAGAGAACACAGTAAATGATTGATTCCAACGTCCAGCCTGGAGCATCTTGTATTGTTTGAGAGTTTGTTTACTTTTCTTTCTTCTCCTAGAAATGGCACTCCCTGGTTCTCTGGGTTCTTTGGCTGTTTGGATATAGCCCCGGCATCTTTGGGGGGTAGATTGCCTTCACGTATCAAATATTACATTAGATGCTTATCCTAAGATCAGAGCTCACACCATTATACCTGCAGGATCTCTCTGTCGACCTCTGTTTTTCTCCCTCCCCTTTTATCTCAAGTCAGACAAAAATATATGGTGAGAAATAGAATGAACTCTCTTTTCCTTAGGGGGTCTTCATAAGTCTGGTCCAAGTCCATAAACTTTCTTTTTGCTGATGAGCATAGATTTTTAACTATAAAGTCTAGTATATGGGAATTACACAGGGACACCTGGGTGGCTCAGTGGTTGAGCGTCTGCCTTGGGCCCAGGATGTGATCCTGGAGTCCTGGGATCGCGTCCCACATCAGGCTCCATGCATGAAGCCTGCTTCTCTCTCTGCCTGTGTCTCTGCTTCTCTCTCTGTGTCTCTCATGAATAAATAAATAAAATCTTTAAAAAAATTACACAATTTTTCCCCCCATAGGTCAACTGAAATTTGCCTTTGAGCTCCCATCTTGGGGCTGACAGCAAATTTAATCTTTAACATCATCTACTCTCTACTTCACCAGATTGTACAAAATTCTGAGGTATTTTCAGCTGCACCAGAATATCAAGGTAGCTTCTAGCTTACTGATAACCTCTGTGATGCCTATTGTTCATGATCCTTCCAAGTCTAGCAACTGGGATGCTTTTGTTTCAAGTCTGGGGACATGGAAATCATTACTTTTAACTAGGTCTCAGTGTCCCTGAGTGACTACATAGCAATGATTTGAGCTACCCTCTCAAGTTACTGCTACAGAGCAGGGCTATTCTCCAGACAGGTAGGTCTCTGTTATCCCTATACTTCTCTTAATGCCGTTCTCAAGTCATGGGTGTTTTTCTCCCTACCCTCCAAGACACTGGCATGGTATCTTCAGTGAAATCAGATCCTTTGCTGACTTCAAAACATTTGAATCAGCACAGCAAAACATTTGAATCAGGAAATTCAAAATGTCTGGCTACCTGCTTGGTAACATGGAAAAGACATGGAAGAAAGGCCTAAAATAATCAAATATCAGAAAATTATCCTGCCTCATTCTCTTTGGAGGAAGTAGGATTCTTAGTGAGATCTATGTTCCCTCCTAAAATATTTTCTCTACTGGGTTCTGTTACCCTCAATATTTTTCACACATCTCAAGTGTTTTTAAAATGTTAAAGCCACTGCGGAATTCAACTAACTAAAAACACCATTACTGTCATTTCTCTTCCTGAATATCTTTAAGGTTTTTGAATAATCATAAGTGCACTATAATAGACAACTCTTTTGCTGTGTGTGTGTGTGTGTATTACTAGAAACAAAACAATTTTACATTAGTTGATCATAAACACATGGAGTCCATGGGAGGAGGATGGCCACGGACAAGCATTTCTGCCCGTCCTTTTCCTGTTAAGTTGCCACTTCAGAGTTAATCTTACTTGAGTTTCTGCAAAATTTTTCCATCCCTGGTCTCATCTATCTTGCACGAGTCCCAGTTCTGCTTGTGCACAGAAAAGTCAAGGTCACAATAATTTTTGTTCTGGACTGGAATGGCTGCCATCAATTCTTACTCCATTTGGTGGTTACTAGGGTTGTTTCATCTCAATACTAGCACAAGGTAAGGACACATTTCCTTAATAACTTAGTAGTTAGGCACGGCCATGTGACTTGCATTGGCCAATAAAATGTGAGCTGAAGGGCAGCCCAGGTGGCTCAGCGGTTTAGTGCTGCCTTCAGCCCAGGGCCTGATCCTGGAGACCGGGAATCGAGTCCCCTGTCGGGCTCCCTGCGTGGAGCCTGCTTCTCCCTCTGCCTCTCTCTGTCTCTCTCTCTCTGTCTGTCAGGAATAAATGAATAAAATCTTAAAAAAAAAAAAAAGTGAGCTGAAGTGATATGTGTCACTTTACTAGCTAGTGCACAATTCTTGCTGCACCACTCCACACTGTGATTCATCAAGGAAGCCCAAGTTAAGATAGACCTCCCTTTAACTTCAATCCTTGAGTAATTACAGAGAGAATTCCCGTGTTGATTCACATTGTGCATATAGGGGGGATGAGAAATACATGTGTTCCGTGTTTAGCCACTGGGATTTTGGTGTTGATTTTTACAAAGCATGACCTAGCCCATGCTGACCCACATAGCCTTCTTTAGGAGTAGATTAGTGATTTTAGATTTTTTGGAATGGAGCATCTAAAAGATACAAAACAAATATCTTTATCTTACTAACATCTACCAACTCTGACTTAAAAAAAAAAACTTATGATGAAAAAAAAAAACTCTGCCTTTTTCTTTGGTCTTCTAAAGATTCTTTTCTATCTGAGCAAGTAAAGATAGAATTAAAAGAAGAGTTTGAGTGAGGGTAGGCAATTTCTCTGTGCCATAAGTGGTTTGGGCACTGGCAGTCGCCAGTTTTTCACAGCTTCATATTTCTCAAATGATCCATGCATAACAAACACTTATATGTTTGTTCACATTTCTCTTCTTTCTCTTCACCTTTCTCTTCTTTTGGCTAAGCTACTTGATTGTTCCAAGACTGAAACTTCAGTAATTCCAATGGTTCAAAAGCAAAAGGCAAGATAGCATTTTTCTGTCTGGGTTAAACACAAAACCTTCAGGTCAAAAAAAAAAAAAAAAAAAAAAAAAAAAAAAAAAAAACCTTCAGGTCTTGCTCAGGCACACAGTCAGCAGGCTTTTCATTTAGCCTCATAAAATGATTATTGATGGCTTACTGTGTACTAGGGATATTCCTGATTATAATCAGTGATGGATGCTCTGAATAAAAATTAAATGGATATATAAAGGCATATATGAGGGACAACTGATCTATTTGGGGGCATCAGAAAGACATTCTTGAGGAAGTGACATTTGAGTTGAGAGGTGAAAGATGAGTTACATTTGGTCAAGAGGATGATGGGAAGGTTTTGGGTGATAAGAGTTTCTGCAGAGTAAGTGGCATTTACAAGGATGCTGGAGAAAGCATGACACACTGAAAAAAGAGAAGGAAGGCTTGTATAAGCTGGAGCACAGAAGTTAGTGAACAGTGTATGATGAGACTGAACAGGTAGCCAGGGCCAGACTTTTTGCAGCCTTGTAGGCCATGTTGAAGATTTGATTATTTTAAAAGTTGTGGAAATCCACTGAAAGATGAATATTTTGGGCTTCCTATTGACACTATAATATTTGAGTTTGTGACTAGATTTAAGTTTGCTCATTCACCCATTCATTCATTCATTTAGATTTCATATAGGGATTAAATAATAGGTTGTTACATTAGGTAGGGTGACCTTTATAGAAACCGAAGACAATACAAAGAAAATGCCTAAAACAAACTTCATCATCTGTAGCTTGCTTTGACATGGCAGTCAAAGTGTAGGACTTGGGGTAAAATGGGTTTATCTGAATTTATTGGACCAAGGCTAAGATGGGCAACAATAGACCTTATCCTTTTAGTATATTCTCCCAGAGATGATATACATCCTAAATTACAGATTCAATGAGCCAAAGTAAGGCAGGGATCTATCTATATCTATATCATCTATTTATATCTATCTATAATCTATATCTGATCCTGCATCTATATCTAACTATAGTTCAAGTTTTTACTAGTCTAATATCAATTGTAAGCAAAAAATATGTTTAGATGAGGATAGGTAGTATAATTTGCAGAAGAAGGCAGTTCATTTATTTATTTATTTTTCTAGTTTTGCAGAGGTGTAATTGATGTATAATATTATACAACTTTAAGATATACAACAGAGGAATTTGATAAATGTGTGTTTTGTGAAATGATCACCACAAGAAGTTTAGTTAACATCCATTACCTCACATAGTTAGGTAATGTGATGAGAACTTTTAAGATCTACTTTTTAAGGATCTTTCAGATATATTATACAGTATTGTTAAGTATAGCCAGGTCACCAGTTTATATTGAAATATATTGCCCAAGACTCATACAAGCTCTCCTTGATGTTTGGTAGCAGCTGAGTCATATTTTAAAATAGTCTAAACTCAACCTTTGAGCTTTTATGGTAGCAAGCAATTCTGCATTGGCAGGAAGCTGAATTGAATGCCCTGTAGATCATTTCTACATATGACTTTCCATTGTACAAAACAAATCCATATTCATTCCAATGATTTCCCCTTCATTCTTTTCAAACTCCCAAGCAGCAAAGATTAGATTCATGTTTCTTCTCATAAATTACACAGTTTTAACTCAGTAAATTTGCATAAGCCCTCAACACCAAACTTTCTCCAACTAGTTGAAAAAAATATAGCATTTATGTATCACATTATCTATTCATAGGTTTTCAGATTATAAATTATCTATCTTTTTGTAGGGTATAACTATGAGACAGATTAGATTCAATCCTCACAGCAAAACAAGAGCCAGAGGTGTTGGGCTACTTAATGAGCCTAGGATCCATGAATCAGAGTCCAGAAAGGATCAGGAGAGGTGAGGAATAAACTAGAATCCCAGGGGAGCCAAATTACTTTGGAGGAGTATCTTGATATGAGGACTGGTGTTAAGTGCAAGATCCGAGCCATTAGCCCATGTTCATTCCATACTAAGCTGATATTTGATATTCTGAATTGGTGGCAAACTCCTCTAAGAGACTCCAGAGAGCCTTGCCTGGAGATTGGAAGGACTCAGGGCATCCAGTTGCATGTGCCTGGCAAAGCAAAGGCATGGTTTATAGTTCCCACTCTCTTCCTTTCACTTTATTGCACTTCACTACATTGCTTTTGCCACGAAGTGTTCTCATTCTTCTCCTCCTTGTGCTCATCATTTCCTCCATTAAATTTAGGTTAATGCCCTTATTTTCTTTATTCAATCAATTTCATCTTCTGAAATAATGTTTCTTTGCCCTTGAGGCAGACCATATCTATCCTTCTTGGATTTTTTTTGAATTTTCTCTTCTTCAGAAATCCTGTTATGACAGTTATTCAGAGCCTCTCTCCCCCAAACTACCCCCTTCCTCTGCGTACCTACTGTTTTTATAGTCACATCACAAAATTCCATGCCTTACTGTTCTCATTTTTTTTAATGAGTTTTGTTGCATCTCCTCAGTGAGCTATAAGTTTTCTTAAGGCAGAGGCCATGTCCCATACTTTTTTCGCTTGAATAGGCTTCAGCTGGGCATAAAGCAGGTACTAAAAACTCGTTGACTAATTATATTGCTCTTTTTGTTCTTCCTGTCAAGACTGTGCTGTACTATTTGAGGTTTTTAGTTCAGCTGCTATTGGAATAATTTCACTGTAACAGCAAAGGTCTTGCCAAATACCTTAAAATAAAATACTATGCAAATATAAATTGCCTAGTTACATAGCAAATGAAGTCTAAATTTTATAGATCGCCAGTTCCTAAGTATTCATTGTACTTCTATAAAATTCACACCATTTACTAAAATAATAATAATAATTATATATATTTTTCAGGATATAGGTGATTTTAATGTCTATTTTAACAGTGCAGGTGAAGAGAATTTATATAATTTATTATAAGTAGAGAAATATCTTAGATTTACCAAAAAATGCCTTAAATAAAGAATTCTGAAAAAGATAAATCCTTATTTCTGTAAGGTATTTAGGTTTGAATGTATTATGGTATATACACAATGATTACTGTATTATTAAATAATTCTTATGATCTGTTTCAACATGTGCTGTAATTCTTTCCAGCTTATATTGAAAATTTCCATGAATTGATTGACTCAAGTGAAATATTGGTCCACTGACCATTGCCAGAAAATTAGATTTTCCTAAAATTCCTAATGGTATGGATTTGGGGATGTGAAAAATATGAAATTAATTTAGTCTCTTTAAATAGAAAGATAGATGTTTGGTTACTTGGAATAATCTAAAATATATTTCCAATGTAATATGTGTTCATACAGAAAATTTTAAAAACACAAAAAGTATGAATGGAAAATGAAAGTCATCAATGACCCTAATCTCTGAGATAACTACTATTAACATTTTAGTGTTTCCAGTTTTTTTAAACTCAGCATCTGACCATACACCTAAAATATATTTTAGTTCTTAGCTACATGGAAATAAAGATAAATGCAAATATTTATAAAAATGTTTAAAGTTATGAAAATATGAGTGCATTTCATGGACTTTAAAGATAAATTTTTGCTCTGATAAGTTAGTAAAATGTTAACTTTTAGCATTATATCTAGATGCAAAGTTATTGGTTCTGACCTTGAAGATCATGTTTTTGAAAAACATTTTGCAGCCTTTTGGATAAATTGTTTCACCCAGGCTAGAACATATGCTCTAGTTAGGATTAGAGACAGTGATTTTTTCCCTTCAAATTTCCAGTGAATTTTAAGTGTTTGAGAAACATGCCAGATTGACAGATGCTAATTTAGAAGACATCAATACACACTGATAGGGACAAAGAAAAACTGATCTGCTTTGAGCACACTCAGAAATAATAGGCAAGAATTATAAAGCTCAAAGCATATGATGGCAGTTTATCAGGAAAAGACATTCAGCAAACAAAAGAGATTAAGGACTGTTATACAAAAATTGGGCTCTAGTGGACTATCAGCAACTGTATACATTGGTAATAGACAACAGAGATTCTTCTCACTTTTATTATTTTGGAATGATTACATGTGCAGCTTTGATTAATTAACTCGTATTTTTGGAAATATATACATATGTTTGTGGTTTAGAAACAAATGACAAAATATTAACATCACTGGAAAATCAGACATCAGGATCCAATTTCAAATATATTTAGGTTGATGTATAAATGTCTTTAGCATTTTGCAATTTATTTTTTAATTTTTTAAAAAACATTTTATTTATTTATTTGCGACAGAGAGAGAGAGAGAGAGAGAGAGAGAGAGAAAGAGCCCAAGCAGGGAGGAAGGGCAGAGGGAGAAGCAGACTCTGGCTGAGCAGGGAGCTCAATGTGGGGCTCAATCCCAGGACTCTGGGATCATGACCCTAGCTGAAGGCAGATGCCTAACTGGCTGAGCCACCCAGGCACCTCAGCATTTTGCAATTTAAGTGAATTTCATGGAGTTCAACCTCAGAGAGTAAGTTTAAGGCAACTCAAATTCCAAACCACGTAGATGTAAAGTGAATCTCCAAAATCACATACGTTAAACACCTCCATTAACTAAGTAGGAACTGACGTATTATGGTAAGGCGTTTTGCAGAAGTATGTTTCCACAATTTTCTTGTTTCCTTGATGTTGTTTTCCTCTGGTAGACCTAATATTCCTGTTGGTTCCAGCACTGAGGGAAGAGATTCACTCTCACTCACCACAAATTTATGAAATAACTTATTTGACAAATATAATCGAATGAGTGAGTAAATGAGGAAAGCAGACTCTTTAGATTACAGTAGTTTTGCGTATGGAGGGAAATACTGTATACAACCAGCAATAATGCTTTGGTTGAGAGGAATATGGATCTCTTCAGGAATTATCCAAAAGTAGTTCTTGAGAAAAATTTAAAGGCAAATTAATGAGAAACACAAAACAGAGAGCAATTGTGATAGGGAAATGGGTGGGATAATTTGATAAGCTTTAATTATATCTCAGCCCAGAGAAAAAGGCCTTCTATAAAGGCAGTTTACAAGAAGAGCAGAGGCTGAGAGCAAGAGGCTTATTTTTGCAACCCTACTGAGATTCCCCTTTCATTTGGATCAAGATTGGCTTGGCTTCTACACGTAGCCCAGCTGTGTCTCCACCCACTGAGGGAAGAGGGGAGTCAAGACAATTATCCTGCTAATTTATCTAAAAAAGACAAAATTACAGACGCAGTTTTCTCATTTCCCCCTGAATTATCCAGGTAGGGGGTCTAGCATGATTAAGTTTCTGAGGAAATCTTCCCTCCTCTTCATTTTGCATCTGCATACACAGCAGACTCTTTCCCCCATCTCTGCAGCTGAAATTTCCCTCCTGCTAAATACTTTGTGCTCTGTACCTTACAATTTGGTCAGGAGATCCCAAGATAATGGATCTGAGAAATTCTGTATTCAAACACATGCACACCCACACTCTCAAAGTGGAGTTCCATCCCCCCCCAATTCTGCTTTGATATACTCCATATTTTATAAATACCAAGTGAAAAACAGAGGCTTCTATCAGATGGATGAAGGTCTAGTGGAGGCTTAATTTAATCTTCTTTCTCTAGGTAGATTCTATGCTCTTTGATGAGAAGGACCATGCCATATATTTCTCATTGAAATCTCCATAACACTTAACATGGTGCTAGTCACACAGTTGTTTTTTGATAAAGTACTTTTGAAATTGAAATGTCCATTTAGTGTTTACTGAATGTGGCATAAGTCTTTAGCAGAATATTGTAGAATGCCTAACATTGTGAAGCTGATGTAGGGATGGTAGCATGTTGTCTTAGTCCATTTGGGCTTTAATAACAACATATCACAGACTGAATGGCTTACAGACAGCAGAAATGTATTTCTCATGGTGCTGGAGGCTCCAACTCCAAGATAAAGGTGCCAAGATGGTCAGGTTCTGGGGAGAGCCCTCTTCTGTGTTGCAGACTGCCGACTTCTGGCTGTGTCCAAAAATAGGTGGAATTTATAAGAGTACTAACCTCACTCATGAAAGATCCATCCTCATGATCTAAGCACCTCTCAAAGGCCCCACTCCTAATATCATCATCTTGGTGATTAGCATTTCAACATATGAATATTTTTTGTGGGGGAGCCATGAGTATTCAGTGTACAGCACATGTTTTATAGGGAACTACTTAGCTCATCTTAATCTCTTCATTCTGTGTCAAGGACGGCAGAGGCAAAGCCAGGCCAAAACATGGGGCTCCCTGGATGGCTGAAATCATTTTAGTGATTCTCTACATTGCTATTCTTTGAATGAATATTCCCTCAACATTTGAGAAGTTACTGTATAAGATGTGAGAGAAGGGTAAAGAAAGACAACCAGTTGTAGCCGTTCTTAGCTTTTCTAGAATAATCACCAGTAAGTCAGTTTTGGACTACAACTTGCATTTCCCTCTTAGCAAGAGGAAAAACAAACTGTGGTCAATTAGATGTAGCTTCTGTAGAAGAAACAGGTGATTAAAACGTCTGACCTCCTCTAATCTCCCACCTTCTGAGCTTATTACTTCCATCTATAACCAGGTTTCTCTGAGAAAAGTTCAAGTAAAAACAAATTTCTTCATCTCATTCCTGTCCAGTGCCACATAGTGACTCTTGAGAAATGGTCACTATGCACAGTTGACTAGCCACTCTTGTGATTTGGCTTAGGGTGGAGTTTGTGATATGAAAAGTTTGGGTAAACCATTTTGCTTCAGGACATGGCTGACTCATGTGCTACAACATGACTGAAATATCCTGGGCTCTGTCTAAAGTCTCACCTCACCTTTGGAGATGACTTTTTGGAGATTAACTATAAGAGATGAAAAATAGGAACTGCTTGGATTGTAATTTTTTTTTCCATCTTCCTGAGCTCTGCTTGGGGGAAAAACTGACTTATTGAAGAGTTTGTATTCTAGACCACTCACTACAATGAATGTGGCTGGCGAATCTGTGGCAGGTGTACCATGTCCCAGGGCTTCTGGAAGCTACATTTTCAGCAACATGTAAACAGAAGCCAGGAGCAGAAGGGCCACGGACAAAGTCACACTTAGCTTTCTTTATAAAATTTTACATTGTTAATCCTTAATCATAAGTCTGCTATTAAAATGTATTGGTTTGAATCTACATTAGCATCCTCTGGGATTTAGAAGCAATTATATTTAAAAATGGAATTGTGGTCCACACATAAACTGGAATGATCTTTAAAGCAAATTAAACAAAGGCTCTAATTACAAATCCATTTAATTTACAGACAGAAAGAATTAACCTTTGGTTCATTGGTAAATAAATATGCAGAGAAACAATAATCCACAAATTAATAACATGAACAAAGTATTTCTTATAAGCTTTAGGGCTGATGTTTGATCATAGGTGCCATGTTCCCATAGCATTTCACCTTTTGCATTTTAAAAAGTTTGAGAAGAAATTAGTATGTGGAGAGAAAAGAATGAATTCTAAGTTAGAATCTGGTTACTCTTGCTCATTTATTATGTCTGGAGATTATTATTTCACAGGAGGATTAATGGTACAAAAGCTGAATTTTAAAAAGTTTCTTTCACAGTGTTCTTATTTTATTAAATGGCCTCATCATGTAGAGCATCCTGGAAGTAGAAATAGTTTAATTTGGAGCCTCCATCAAGCTCTCCCACTCCATATAACTTGAAAAACTGACCTGAGTTTGTAAAACTCCAAGGTAAATTCACATCAGTCTTTGTTACACTCAATAAGATAGTTAAGTAAAACTTCTCTCTTTTAAGAGCAATTTATAGAAAACTGAGATTCACCAAATGAGAGTGTTGAGACTTGGGTATAGAAATTCAATGTACTGTAAAATTTGGCTTCTACATTTTACTAAAGATATTCCCTTCATGACTAAAATATTATGCTGTGCTTAGATTGAACCGAATAAGCTGAAGGTAACAAGCAAAATAACTCATTAAATAATGGGTATGCATGTTTGATCAAATAGGATTAAAGATTTATTATTATTATTATTTTTAGAGAGAGATAGAGCATAGAGGGGATGAGGGTAGAGGAAGATCGAGAGGGAAACTCAAGGGGACTCAGTGCTGAGTGTAGAGCCTGGTGTGGAGCTTGAGCTCACTACCCTGAGATCAGGACCTGAGCCAAAACCAAGAGTCTGAGGCTTAACCAAGTGCAACTCCCAGGTGCTCTGTAGAATTAAAAGAAAAATTATTCCTTTTGCATATCATGAAACAGCAGTGGCAGCAAAAGAGGTGGTACAGATATAAACTCTTATATACCTTCCTTTATTGAATATTTTCACACATCAATATGGAATGAGTACACAAATATAGTCTTGTGGATTGACAGATTTTGTGTAAAGCTGTCCACAAAAATGCCACTTGGCTTTGTTAGCATTGTAAATGCTATCGTGGTCTTTTCAATGAGCGTCAGAGTTTCTCTTAAACTTTGGAAATGATTTTTAGAGGAGTCTGATATTGTGTGTTTTTTTATTGCTGTATAATGAGACAACAATGATTTCACTGTCTCTGTACATTAAGTGAGCTCAACAGGAAGGTTCTTCTGCTCTGTATGATCTTGGCTAGGGCTGTGGTTATCAGGAGACTTGACTGAGCCAGAACATCCAATATGGCTCACTGATATGATAGACACCAGGATGGTGATGGCTGGAGGACTGATATATGCTGGGATGCTAAGATGACTGGCCACTTCTCTCTTCAAGTAGTCTCAGAACCTCTCCTCCTGCATATGTGTGGACTTCTCTGTGGTGGGCTCTCTACATGGACACCACAAAAAGATAGCTGGACTTAGTGGCTCAGGGGTCATAAAAGTACAAATGTAACAACTGCGTAGTGGTTTTAAGGCTTAAGCTTAGAAGTAGCACAATATTCTGCTGCATTTGTTGCTATGAATGAGTCATAGGGCCAGCTCATTGTTAATGTGGGAGGGGACAACACAAAGTAGAAACACAAGGGGTGTGTGATTCACTGGAGTCATTATTAGAGACTAGTTAACACATTCATTCATACACACACCTGTACATCCATCCATATCCATATATGTATATATATATAAGCAAATATGGTAACTAGTCTCTAATAATATCCATGTATGTGTGTGTGTGTGTGTGTGTATATATATATATGAATTCCTTTTGGACCATAACATGTTTATTGTAGGCCATCAGGTCTGACTTGCTGGATTCATTCTGCCTGGCTAAACTGTGAAGCCATTTGTATGAAATAGGTTATGAAAATGATCAAAGATTTTAACCATGTATTAGTCAAGGTGTAGTCAGAAAATCAGATTGACCAAAGTAGTGTGGGCTGAGTTGTGTTCCTCCAAATTTGCATGTTGAAGCCCTTAACCCCCTGTACCTCAGAATGTGACTGTATTTGGAGATGGGGCTTTTATAGAAGTAATTAGGTTACAGCGAGGCTCTTATGCTTTATGTGCACATACACAGAGAAAAGACCATGTAAAGAGGCAGCAAGAGGGCAGCCATCTGCAAGCCAAGAGGGAAGGCTTCAGAGGAAACCAGTCCTGCTGGCACCTTGATCTTGGACTTTCAGCCTCCAGAACTGTGAGAAAATAACTTCTGTTGTTTCAGCCGTCCAGTCTTTGTTATGGCAGCCCTGGCAAACTAACACAAGTATTAGGGGAACTAGAGATTTTCCATAGAAATTAGTAGTAATGTAAATGTGAGAGGTAGAGAAGTGAAGGACTGGGGGGGAAGAATCAAAGGATCAAAAAATCAATTGATTGGAATAGAGATTAGGGGCTTTCTGGGGTGATATATGGGGACACATCAACATCCTTGAAACCAAAGACTCCTGCAGGAAGTCTATAAGGCCAAAAGTATTTTAAAAACAATATTAAGATGTATTTTCCTTTTTCTCTTTTCATCTTTCATGAGTAGATGGGGAATTTCAGAGGTTACAGGACTTGAGATCACACATTGAGATGGAGTGTGTGTGTGTGTGTGTGTGTGTGTGCGTGTGCGCACTTTGTGTTTTAACATTTCTCAGGCTTTTTTTTAAAGATTTCATTTATTTGAGAGTGAGAGAGAGTGAGAGAGAGGGCATGAGTGGTGGGGAGGGGCAAAGGGAGAAGGAGAAGCAGACTCCTCACAAAGTGACGAGACTGACATGGGGCTCGATCCTGAGACCCCGAGATCATGACCTGAGCCGAAGGCAGACACTTAGCCAATTGAGTCACCCAGGTGTCCTAACATTTCTCAGTTTTAATTTATAATATTTATTGATTCCACCCACAAAAGCCCTTTGGGGTCTTCAGTAGTTTTTAAGTGTATATACGGGTTTGAAAATCAAACACAGTTTGGAACCTTGGACCTGAAGGAAGCTTTGGTGAAAATATGCAAGTTGAAGTTTGTAGACAAATACCAAAAGCTGTGTGTCTGGTCAGTGGATTAGAATTGCAAAATGGGAGCACATGGAGAAGTCTGTAGAAGCTGATGCCTCCATGGGGACTGCAGTTAGACTTTTGGTGGGTGGCTTGGAGCCCCTAGCAATGGGTAGGCCAGGAATCAGGAAGACCAGCAAGAACTTGGAGCTGTCTAAACACTTCTTTATCTTATCCTATCTTATCTTTTCTTACTTATAATATTGATTTTTATTTATTTATTGTTTAAATTTTTTATTTAAATTCTAGTTAATGAACATGCAGTGCAATATTGGTGTCAGGTGTAGAATTCAGTGATTTATCACTTCTATACAACACCCAGTGTTCATCATCACAAGTGCTCTTCTTAATTCCCATCCCCCATCTAGCCCATACTCCACTCACCTTCCTCCATCACCCCTCAGTTTATTCTCTATCTTTAAGGGTCTCTTAATATTTGTTTTCCTCTTTTCCCTCTGTCCCATATGTTCATCTGTTTTGTTTCTTAAATTCAAGTTATGAATGAAATCATATGGCATTCGTCTTTCTTTCTCTGACTCATTTTGCTTAGTATAATACAATCTAGTTCTATCCATGTCATTGTGAATGGCAAGATTTCATTCTTTTTGATGACTGAGTAATATTCCATTGTGTATGTGTCTATAAAATTAAAAATATATATATACACGTATATATGTATATATATGTGTGTGTGTGTGTGTGTGTGTATACATATATATTCATTCCACTTCTTTATCCATTCATCAGTGGACATTTGGGTTCTTTCCACAGTTTCACTGTTGTTAATGCTGCTAGAAACATTGAGGGTGCATGTACCCTTTCAAATTTGTATTTTTGTAAACTTTGGGTAAATACTTAGTAGTGCAATTGCTGGATCATAGGGTGGTTCTATTTTTAACTTTTTGAAGAACCTCCACTGCTCTCCAGAGTGGCTGTACAAGTTTGCATTCCTACCAGCAGTGTGGGAGGGTTCCCCTTTCTCTGCATCCTTGCCAATACCGATTGTTTCTTGTGTTGTTAATTTTAGTCAATCTGACTGTTGTAGAGTGATATCTCATCATGGTTTTGATTTTTATTTCCATGAAGATGAGTGATGTTGAACATTTTTTCACATGTCTGTTAGCTATCTGGATGTCTTCTTTGGAAAAGTGTCTATTCATGTCCTCTGCCCATTTCTTAACTGAATTATTTGTTTTTTGGGTATTGAGTTTGGTAAATTCTTTATAGAATTTGGATACTAACTCTTTATCAGATATGTCATTTGCAAATATCTTCTCCCATTCTGTAGGTTGCTTTTTAGTTTTGTTGATTGCTTCCTTTGCTGCGAAGAAGCTTTTTATCTTGATGAAGTCCCAATAATTCATCTTTGCTTTTGTCTTTGCCTCTGGCAACGTGTCTCATAAGAAGTTGCTATGGCTGAGATCAAAGACATTGCTGCTTGTGTTCGCCCATAGGATTTCGATGGTTTCCTGTTTCACATTTGGGTCTTTCATCCATTTTGAATTTATTTTTGTGTATGATGTAAGAAAGTCGTCCAATTCATTCCTTTGTATGCTGCTAGTCCAGTTTCCTGATACCATTTGTTGACGCTGCCTTTTTTCCATTAGATATCCTTTCCTGCTTTGTCAAAGATTTGCTCACCATATAGTTTTGGATTCATTTCTGGGTTTTCTATTCTGTTTCATTGATCTATGTGCCTGTTTTTGTATCAGTACCTTACTATCTTGATGACTACAGCTTTGTAGTAAAGCTTGAAGTCTGGAATTGTAATGCCTCCAGTTTTTTCTTTTTCAGGATTGTTTTGGCTATTTGGGGTCTTTTGTGGTTCCATACAAATTTTAGGATTGTTTGTTCTAGCTTGGTGAAAAATACTGGTGGTATTTTGATAAGGATTGCATGGAATGTGTAGAGTACTTTGGGTACTATAGACATTTTAAGATCAGACGTTTTTCTGATCCATGAGCATGGAATGCTTTTCTCTTTCTTCGTGTCCTCAATTTCTTTCATAAATGTTCTATAGTTTTCAGAGTACAAATCTTTTACCTCTTTGGCTAGATTTATTCCAGGTTTCATATTGTTTTTGGTGCAATTGCAAATGGGATCAATCCCCTGATTTCTTTTTCTGCTGCTTCATTATTGGTGTATAGAAATGCAACAGATTTCTGTATGTTGATTTTTCATCCTGCGACTTTGCTGAATTCCTATTCTAGCAATTTTTTGGTGGAGTCTTTTGGGTTTTCTACATAATCATATTATCTGCAAATAATGAAAGTTTTACTTATTCCTTGCTGACTTGAATGCCTTTTATTTCTTTTTGTTGTCTGGTTACTGAGGCTAAGACTTCCAGTACTATGTTAAATCATAATGGTGGGAGTGGACATCCTTTTCTTGTTCCTGACCATAGAAGAAAGGCTCTCAGTTTTTTCCCATTAAGGATGATATTAGCTGTGCGTCTTTCATATACGGTCTTTATGATGTTGAGGTACGTCCCTTCTATCCCTACTTTGTTGAGGGTTTTTATCTCGAATGGACGGTGTATTTTGTCAAGTGCTTTTTTGGCATCTATGGAGAGGATCATATAGTTCTTATTCTTTCTTTTATTAATGTGGTGTATCACATTGATTGATTTATAAATACTGAACAAGTCCTGCTGCCCAGGAATAAATCCCACTTGATCATGGTGAATAGTTCCTTTAATGTACTATTGAATTTGATTTGCTAGTATCTTATTGAGAATGTTTGCATCCATGTTCATTGGGAAATTGGCCTATAATTCTCCTCTTTAGTGGGGTCTTTGTCTGGTTTTGGAATCAAGGTAATGCTGGTCTCATAGAGTAAGTTTGAAAGTTTTCCTTTCATTTCTATTTTTTGGAACAATTCAGAAGAATAGGTATTAACTTTTCTTTATATGTCTGGGAGAAGTCCCCTGGGAAGCCATCTGGCCTTGGACTTTTGTTTGCTGGGAGGTTTTTTTTTTTTTTTTTTTTGCTGGGAGATTTTTGATTAATGTTTCAATTTCCTTGCTGATTATGAGTCTGTTCAGATTTTCTATTTCTTTCTCTTTTAGTTTTGGTAGTTTGTGTGTTTTTAGGAATTTGTCCATTTCTTCTATATTGCTCAGTTTGTTGGTATATAATTTTTTTGTAATATTCTCTTATAATTATTTGTATTTCTGTGGTGTTGATTGTGATCTCTCTTCTTTCATTGGTTATTTCATTTATTTTGATCCTTTCTCTTTTCTTACTGATGAGTCTGGCTAGGGGTTTATCAATTTTATTAATTCTTTCAAAGCACCAGCTCTTGTTGATCTGTTTTACTGTGTTTTTTTTTTTTTTTTTTAAGATTTTATTTATTTGTTCACGACGGACACAGAGAGAGAGAGAGGCAGAGACACAGGCAGAGGGAGAAGCAGGCTCCATGCAGGGAACCTGATGGGACTCGATCCCGAGTCTCCAGGATCATACCCTGGGCTGAAGGCGGCGCCAAACCACTGTGCCATCGGGGCTGCCCTACTGTGGTTTTTTCTTTTCTTTTTTTTGCTGTTGTTATTATTGTTTCTATATTGTTTATTTCTGCTCTAATCTCTATTATTTCCCTTATTCTACTGGCTTTAGGCTTTTTTTGCTATTCTCTTTCTAGCTCCCTTATGTATAAGGTAGGCTGTGTATTTGAGACTTTTTTTTTGGTTCTTGAGGTAGGCTTGTTTGCAATATACTTCCCTCTCAAGACTGTCAGTTTTGAAACCCTCTCCTTTTTTCCAGTCAATAGGTTTGGGGAACAGTTTTCTTGTGCAGTCCCCCGAGTGTGTTTTCACTTTTTTTTTTTTTTTCCACTTTCTTTAGTTCCCACTCACTACTCTTTTGCTGATCAGGGTTCCTCCCTGCTCTGCTGTACCTGAGGCCCTTTTCTCCCATAAATCAACTCTTTCCAGTTCCTATCTTCCACAGGTCATTTTCTCTGTAGATGTGTAGCTTCGTTCTTGAAGACTTTTGGTTGATTTCTTGGGTGTTCAGAATGATTTGATATTTATCTAGCTGTGTTCCACGGAGGAGGGAAACTTAGGGTTGCCCTATTCCTCTGCCATCTTAACCCTTTCCTCACTAGACATTTTTTTTTTTTTTAAGATTTATTTATTTATTTGAGAGAGACACACAGAGAGAATATGACCTAGCATGGGGAGGGGCAGTGGAAGAGGGAGAGAGGCACTCTAGCAGACACCTTGCCAAACTTAGAGCCTCACACAGGGCTTGATCTTAAGACCTTGAGATCATGATCTGATCTGAAACCAGAAGTTGGACACTCAACTGACTACATCACTTGGGAGCCCTAGACATTTCTAAATCTATCTGTTCCTGTGTCTGACTGCCATGGCTTGTTGAAAGTAATGGACTCTATTTTACTTCTGGCTACCAAAATTCTTACAAATTTTTGTCTTAGTCAACTTCAATCCAGAGCATACTTAGTCTTAAGTCATAGATAGGAGAGGAATATGCTAATTAGAAAAACTGCAGTTTAGCACTATCTACTCCTTTTTCGATTTATCATCCCATACACATTTTCAAATTCAAATTTAACTTCCAGTAAAGATGATAGAAAAATCATGCTTCTGTGTAGCATGATGAAACTACCCCTTATACAAAGAAAAACATGCCAATCTTGTCAAAAAAAAAAAAAAAAGAAAAAGAAAGAAAGAAAGAAAGAAAGAAAGAGAAAAAGAAAAGACAACAAAAGGGACATTTTACCATTTTATCCATCTTTTGGGGAGGGGATGTTTATTTTTCTTCTAGCTGCAACACATTTTCCATTTGATACATTATAATTAAACCCTGTTATATGGGGCAAATAAATATCAATAGTTTAAATTAGGCAATAGATAAATGGTAGAGGGGAAATTGATTTGTATCTATCTGATATATTCATATCAAAGCAAGGAAGAAATATTAATAAATATTACAATTCTAGTGTCTGCAACCGATAACATGAATGAAACTAGTATTTAAAAGTTTCCTCTTCCATTTCTCATTTCATATTCTCTTTATCCTTAGCAAGTACCTGAGCTGGTCAAGGCAATGCATTAATCCCCAAAGGTCTCTAACATTAATAATCTTGCCTGTATTGGATTATTACAATAACCATAAGCTTTTCCCCCGGAATGTGAGATCCTAAATGGCACTGCAGAGAACTTTGTAGATTCAGATTCCAAGCATACTCCTCCCTGCACATATAGTATAAGTAGAAATCCAATTTCCCCTTCATAATCAGAATCAACCACAGTCAGTGCAGTACTTCCTCCTTTGCTTGTTATTTCACTGGAATTAGAGCCCAAAGTGTCCAGGTAGCAATCTTTGTTTTCAGTTCAAAGAAACTATTATTATGTCCCTTGGTAGAAGCAGTACTCCCGTGGGAACTAAGACTTCTAAACCAACAGAGCCCAAAATTGTGGAGATGACAGAGTAAAAATCTTGCTAATGGATCATTAGATATAATGGTGAGAAGAATTGCTCACATTTGTGCTTCCTGATTCCCAGGCCACGAATCTTGGCTATAGTAGAAAGAGTATCATATTTTGGTCACTGAATCAGAGCACATATTGGCTCTTGAAAGCAATATCCCAGCTCCAAAATGTATTGTCTCATAAATAGCATAAAAACTGAGTCTTCAGGCTATTCTGCTATACTATTAAGCCAGCAGTTTCAGAATGATAGAGAACATGGTGAGACCAGTGAATTCCTTGATTATGAGCCTAAAGCCACATTTTACTCACTGTAAAATAAGTCCTTTGGTTAGAGGTAATGTAGTTTGGAATGCCATGAAAGTGAATAAAACATTCTATAAGTCCATAAACAGTGATTTTGCCAGGAGTATTGAAGGAAAATCCACATAGAAGAAATGAAACAAATTGCCGTCTTTTCCATGATGGTTATTATCCAATTAACCAACGTACTTTAAATTCTCCTTAGTTGCCATCTTGAAGGCTCACTATTAGTCCTTGCTATTGGCAAATTATGGTCTCAGCTGTAACTATAAATAAATTGATCTTGCTGAAGGGAAGACCAGATTGCTGAACTCTTGTTAATCTCCATCCCTATTGCTATTGCCATTTTTTCAAAAGCCCATAAGTTAATGACAGAGGTAACTGGAGAAAGAGTGACCCTTTACAACTGGATCATGTTTTTCACTTGATTATTAAGAGCCTCCTCTGCTGAAACTACTTTTCAGTGAACATTGACATGAGGCACAAATATCCCCACACTACCTGCCAATTCGGAGAGGCCTATCCCAAAAGCTCTTCCTTTGATTTTATTGTCATCAGTGTCAAAATTGTGTTCCTTTCAAATCCTTGATCAACTAGAGCAATGATTAGCCACTGCTTATGAATGAGTGTAGATCCATACTTCTGGCAATCATTTCTTCTGGGGAAAATGAATATCCAGTTTTCTGCTCCAAAGAATTACCTGCTATGAAGATTTTCCCTCACTGTTACCCTTCATAACTACCCCTAAACGGGGTTGTAAAGCTCAAACCAGCCATGTGTAGGCTGTATCAGTATATTGTGTAAAGCCATCTGTAAAGCAGGCCTAAGGTTTTCAATTATCAGTTAATTGGTCACCTATTTCCACAAGCTTGGTGGTTTAGACAATACCCAGTTCAGACTGGGTAACTCAGTTTTAACAGTCCATTGATGGTACATTCAAGTATTCAGTTTCTATTATGGTTCATAAATAAGCCAGAGGCTATTTCTCAAAAGGAGAATAGTTTTGTGTGGGAGTTAGCATAACTTTGCTCCAGAATACTAAAGCCCTATACTGTGTTTCACCTATAATGGGCAGCCTCAGGCTTCGTATAACATTCTTTAAGCACTATTGGGTCTACTGGATCATATGGCCCAAACAGTAAGGCAGATTGTATGATCCAGAAGCTTGCTAGATTTGGTAAAGGGCCTCCTCTTCCTCTGGCTCTCACTCAAAACTGACAGCTCTATAGATTATTTGTGCAAGGGTTAGAGCAGCCTGCCCAAGTGATGTATTAATTTTGACTCTAAAACCTAGAGAGGCCCATTTGTTCTTATTCCTCATTTTTAGTGGTAAGAGGTGCAAATCAGTGACATATCTGTCTTGGAGGGCATATCTCAACATGTCCAAGACATTGAACTTCTAGAAATTTCAGACATCTGAATTTTTGCAGCAGTCCTACCCTCCAGCATGAATCTTACCAAAGGTTCTAGGGTTTTTGCTACTTTCAGATGCAGTCATCATGATATTATCAACATAGTACATCAGTATAATATTCTATGTAAGGCAAGATGATCAAGCTTCTTATGGACTGGATTATGACTGAAAGTTGGAGAGTTACTTTAACCTTGAGGTAGGACAAAAAGGTGTATTACTGATCTTTCAAGCTGAAGGGAAACTGTTTCTGGTAACCTTTGGGTGTAAAGAAAAAATGCTTTCCAGGTCAAAGGCTCTAATACCTAGAATCTGGAACTATGTTTATTTGTTTCAGTCCAAAAACAAACAAACAAACAAACAAACAAACAAACAAACAAACCACATCTTGAACAGCAGTTGCAATTGGAACTATAACTGATTAAGTTGTTAATAATCCATTGTTATTCCCCAAGAGCCATTTATTTTCCGCACAATCCACATAGGTGAGTTAAATAGGGATTTAGTAAGAATAATCATCCCGTCATCTTTCAGGTCCTTGACAGTGGCACTAATCTCTGCAATCCTTCCAGGAATGTGGTTTATTCTTTTTGTAGGTAGAGATAGTTATAGTTTTCACTTGCTCTTTCCTTTAATATCCCACATGGAACCAATATGGTCACTGTATGTTTGTTAGGATTGCTATAATATAATCACAAACTGAGTGGCTTCAACACAGGAACTTATTTTTCCCACAGTTCTGGAGGCTGGATATCTGGTCAGTGTTGGTTTGGATTGATAGTTCTCAAGGGCTCTCTTCTTGGCTTGCAGATGGCCACCTTCTTGCTGAGTTCCCACATGGCTTTTCATCCTTGTGCTCATCACCCCTGGTATCCTTTGTGTGTCCTAATTTCCTTTTCTTATAAGGACACAAGTTGTATAAGATTACCTTGACAGCCTCATTTTAACTTAATCACCTCCTTATAAGCCATATCTCCAAATACAGTCACATACCAAGGTACTAGTTGTTAGGAATTCAATATAAGTATTTGGCAAGGGAAGTGGGGGAACACAAATTTGTATATAACAATTATTTTGTCAGCTACATTCTGGAGCTAAGGAAATAGCCATGAGGAATCACTTAGTTTAAAGAATGTAAGAGGAAGATTAACATTATACATTTTTAATGGGTAGCAGTTATCTTTGTAAAGATGGCCTGGCATTTTCTTCATTTATGAGGATTTAGGTTTGCGTACAATCGAAAGTCTGGAAATTGGTTGAGAAGTCACAACTCTGTGGAGGTGAGGTAAGCCAGGTTTTTGCTTGCCAGGACACAACAAGTCAAATTAAACTTTTGCAGTCTGCCCATCTATTTCGGTCCCAGTGACAGCATGATCAATTTGCCAACGTCAAAGACCTCTGCAATCAAAAGCTTTCTGGTTGTTTAGCTTTGCTGCCATTACAATAAAACCCATTCCCACATATATTTTTATTTGTCCTATCATCATAGTAAATTGACAAAATCTGGTAATTATTTTGCCATGTATGGGACCTCTTACTGGGTCATTACAGGCTTTTCTTTTCTTTTCTTTTTTTTTTTTTTATTACAGGCTTTTCAGATAAGAGAAGACTAGTTTCAGGAGATGAAGAACTGCTTCTATTAGAATGGAAAGTTCATCAGAATTTGGGTATTCAAGGTTCTCAGCTTTTTTCAATCTGCCCAATCTTTCAGGATACCATTATATATCCAATCAATATCTTAACTTTAACATAACCTCATAAATCTATGAATTTGTGAATTCAATTTGTAATTTAATCACATATTGATTCAGATTCTGGTTTGGTTTTCAGAAATATTGACCCTATGAGTACAGAAAGATGAGGATTTCTTTCAGGGAAATCACAAGTGCTTTTGGGTTCCTTACCTGTTTCCCAACTGGGAAATTTTAAGCGTGGATATGATAATTTTCTTTCTTCAAGCTCTACTAACAGACAAAGAACCCCATTGTCTTAATTTTCTTTATTTGCCCATGCTGTTTGATAGATGGAGCAACTGGGTCACCTAAGGCCTTAACTTCTATAGGCACGCAATCGCAGGTGTCCTCTGGGGATTATGTAAGTGACTTTTGCCCATGGACGTCATGGACTATCTCATTTACTATTAGCAAGAGTCATTACAGCCTTTATATCTAATCAGAACAGAGAAGAAGTTCTTTCTGAGTTTCCTTTCTGTTCTTCTGTTCTTTCGGTTTCTTTCTGAAACCACATTTAGTACCAAGACTTGAACCATCAGGATTCTTTCAAGGAAATAGCCAGTCAAATTCTATGGGATTTAGCATAGAAATTAGAGCTTATATACATGCAGGAAGAGCCAGACAAGTGAAGATCTGGAAGAGCACAATCCGAGGATCAGAGAAAGTCACTAATATAGTAGCATGAAACATTAGTGTTGAAGTGCAGGTCAAAACTTGTGGGAAAATTCCTCAAGTGTCAGTTTTAAGCAGAGTTACAAAAAAGAACTATACTGAAGTGAATATGAAGGGGAGCATGTGGAGAGGTTTGTGGAAGCTGCCACCTCTATTGGGAATGCAGTGTAGTATTTTGAGGTTGGCTTGAGTTACTCTTGGGATGGTGCAGACAGAAGTTGGGAGAATGAGTTGAAAGCTGGATCTCTTTAGGCACATTTACCCTATTTGTCACTGTGTCTGATTGTCATGATCTTTTCAGAGGAATGGCTTCTATTTCACTCTGCTATCCAAACTTTACACAATTACCTCTCTTGGCTGGCTTTACCTAGGACATTATAGGGAGGGTGTTCTGGAAGATGTTATTCACAGCTTTAGACAGGAGTGATAATGCCATGTTGACAAAACACAATCTAGCATACAGACAGTGGAATGTTGGTACTTTGCATAGTTTTACAAATAAAGAAGCAATTTAATATGATAGATACAATGTTTATTTTGTTGCTATTCATCAAGGTTGTCAAGAAGGGCAATACCAATAATAATTTAGACTCCTCACTCCCTTATTTGGTATCAGAACCTAGAGAGTTACTCAGATCTAGAAAAAGAGAAATCTGTGTGGCCAATCCTGTGGATGCTTTCAGGCCAGATTCAGTTTTTTTCAGAGATAGGCAACTCCCAGTGTAAAACTTGACCATGGGGACTTTCACACATCATAGTGGCCATCTTTAGGCATCCTTGTACTCTTTCCAAGCGATTTACTGTTTAACTTTGGGTCAGTGTTTTGCAGGAGTTCTGCTACCTCTGTTTCAGAGAACCTATGACCACCACCCCCCGCCCCCGGCCCCGCAAACTCATTCATGTCAAGAAGCTCTCTTTAAGCCTGGAAATCTGTAAACTTGAAACTGTCTTCTTTTGGGGGAATTCAACCTTTTTCTTTTGAGGGATTTGACTGTCTAAAACAAAGGTTGATGTGGAGCTGTCTTTAGAATTGCTCTATTCTTACTGACAACAGCTCCTTTGAATACCCCAAATTGGGAGGTTATTTTTCTTATTTATCTGTTTTTTTGAAATAAGATGTAAGTGAATTTTTCAATTACTGTATCCATTAGTAAATAATCATAAATACCTCATCTGTTGACCAAACTGAGAAAGGTACAGTTTCAACTAGATTTCTTAAAAATTTCACATTTGTTTACCATACTAACTTAAGAAAATTTTGATGGGCTTTAATAACATTTGGAACACTACTACAGGCTATAGAAAAACCCCATAGAGTTTGAAGATGAAGTCTTATACAAG
The DNA here is from genome assembly GCF_018345385.1 of Vulpes lagopus. Lineage (NCBI taxonomy): Eukaryota > Metazoa > Chordata > Mammalia > Carnivora > Canidae > Vulpes > Vulpes lagopus. The sequence continues at coordinate 17,519,326 of NC_054844.1, read as the reverse complement.
TTTGTGTCTTGTATTTTGAAATGAATTTGAAAGATACTTGATATGTCAATAGAAATTATAAAATTTAGTAATTGTGTTATGAAAACTATTGTATACAGAACCACTCATTTGTGCCTTGAAATATTAGAGGCTCTATTTTGATATGGGAGATGCTATGTGTGTAAGCATTTGGGTGTGTTTGTATATTTATCTTCATATTTACTCTTATTAGTATAAGGGAAATTACCTGTTACAGAACTACACTAAATCCCCTCTTCACATTCTGGCTCACCACAGAGCAATCTTGTATTTTGTCATTATTACCATAAAAGAGACTCCAGATTTGATTTCACTGGTGGGGAGTTTTGTATCCTCAGGCTCTGAACAAAATGATAAATAAAAGAAAAGAATGACAGATGGAGGACAAAACATTACCTTCAATATTGGCAGTGGCCGAGAGGATGTGGCTTTAGTTCTGTTAGCAAAGTGACCTTACTGGCCCTAAATCCCAGAATTAGGCAGACTTATGCTAATAGACACATGCAATGTCGGACCAAGGCAGACATACTGTGTCCACCCCCACTCCTGGGCAGATCTGGTCCTAAGGGGAGTCTATGGTATATCTGGGCAAGCTGATTTCTAAAAAAGGAAAAAGAGGTAAAGCTGGGCTAAGCACACCCAATTTATTATTCCCAAATTCCCCAATAAGGTGAATCTTTCCAACTCTCTTGAGGTAGAGTGATGAAAAAAGTAAAGATAGGCCAGGAGTTATACTAACCAAGCAGTCCTCTGAGAGAGGAACTAAGGAAAAGAGAATCAATTTTATCTCATAATACTATCAAGCTGAGAGGATTATAAAGGTGGCTATGGTTAAATAAACAAATTGCTTCAGTCTGTTCTTCAATCTGATTCCTTTAGTCTGTGACATGCTATTGACATGCTATTGGCTGCTAACTTGTGATAAAAATTCAGTAGAGGTTGGAGGTGGTAGGTATGTGTATTTTGAAGAGGGTTCCTAAATCTAAAATGTCTTATCTCTGTACCACCCATTGCTAGGAACCACTGGCTCAGATTCGAAATGTGCCAACTTACACTCCTTCATGGCATTCACGAATCTTTGATTTCTATTGCTCATCTGGTTCTGACTCAATGCTTCATAGCCCCTGCAGGTTTGCATATGTTCTACTTTTCTGGTCCTGGGGTTTCATCCAGGCCCTAAGCATGCTGCTGTCCATATGACAACTGAGCCCGAAGAGAATGGAAATGAGGCAAGAACATGCTCACAGGAGAGGAACTGCCTTCGCAGCCGGCACTGATTGGGAACAGAACAGTTGGCAGCTCTAACACTCCAATTTCTACAACTTGAGGTCAGAGGCTTGAAGCCCTGGGCTGCCACCAATCCAAAGAACTTATCTGGACAGGGTTGGTAAAAAGCAAGGAGGGAAAGGAGGAAATGTCATGGGACACATGGCAAGGACATCTGTCTAGCAAACATTTGAGGCCTGTGGCAAAGAGGTTCTTCTTTGCCAAGTTCAAAGTTCACAAACTGGCTGATGCTTTTGGAAAAAAAAAAAGGACTTGGATTGCCTTTATAACATACAGTCTCTAGTTTGCTACCATCCTCCTCCATTTGCCCTTTCTTTTTTTCTTCTTTTTTTTTTTGCCCTTTTTATATCAGGCTGTAGCCTGTTGATGTTATTTGTTTGGACCAGAAAGCATTTGAGTTTGTTGCCCTAGGCCTAGTTTGAACTTGAGTTACTTTTTTTTTTTTTTTTTTTTTAAACAATCCAAGCTCTTGATCTTCAGTCAGAAACCTTCTCTGGTTTCCTTGGGGGAATGATCCTTAATTTTGTCATTGTTCTGCTTAGTTCCTTCTTTTCCCTCCATATAATCCTAAAATACGTGAGCAATAGGAAGTTAAATCAATTCCTGATGAGGATGATAACTATGGCTTTTAAATTAAAAGAATGAGAGTATGCTTTCATGTTATAGGCTGAACTGAATCTCCCCCCACCCCAATTTATATGTTGAAGTCCTAAACCCTAGTAACTCAGAATGTGATTGTATTTGGAGACAGGGCCTTTCAAGAGGTGATTACATTAAAATGAGATTAGAATAGGCCCAAATCCAGTCCCATTGGTCATTGTAAGAAGAGAAAATGTGGACACACAGACAGATACAAAGGGTGTAAACATCCAGAAAAAAAGACCATGTGAGATCACGACAAGAAGGTGGCACTCTACAAGTCAAGGAGAGAGGCCTTGGAAGAAACCAACCCTATCAAGACCTTGATCTTCAACTTCCAGCATCTCAAACTGAAAAAATAATTTTCTGTTATTTAAGCCACCCAGGTGGAGGCATTTTGTTATAGCAGCCCCAGGAAACTCATACAAACCATTTACATAGGAACCTGCCACTGTGTATGTATCCTGGGGGAAGGGAAAGAAGGAAATTCCATCCCTCATTATATTTTTGTTCACAAAAGTCTTAGGTATCAGTATCCGCATTTATGCCAAACTGCCTGTCTTCCTTTCTTAGCACATGTCACCGAGCAGACCACATTTCAAGTTCCACTTCTTCAGAGCCTTTTTTTTTTTAAAAGACTGATTTATTATGATATACAACCACTAATTATATATAATCTAGTCCCATTCATTGGTCTGCTTTGTCACTCAAAGCAGATGGCCTAGATCTGATGCAGTTCTGAAAGACTGGAAAAGATGATCCAGGTAAAAAATAATCTAGGTCACTCTGCCTTATGGTTTTATTCCTTTTTTCCCTATAGGCTTCTGTGTCCAAAATGAAGCAGAGGGATAAATATAGGCACATGGACACTGTGGTAGCTGAGCTTGTACAAGGGAAATGCGGGAGAAAGCTGAACAAAACAGCTAATAACTTTGATCGACATAGACAGTCACTTCAGCTTCTTGGGTAAAACACCTCACCTTGTCTGCTGTTTGCTTCTCTGCAGCAGAATTCTAGTGAAGATAATGTAAGCATTGATTTAAAAAAGAAAACTACCTATGTTTTCTATTTCAATGAAGCATTTAAGTTCCTATATCTTCAGTCTTGTGATTATGTAGTCTTTCACATAGCAAACACTGTTAATGTCTGCTATTGTTCTTGGCATTGAAAACAGAGAAATGTATTAGATATATGACCAATCCTCAGGAAATTACAGTCTAGAAGGAGGGGACTGACATGTAAATACATAATTGCAGTAAGGGGTGTAAACAGTCCTCAGCTTACTCAGATAAATTCCATAATCAACAGCTAAAGGAAAGTCACGTGGCATTCTTTACAGGGAATGTTGCTGATGTTTCTCTATGTGAAGGTGAGTCTATAAGAAGAACTAGAAGAACCGTTTCTTGAGGAAAAATGGTCACTTTAACCCCCTCATTTTGCTTTGATTGAAAAAAGGAACCCCACGACAAATTTGTAACACAATTTTAGCAAATGGAGAGTGGTTTGCTTTCCATCTGCCCTCCCTCTTATACTACCCCCCCAAACACACACACACACACACACACACACACACACACACACACACACACAAGCATGTGCATGTGTGCATATACAAGGGAATAGGAAGTCACTTGGGTTAGGTTTTCCTATTAGTCAGAATTGTGTGAGAATGCACAGTGTGAGAATAGAGTAGGAGAGCATAAGTGGGGGACACTGGGTGGGGAAGGATTGACGGGAAGGAGAGATAAGAGACTGGGACCTTGGAATTCCTGCTTTCTTATGTAGGATGAGAGAACAAAATTGGGCCAAGGGCATAACTTCTAACTCAGGGGCTCCTCTTCTACGCCACCCCCTACCCAAACACATTCTGTGAAGCTCTGGAACTTTTGCAGCAACTCCTTCAGTAAAGAGTCATTTAAATCCTGGAGGCCAGCATGTATTTCCTTCAGGGAGAAACATGTGTGGTGGCGTTCATCACCTGTAGAGAAAGGATATCCTCCCTCATTCAGTGATCATCAGCAGACTCCTCTTGTGGATTACCAGGTGGTGAGGAGCATCTTCCTTGAATCCATGCTTGGATTCATTGAAAAAGGAGGAATTGAGGAAGCAAGGCCTGTTTACCCAGAAAAATAGTTCATGGGAGCTTCATGGGACAGGAAAACCATAGGAGCCTCTTCTACAGGCCAGCACCCAATGGCTTGACTAGAAACACACAAATCTCCTCATAGTATTAGCATCTTAATTATGTATTTCCCAAATCTGTCGCCTGTGTACCAACTGCACATTTTGCCATTTACATTTGACACTTATACTACTCTTTGCTTATAATTTCTGTGAATAAACTCATTTGGAAATTCTAAACAAATTTAACCTTGTTCTAAATAATTAGTATTTGTGAAATCATAGGTTATTTGTGTTGTATCTTAAAAAATAAGAGCAACATTTCAAAAAGAGTTAATTTGTGTATGCTTAAAATCTTCTCATGTACCAGTTTGGGTAAAACTATCACAATGTATTTATTAACATTAAAAAATCATCTTAAGAAATGTGTTTTCCTAAACTGCCTTAGTCTTTTGTGGCATGTAGTGGCAGAAGCATAAGGAAGGAAATATGGGTACCTGAGTGAAATCTGTGGTCTCAGGCTGAGTCTTGTTGGTTTTCCACCAAAAGAAGTGCTTCCTGGAGCTGGAGGTTTTCTCTAGTGGGATAATGACTCTGTTCCTGGTTCTCATGGCCTCCCACTAGGTTACTCCTGTAACTGGGGGAATAGTCATAAATCACAGCAGAACTTGTCCTAGGAGATCATCCTTGACTTGTCTTTTTCTGACTCTAGGTGAAAAACTGCAAATCTGTTATGTTTTCTGGAAGAACACACAAATTGGCATTTGTGGAGACCAGTGTCGCCAGATAGCCGGTTTTATATTTTCTATATTTTTATGAAGTTTTGGCCTACTTTAGACTATATTATTTCAGGCCTGCCTAGCAGAAATCATGCATAAATAGACAGCAATGCTTGTTTTTGCCTGAATCACTATGGTGATTGCAAAACCTTTCCTCAGCTTTGGCTATAGAGCCGTAGAGGATGAGGGACAGTTTAAAGATAGTCCTGAGCAAATTTGTAAGCTCCTTTCCATCCTTCAGACTACCTCTGGCAGGAAGGAGCCTTGTAGTCAGTTGTCTTTACCTCTGCCAGCCAACTTGCTTACAGAGCAACAGAGCCGCTTCTTTCTAGGAGTTGAAGTTTTGTTTATTTTTAAAGCTTTTTTAGAAGCAAAAAAATAGCTTGTTTCTCTCCTCTGTGGACTCAGATTAATAGTTGATCTCTCTCTTTTTTTCCATTTGTGAAGTTCAATTGCACCTTTTTCAACAAATATGGTCTGAATGAGCACAGTCTGTGGTGGCCTAGAATTGTCACATTATGGAAAATAATCTGGAAAGGAAGTTTGCTTAAGAAATGGAGAAGAAGCAATGGACAGTTCGTTTTAGGACCATAATTGGCCGATGTTCCCTCCTGATGTGTGGCAGCAAGTTTTACTGTTGTGCAGCAAAACCCACTGATACATTTCCCAGGCGATTTCATAGAAATATTCCATGGCTGCCTTGCCAGCTATGATACACACTGTGAGTTGGCTGTTTAAAAAGCCAAAAATTTTGTATAGTAAGATTAAGTAAAGAACTGTGACATTTTCTGTGAGCCAAACAATGGGAGACGTTCCTTTCGGAGGAAGCACTGTTTAATGGCAGAAGAGGAAGGATAGGCTGTGGATCTGTTTTTTTCAACAGTAACCCTGAAAAGATTCAAGTCAGCTAAAAAGTGTTTGCCTTCCAATTGCATTTAGCTTTGTCTGAGCAGCTCTATGAATGAGCCATACCCTCTACGTCACTCTTAAATGAATTTTATAGAATGATGCTCTGGGATATCATCTGCTTTCAGAAAAATATAGAAAGTGAGATTTTAATTCTGTGTACAACGGGAGCTTGGCTCACACCTTGACCTGCTGATCACTGTTGAAATGGAGATGATTGTTTCTGTGGCCCTGTGCTGGAATTCTGGCCTCAGCCTTAGGGTGCCTGCCATGTGTCAGCACACTGCTCAGTCTGTGGGTTCTGAATCATTACATCACATAATATCATCCTTAGAATAGTCTGAAATGGTGAATGATATCATCCTTGTTTAACAGGGAAGCTGAAACACAGAGATATTAACTGACTTGCTCAGACCATCACAGCTTGGAAACTCTACCTCTGACACCATTTTCCTTCCTTGCTGCTGCAAGTGTTGGTGGAAGTAGCTAGCAATTTCTTCTCCTTCCCTCCTCCTCCTCGTCTTCCTCCTCCTCCTTTTCTTCTTCTTTCTTCTTCTTCTTCTTTTTCTTTCTTCTTCTTCTTCTTCTTCTTCTTCTTCTTCTTCTTCTTCTTCTTCTTCTTCTTTCTTCAAGATTTAATTTACTTATTCATGAGAGACACAGAGATAGAGCCAGAGACATAGGCAGAGGGAGAAGCAGGCTCCCCACTGGGAACCTGATGTGGGACTCAATCCCAGGACCCCAGGATCATGACCTGAGCCAAAGGCAGACACTCAACCACTGAGCCACCCAGGCATCCCTCCCTTTTGCATTTTTAAATGTTCTCTCCTTCTAGGACTCAATTGGATGTGTGCTAAAATCTCTCATTTTTCTCTGTTCTTTTGCATAATCTTTGTTTTCCCCTGTGCTGCACTCTGGGTAATGTCTTCAGATTTATTCTCCAGTTTACTAACTCTGTTCTGAGATCCCGCTCATTTACTGAGACTCCATCTTCACTCAATTCATGTTTTCTTTCAAAGTGTTGATTATCCTTAATTCTTTTTTTAGTTCATTTTATTTTGAAAACTTTAAAAATAAGTTTAAAATTTTAATTCTAGTAAAGTTAATTTTCCTTTAAGTTTCTCATGGATATTTCTGTTACTTCTTCCTTGATCATTTTTTGGATCATGATCATATATTTTTGTTTTTTAAAGATTTTATTTATTTATTCATCACACGTACACACACACACACACACACACACAGAAGCAGAGACACAGGCACAGGGAAAAGCAGGCTCCATGCAGGGAGCCCGATGTGGGACTTGATCCGGGGTCTCCAGGATCCCGCCCTGGGCTGAAGGCGGTGCTAACTGCTGAGCCACTGGGGCTGCCCATGATCATATATTTTTTAAAAACTGTGACATAAGATGTCATTTTATGACATGACATTTATGTCATTTATGTCATAATGTCATTATGTCATTATGACATAAATTTATGTCATTTATGTCATTATGTCATATGACATTTATGACAAAAAATACATGTATTTTTTCTCAGGGTGTATCTAATAATACTAAAAGCTGATTCTCTGGTATCCTAAAACTGTTATCTATCTTTTATGCCCACACTCATAGTGCATCTGCATTTTTGGCTTTTGTCCATCTCTGACTTTGTGTTCTTCTTATTTTGAATGTAAATTATAGAGATTCCAGATCCTAAATTTGGACTGTGTTTCTGAAATTTATTTATTTGTTTACATGTTTTACTGGCTGTATCTACTAATGAAAATATAAGATACTTGAGGTCAGAAACTATCTTTTTCCACTTTACTTCCAATGTCTTGAATAGGGCCAGACATGTAGAAATTACTCAGCATATGTTTTTTCTCTCCCCCTACCAACACACAAGCACATGCTTATATTTTTTTCATATAATTTCAGAATTTCCATTGTCCTAATTTAATAACTGCTACTTTAAATTCATTTTTTTGGTCGTATACATATAAGGCACTCAGCTTCCAAGAAGGGAAGAATATGTACCAAGTATTTTCAGGTTATATTTTCTTACATTTTTCTAATTTATCCTTTTAAGATACATACTTTGAAACATGAGTCTCTATTGATTTTGGACCAATAAGAGCTCAAACTGCAAGCCAAACACTTTTGGTTAAAAGGATAAATATAGTTGAGGATTCCCTACCTGATCCTGAGAATAATTTCATGTGTCTTCTGGAGAGACCTTTCTTTCTTTCTTTCTTTCTTTCTTTCTTTCTTTCTTTCTTTCTTTCTTTCTTTCTTTCTTCTTCTTTTTTTTTTTTTTTTTTAAGATTCATTTATTCATGATAGACAGAGAGAGAGAAGCAGAGACACAGGCAGAGGGAGAAGCAGGCTCCAGGCCGGGAGCCCAACGTGGGACTCGATCCTGGGACTCCAGGATCACGCC